>NC_090226.1:7673750-8017500 GCF_024489055.1 Chanodichthys erythropterus | reverse complement strand
GGAAGCTGATGATCTGTGAGTGGTGAAGAGGAAGAGAGAGAAAGTGAGAGAGAGAAGAGCTATTCGTGCTGGAGTTTTAAGCATAAAACCCCAGAAATCTGTTGGATTGAAACTTGAGTATTAATGAGTATGTACTTCTGAGTTGAGTTCAGGTGGTGGATCGCACTATGAAGAAGTGGTTTAAAATGTAAACTCTGGGTTTAGATGTTCTGGGTTGTTCACCCTACCTAGGCCACATTTACACCGTAAAGCCTAATTCCCAGATTGAATATTTATATTAAAGTTTTAGGAAGTTTTCACATATAGCACACTTTAAAGCTGGGATTAAACAGAAATTTGTCTGATTTTTTATTTTTTTTTGCTATTGTGACATATATCCAAGTGAAGCGACTTCTCGACCGCTCAGAAATGTGTGTTAGATGCGATTAATCTATTTTACAGCCCTAGAACTAAATAAAAAATAAATAAATATATGGATAGAAAAATAAATAGATAACTCATTTTGTGTCTCTTGGTGGATCAGAGAGTGAAATTATGATTAAAGAAAAGTAACTGAGAAGTAACAGAGATGTCATTTTTGAATGAAGTTTAAATGGCAGTTATCAACGCAACTGATGCCATAAGGCACTTGACAATGACAACATGGTGAATGTATTACATCTGGATTTCATTCAAACTATACACATTCATACTACTAGAACATAGTTTTTAACGGCCTCAATTAAATTTAGTACCTACTAAGACATGATTTTGGATGCAGCTCATGTACTTGTTCTTAGAAACTTCTTGGGAGGTTAATAAAGCATATGCTTGAATACAATGAAATTGAAGGTCAATTGCAGGGATATTTCACAAACAATTACAGAGAAACTCCAAGTAACATACTGAATTAATGAAATTCTGAAGTATAGTTTTAAGACAACTTTTAAAATTGTTTTTAGTGTAGTTATCATTGATCAGTGTGTTGAAGTGAGCAAAGACAAGCAAAGTGAATGCATGAAGGCTTAGTATCCTGGTCCAACAGTCATAGTGGGTGAGTTATTTCTCCTTTTAAAGACAAGAATGAGTATTCATGTAACAATGACCAAAAAAAGGAAAACAAAACAAAACAAAAAACATGAATAAGAGAAGAATCAGATAGGAGTGTTTATACATAGTAGGTCAGATGCCAAGATATCAGATACATATTGGATTTAGAACCACGTCTGAAAATGGTACACATTGGATACAAAAAATACAATTTCATATCTCGTATGTAACAATATACATGCCAGATATTGGTGAGGAGAAAAAAAATCATAATCGATTTATCATATAAAATGCTGCTCAATAAACAACAACAACAACAAAAAATAATAATAATAAATTCAGTATTTCACTTCTCTAGCTTGTGTAATAATTTAGCTGGTACTAATGTGGCTTTTACGACAAATTGCTTGCAGTGTTCCTCATTTACAAATATCTTTAGTTAAACGCTTATGCTAAATGAATAAATGTAAGTGTTAGTGCTGGTCTAGATTATTAATCATCATAACCATTTGGTGGGAAAGTTAGTTTCACTGCTTAAATGGATAGTTCACCCAAAAATGAAAATTATGTCATTATTTACAACCCTCAGGTTGTTCCAAACCTGTTTATTTTTTTGTTCTGTTGAACACAAAGCAAGATATTTTGAACAATATGGGAAACTGAACAGTTCTGGGGAACCATTGACTTCCATAGTATTTTTTTTTTTTTTTTTTCAATGGTGCCCCAAAGCAGCCTGGTTACAAACTTTCTTCAAAATATCTTCCTTTGTGTTCTGCAGAACAAAGAAATTTATACAGGTTTGGAACAACTTGAGGGTGAGTAAATGATGAAAGAATTTTATTTTTTGGAAGAACTATGCCTTTAAGCTAGTTAAATAGCAAATTTATTGTATGCATCAGCCACAAGTCATATATCCAAGTCTTTTCAACAGGGCAGTGCTCATTTTCGATCATCTGCCACATTAGCATCCATGTATATATCTGCCATTTTCTTTGCCTGACTCCATTAGTGATGGCTGTATATCTTTGACTCCATATTGACTTTCTTTCATCTTCTGGAGGAAACTCTATAGTTGTATATTATGGACTGACCCTAAGGCTCCCTGCTCAAGAAGAGAGAGAGCCAGCTGAAGGTATAAGACACAGACACACACAGAAAAGCCATTGACAGGATGAGAAAATTCTGTCATGTTTCTTACAGTCTGAAAGTGTCCAAAGCATTCAGCCAAGCACATGTTCTCTCACCCACTCAACACCCTCCCCTTTCTCTCTCTCACACACACACACTCAATTATACACGTGTGTATGATCACACAAGAATGAGTAAGTCCCTGCTCTCTGGAAACGAGCGATTTATCGGCTTATCACTGCTGACTGACGCAGCTCTCCTTCTTTCTTTCTCTCCTTATATTCCAGCACATTTAAACTGACTTATTGTCCTTCCTTTGAAAGACAAGCCTCCTCTAAACATCTGTTTCACAGTGAGCATCACAGGTTAGATAAATCCATGTTTCTACTGTCATTAAGAAAACACACACCCTGAAGAGACCAACAGGAGGGAGGATTTACACCGTACGATCATTTTCTTTGTCTGAATGCAAAAATGCGAGGTTCTGCCGTCTAATTTGGCGCTACCTGGGCTCCATGTCCAGACACCCGATACCTCACGCAGCTCGGCTGGGCAGGTAGGAGGGGAAGTGGAGCGGATCGATACACTTGTTAAAGATTGCAGATAATGAAAATATGGAAAAAAATATATTCCCCACCATCAATTTTTGATGAGAAGAAAGCCCGTGGATGCAAAAAGGCCCAAAAGAAGCAAATGTAGAAATAGTATACTGGATTAATAATTGAATGAGTATCTTCATTGATTTGTAGTCTTATTTATTTTTCATTGTCTTCAACTCTTTTTTTAAAGGCTAAAATCTAAAACATTAGACCCGAAGGTCATTGTGCATTGTGCATTTGCATTCAGTTATGTTTTTATATATGTAATGCAAGCTGTCAACAGTCTTAAAGGGATAGTCCACCAAAAATGACGATTGTTGTTCCAAACATCTAGGATTTTATGCGGAAGACGAAAGAAGATTTGAAAAATGTATCATTGTTTTTCATCCATATAATGGGGTCCAAAACAATATTGACTATCATATGGAGAAAAAAGTCCTTTGTGTTGTGCAGAAGAAAGCAAATAATGCTGCAGGGACGACTAAATGTTGTTGGCCAACCTGGAAGTTCACCAGAAGTAAAATGCAAAAGTTAGGATATAAATAAACTACACCACAGTCACATGACTTCAACATCACCAGCATTACTCTAAAAAGTAATTCAGGGGACTTGTTACCACAATTTAAATAAATGCATGGTTGAAAGTTAAAAATTCTATTTTATTGTTTTAATAAACCTTTTAAGTTGCAAACAGAGTTTGTAGAGTTCTGTTGACATAATAATGTTGATAATTACATCAACTTAATATCATCTGTAATTTAAACTAAAATGTCTGTGTTAATTAATTGCATTATTTTTATTTATTTATTATTGTTTTTTTAAATAGGCTGTAGTATTGAAATTGTCTTGATAACTTCAGAAGTTAGGCAGTGGATTTCTAGTTGCCAACATTCTTTGCAAAGGACTTGATGAGAATAAATGTTGAAATTAAGTGTTTAATGCTGTTATTTTTGACATTTAAAGAGTTTCAGTAATGGTGAAATTTTTGTGGTTACCATTGTGCTGAAGAGTGAAGGTAATGCATGAAGGTAAACACTTCATTAACTCTATATGCAATGACTGGGCTACTGCCAGTGACAAGTAATATCTTACTTGTTCTTTAAATATACATGTTAAATAAGTTATTTTAGCATGTGCTATAATAGCTGTTGTTTTGAACTGAAATAGATAAGATTAATTGGTTCCAGGGCTAAAACTCTGGTAGGGTTTTTTTTTTTTTTTTTTTTGAGTAATCAACTTAAATATCTGTGTTTATGTTACAAATGATCAAGTTCCTCTAATTCAATGTAGCTTGTTGGTTGAACATAAATTTGCTCAAAGTTGTCATAGCTCAAAAATATTGATGCAAACTGTTGCATTATTTTTTTTATTTATTTTTTTTATTTTTTTATTTTTGAGTACTTTGATTTTCATGCCATTTTCATGATACATAAAAAAAAAATAATTCTAAAGTGTGGTATTACTGATGTATTTTATGTTGGAGAATAAAATGTAAAAACATATTAAGCTTACATTAACCACAAACCTTACATCAGGCATTTAAGCAAAAATTCATTCCAAAAATCTATTGACTTATGGACAATGGAACTGGAACTTGTTTCTAGGATTCTTGCAGCATGTTATATAGGTTTATATATTGAGTGCTGCAATAATAAGTGATTAGAGCAAGCAATTCTAGCAAGCAAATTTTGTTGTATCATCTAGTTATGTTCAAGTTATGACATTTTGCAGAGGGAGTTTCATGGTTAGGGAGTTTTCAAGGATTGTTGTTTTACTTGAGTCTAGTTCTACTGGTGCATGTATTATACACAAACAAAATACTTCAGAAATCAGAGCTCATCATTACACTATAAATGTTTGCTTTTAGATCTCCATGGGAACAGCATAGGAAACATGTCATTAGTATGTACCTGTTTCACAGACTTTCATTAGCTCAAGCTTAGTTTCAAATGCTAAGGGGGCTTAATAATATGCAGACCAGGGGATGCTCCGCACGGAGACACGAAGGAACGAAGGAGACATGTCGAGACTTGCACGGAGGCGTTGAAAATGTCTGCTGTTCCGTCAAGATAACCTTTACATCAAACAGAGTAACAGCTGAAACTCACAGAGAGAGAGAATTTAGTATTCTACAGAATTTAAATATATGCAGAAAGATCCTACACATTGCAAGAAAAAATAACAAATAATGTGGAATAAAGAAGGTGAAATAAAGCAGATACCTGCTCATAGTTAATATAATAAAGGCAGTGCTTTGTTCTCGCTTTAAAGTTAAGCACCCACAACACACTGCAAAATCCGCCCAAATACAATATATGCTCATAATCAGTTACAAAGTTGAAGTGAAGAGAATCCAGCTGAGCTTCATGCTGCTTTGTGCTTCTATAAAACCTGGAGCTATTCGTAAGCTATTCGTAAGCATCTCAGTGGAAGTACATGATCTAAAATGTGCCATCTTTTCCTCATCATGAGCTGTCATGTGACTAATCTCTCTGGAGCAGCAGAACATTTACTGTACATCATAACAACTCTGACACTAAAAGAGCTTGCATAGTCCCCAAGCCTTTCACTAGCCGCTATGCTGAGCTGTGAGGTCAAATATGGAAGAAAAATGTCAAAAATGTCCAAATCAATTTCACCCAAGGAAACAACTTCATCTTAAAATATTCATAAGATCTTGTCAGAATATTACAAAAGCACATTAACTTGTACCACTGAGCACTGCCACAAAAACTCACAATGTTGCACAGTGTCCAGATACAGATACATAGTATACAGATACACAGATACAGCAGATGTCCAAAACAATCAGGCAGTGGTAAAATATCCTCTATAATATAATGGAATATCAGCATTTATACACAGATACTTTCGAAAGTCCATCAAATGACAAAAATGCGTTTTAGAACCAGATAGTGTAGAAACAACGTCTACTAGCAGGGGCTAAAGTGCATCAGGCTAACCAGTCAAATCTTGGCCCTTTGATTTTATAGCAGCTAGCAATGTATCAATGCCGTAGCTTAAGAGATAGAGTGTAACATAATCTATTGCTTGCTATCATACACTATCAGTAAAAAATGTGTATTAATATGAATATATACAGACGGTATTTTCTCTGCCCCACTTTCCTCACCTCACTATATCTGAAGTCTTTTTTTGTAATTTCAACTAAATTCAATATGCTATACTTTATCTTTCACTTCAAACTGTATTATGCAAGTACTTGAAGGCTGTAGCAAAACTGCAGTTCTCTACATTTATTCTGTCTCAGTGCTTTTAAAAGGTTTGGTTGGAGTAAATCAAAATTCTACTTAATATTGATTGATTCATACACTTTATTAAATTTCCAATTTTGTCTGTAAAGTGCTTATTTCTAAATTAAACAGCCTATTAAAATGCAATATATATTATAGAATAGATATACACTCCCGTTTAAAGGGGTGGTTTATTGCAATTTCAATTTTTTTAATTTAGTTAGCATGTAATGTTGCTGTTAGAGCATAAACAACGTCTGCAAAGTTAGGACTTCAAAGTTCAATGCAAAAAGAATTCTTTTAAAGAATTCTCTGTTTAAAGGGTTAGTTCACCCAAAAAAAAAAAAAAATTCTGTCATTTATTACTTACCCTCATGCTGTTCCACACCGTAAGACCTTCGTTAATCTTCGTAACACAAATTACGATATTTTAGTTGAAATCTGATGGCTCAGTGAGGCCTTCATAGCCAGCAATGACATTTCCTCTCTCAAGATCCATAAAGGTACTAAAAACACATCTAAATCAATTCATGTGAGCACAGTGGTTCAATATTAATATTATAAAGAGACAAGAATATTTTTGATGCACCAAAAAAACACAATGAATCAGTGTGAATCAGATCGTGTGTCAAACTGCCAACGGCTGAAATCATGTGACTTTGGCGCTCCGAACAGAAGATTCGATACACTGATTAATTTATGCTCCGATGCTTCCTGAAGCAGTATTTTGAAATCGGCCATCACTAAATAAGTTTTTTTTTGTTTGTTTGTTTTTTTGGCGCACCAAAAATATTCTCGTTGCTTTATAATATTAATATTGAACCACTGTACTCACATGAACTGATTTAGATGTGTTTTTAGTACATTAATGAATCTTGTCTAACGTCCTGCCCTTGTCTAATGCCTTGAACATGGGCTGGCATATGCAAATATTGGGGGCGTACATATTAATGATCCCGACTGTTACGTAACAGTCAGTGTTATGTTGAAATTCGCCTGTTCTTCGGAGGTCTTTTAAACAAATAAGATTTACACAAGAAAGAGGAAACAATGGAGTTTGAGACTCACTGTATGTCATTTCCATGTACTGAACTCTTGTTATTCAACTATGCCATGGTAAATTCAATTTTTGACTCTAGGGCACCTTTAATGCACCCTTGCTGAATAAAGGTATTAATGGCCTTTAATAAAAAACTGAACTTGTGAGTGGTAGTCTATAAACATTTCCTATTTTTAAAAAAAGTATGTGCATGCATGTGCATACATTTATACATAAAAAGATGATAGAATGGAGATTGTGTACATCATCACTTGCCTTTTATCACATTGATCCTTTGAAAAAAAAAATAAACTGGAGAGATGGAGGGTGGCAGAGTTCTGGCTTTTCCTCATCAGTGGAAACGATTCCCATGTCCGCCATTGAGTGAAGGGCAGTGGAGATGAGAAGGTAGATTATGCTAAAAAATAAAGGAGAGGAGAGATTGTTTGCAGCTTAAAGGGTACGCTTCATTTCTCTTCATTTACTCTGAATTACCCCAGAGTCCCTCGGGAGGCTTGTCTTGCCCTTCAGTTCATTCTACAGAGCCTTGAGAAGTTCACACTTACTTTACCTTGTAGGAAACTGAAGACCCGCTGTAGGTAGAGGTTATGTAAAGTTAAACGAATTCCATCACTACACCAGCTGTTAACCTATGGAACATAATAGAGGGATTGTCAGGGTGGCTATGGCAGTTCGAATACATATTATTTCAACTGACACTCATTGTAAACACCACAATTTTGCTGCATGAAATTACAGATAGCATTTTGTTTCATAACCAGGGATATAATTGCAATTTTTTAACTAAATTCTCCTTGAATATAGTTCTAACCGGTTCTAATATTTATCTAAAATGTATAACTTCCTTGTTGCTTATTTACAGAATGTGTATATCTTTTTCCCCCCCTAGTCAAGTCAGAAGTGCTGCCATCAACTGTGTGACATCTTAAATGCATCTCTTTGATCTGATGTGTCTTTGATCTCCTCTCTGCTTTCTTCTTTGGATTGTAGGATATTCACTTTTGATTAGACGCAATACATGAGTTTTATCAAGAGTGCATATGGATTGAAAGGTCAGACAGTTGCATATTTATAGACTCAATCATTGTAATTCAATGCTTACTTATTCATAGACTCTTCTAAAGAGACTGCCACCGCAAGCTGTCAGCCAAACCAAACTTCTTCATTAGCAGATCCTACTGCGTTCCTCATCTGTGCGTCTAATCTTGAATCAGTTCAGGCTTGGAAATCAGAACTGATGTAGTCAGACATCTGACTATGAGCAACATGCGTCAGATGGTCAGTGAACAGCAGACTGTGGGTGTGACGTCTATATCCAAAAAGTGAATAGTGGTCAGTTTAAACGGCAACATAATAAAGACATGAAACAGGCCATTCATGTGCCATCAGATTTTATCTACTTCATTTCCTCACTTCTGTTTCTGCAATATTGAAGTGAATTGAACTCCAGCATGGAGTGGATGTCTCATGGCATTTCTCCCACACAGAGAAATTGCCCTCTACTCAAGCTCCACAGCGGGAGATCAGTCGGTCAGACCTGTTTTAATGAGACACGCAGACAAGTCTATACGCATGTGTGAGAAAAAGAAAGAGAGCGACAGTGTATTAGAAAGTCGTGCTCACATCCTTGCAGCTCTTTACTCTGGAAAGGATCAAACAAACATGTCCTTCAGATATTTACACAGTCTGAAGCACACAAATACACACACACACACACAGAGTAGTCCCCTGGTGTACCAATATGTCATGGTGATTTCAATTCATTCTCTGGCATAAAGGAACTCTCAATATCACCTCACAGTTCAGCATAAATGGTGATAATCTCTGCAATCATGATTTAAACCATAAAAAATGACTTGTAATGCATTTATTATAGTCAGATCTGTATATATACTGTGTGTGTACTGTATTATTTATATATATATATACACACACACACACACACACATATATATTAGGCCAGTTCATTCCGGGTAAGATCAGTAAAATCTGACAAATTTATAATTGATTGTCCTTTATATATCAGGACAGGACACAATCAAATGTAACAGTCATTAATAATTGTCACAAGGGTCTTTCTGGCTCTGAAAATGTTTTGACTTGCCTGATCTTAGTGGATGTCATCCAGCTTCAGTTTAAAGGTGCCCTCAAATGAAAAATTGAATTTATCTTGCCATAGTTAAATTACAAGAGTTCAGTACATGGAAAAGACATACAGTGAGTCTCAAACTCCATTGTTTCCACCTTCTTATATAAATCTCTTTTGTTTAAAAGACCTCCGAAGAACAGGCGAATCTCAACATAACACCGACTGTTACGTAACAGTTGGGGTGTACGCCCCCAATATTTGCATATGCCAACCCACGGTCCCAACATTATCATTATGAAAGGCATTACACAAGGGCAAAACGTCTGGATGTGCACAGCTGAATCAACAGACTAGGTAACCAAGCAAGAACAACAGCGAAAAATGGCAGATGGAGCGATAATAACTGACATGATCCATGATAACATGATATTTTTAGTGATATTTGTACAGTTAAATGTGGTTAAAGTTACCATCGTTTCTTACTGTATTCACGGAGACAATTCGCTATTTTCATTTTTAAAAACTTGCAGTCTGTATAATTCATAAACACAACTTCATTCTTTATAAATCTCTCCAACAGTGTGTAATGTTAGCTTTAGCCACGCAGCATAGCCTCAAACTCATTCAGAATCAGTGTAAACAATATAACAGTATACAATACTCACATAATCCGACGCATGCATGACGAACACTTTGTAAAGATCAATTTTGAGGGTTATATTAGCTGTGTAAACTTTGTTAAGGCACTGTTTAAGGCAAGCGCGATCTCTGTGGGCGTGGACCACGGGATTTAAAGGGGCCACAGCATAAATCGGCACGTTTATAATGATGCCCAAAATATAGGCAGTTAAAAAAATTAATAAAAAAAAATCTATGGGGTATTTTATTCTGTCACAGGATTCCCCTGACATCAGGACATATTAACACTTAACACAGCTTAATGGACTAGTACAGTGATATAAACATTTTTATTCATCCCATCCTATCAGTTTTAATGCTGCCTTCACTTGCTATTGGAAATTTCCTACTTCCCACTTCTGAACTCGTGACTTAACTAGAAAACTAGTATTTACGATAATTGACCCTTCGCAGGGAGTTTGATTGACAGGCGATCTAACCAAGTAAACCAACCATAATGTCTTGACATCTTTCCGTGGTAGAAACAACATTCTTTTTGATGTTCATTGATGTTTATTTGATGCTAAAAATTAGCCTAGTTGGGTTCATGAGCTGCTTGAACTGAGGCACTACAGCGATCTGTACCGACCATAGGTACCGACACATTAAAGAGCCACAAAACGGTAATTATTGTTTACATTTCTTTAAAAATTACAAAATTTGAAATTCAAGACTTTGTTTCATATCAAAAGTAACCTTTTCTGTCTTGTCTTTCGACGCGTTGTCTCACTGTCTTCTTGTATTTTCAGTTGTATTTTTCACTGCATGAAAACGTGTGTGGCGTGAGAGCCGCATGGCTTGTCGGACATAGCAACAGTAACTAAGGGGGGCGGGTCCTTGTGAAGGCACTTCTAGGCAGCATAAATTAACTCATTTGATAATTTCTGATTTTTATTTAATATTTGAATATATTATTTATTTATTTATTTTATGCCCCCCTTCATTTATCATATCACTCCCGTTCAGCAAATCTAACTAAACCGAACCCGTCCCTTCCCGGACACCGTAGGTCTCTGCCATTTTTCAACTTCTGAATCTGAAGGCTCCTCAGCATTTATGGCCTCCTGTGCATTTCTCAGTGAATACATCATGTCATCCAGGTATTTATTTTTCATCAATATTGCGTTTTTGGACATCATTCTTCTTGTATTTTATATAGTGGGGAACTAGGCGTATTCTGACACGGTGAAAGACGCTTTTAGCAGTGCTCCATCACGAATCTACCTACCCACTTTTGCTCACGACAGGGGGGTTCGAACTATGATTTTTTTGCACCCCCAATATAACAATCGCCATTTTGTGAGGGAACCCCTTCCTATAATAGCTATAGAAAGCAGGTCTATATTAAGGTCTGTTTTATCGTGTCTAAAAATATATATATAGCCTACATATACAGTTAGCTGTGTAGCTGTGTGTATACATACATATATATATATATATATATATATATATATATATATATATATATATATATATATAAATTATTACTTTTATTACGTCTACTTTTTAGATTTAATTTTAACATTTTAATTAATGCACTATTTTTCTCTACATTTTTCCACAAACTTCTTATAACACTCCCTTGAGGCTCTTGAATTAGAACATCTGATTTAGGTTAACTGGCTTAAAGGGTTAGTTCACCCAAAAATGAAAATTCTGTCATTTATTATTCACGCTCATGCCAGACCCGTAAGACCTTCGTTAATCTTCAGAACGCAAATTGAGATATTTTTGTTGAAATCCGTTGGCTCCGTGAGGCCTGCATAGGGAGCAATGACATTTCCTCTCTCAAAATCGATAAAGGTACTAAAAACATTTAAACCAGTTCATGTGAGTACAGTGGTTCAATATTAATATTATAAAGTGACGAGAATATTTTTGGTGCGCCCAAAAAAAACAAAATAACGAATTATTTAGTGATGGCCGATTTCAAAACTGCTTTGGGAAGCTTCAGAGCGTTATGAATCAGCGTGTCGAATCCGCAGTTCGGAGCGCCAAAGTCACGTGATTTCAGCAGTTTGGCGGTTTGACACGCGATCCGAATCATGATTCGATACGCTGATTCATTATGCTCCGAATCTTCCTGAAACAGAATCACCCATCACTAAATAATTCGTTTTTTTGTTGTTGTTGTTGTTGTTTTTTTTTATCTCGTCACTTTATAATATTAATATTGAACCACTGTACACACATGAACTGATTTAAATATGTTTTTGGAACATTAATGGATCTTGAGAGAGGAAATGTCATTGCTGGCAATGGAGGCTTCACTGAGTCATCGGATATCAACCAAAATATAATAATTTGTGTTCCGAAGATCAAAGAAGGTCTTATGGGTGTAAAACGGCACGATGGTGAGTAATTAATGACAGAATTTTAATTTTTGGGTGAACTAACCCTTTAACAATAAAGAAAGAAATGCTCAGCTAGACAACATCTTCCAATTGTGGAGCTCTCCATGGTCCTGAAATCGAGAGCGTACCACTTATATCCTCAAGCACATCCTAGTGTGTGACTGACTGAGATCAGCATTGACCCAGAGAGAGAGAGAGAGAGAGAGAGAGAGAGAGCGAGCCTCAGAAGGAGAGCGCTCGCGCAAGTGTTGGATCAGTCCTTCAGAGGGATCTGAGGAAACGGCGGGAGGCGCGTGCTCATTTGTGACTGCACCTCATTGTGGTGGGAGTCCAAACGCTACCTTCACGAGACTTTTTAGGCTTTTTCCCTAACGGTTTTAACGGTCGGAGGCACCTCGGAGCGGAGTACTTTTTCCAAACATGAGATTCCACAAAAGCATCGGAATGTTCGTCCTCACGACGTTGAGTGCGTTAACTTCAGTTTTATCGGCGAGTAACTGTAAGTTAATTTATGTATTCTGTGAAATACTACTGTTAAACAGTATGTCAATGTATTAAACCTCATCTAGACACACTCAGACACTGGATTTTTAGAAATACAGTCAAGCTGCTCACAGAATTAAAGTTTGTAAGCAGCCAAACTGCAGACTGTCTTTTATGTATGTATTATTAACGAATGGATATATTCGTTGTATCTGTTAGTGTTTTGTATCGTATACAACTTCTTTAAGACCATTGTGGCGTTTTAGGTGTCTCGAGACGTTGTTTGGATCATGATTTTAATGCCTTAAAGTCTTCTCTTCGTATATAATATATAATTGTATATAATATGTATATGCTAACTTTAATTGTGTGGTATGTCCGAGGCCAATATTATGCTATCACAGCTGGTCGCTCACACATAGGCTAAATGTCATAAACCCTCTAGAGAGGCAAGAGTCGGTTCTTAAATAAAGATACCGAAATTATCACGTCAGAAGAATAAGAAAGAGAAATAATCTTTTGATACCATAAGATAAATTCATAGAGCGTGATATATCTTCTTTCATCTTTGATCTCTCTCGCGCGCGCGGACACACACACACCAAGGCGTGAGCGAGCAGAAATGCACTTATTGAAAAGTCACGCGCAGAGTTCTGTATGGAAGCTAGCGCGCGTTGGGAAGAGTACTACAGAAATAAGATGCTGGCGATGCTTATGATTGGACCGCCTCGGATACTCGCACGAAATGATGCAGTGTGTATAGGTCAGGTGTTGTCTACGTCCCCCTAAGAATATTTAATCCTGACATCACCTACATCGGGTAGACTACGAGCTGTGCAAATCAGAAAATCAATTTATAAACATACTAAATAATGTCTTAATGAAAATGTAAAAATGCAGAGAGTGGTGTATGTGGTGTTTAGGGATGGAAACACAAAATATTACCTCATTATATAAGCGTGATGTAAAAAATATTTGAAAATATTTTTTAGATATAAAAAAGTCCTCACTAACCTGGCAAAAACGACTTCTATTTGGGATGGTCTTTACTTGGAGAAGCCAAAACATAATTTGGTTTACACACTAATCAACAGGTTTGAGTGAGGGTCACTCTTAGTGTTGATGTTTATCAAAATGTCATAGCCTCCTTGTGAAAATCATTGAGTCTATGAGAAGAAGTCACTAATAACATAGTGTAGCCACTCACTTATATAGTGAAACCACTGTGTGTGTTTTGGGGTGCATTGAAAGACCATTAAAATGGATGTATGTAAGTTTGTTTGATTTGTGTGTGAGCGTTTAAAGGGTGCATATCCGCATTAGTCTGGTGTGCACTAAAGCAAAGGTTTTCAAACTTTTTTCATTCCAAGTACCCCTCAATTATTTTTATTCCCTTGTGTGGCACTGCCTTTTTAAAGTACAAAAGCATCTGGAAATATTTTCATGTACAGACCCATTAAACTGTGTGGGTAAAGGAAGATATTTTTAGCATAATTAAATGGGTTTAAAAATGTACTAAGGCCAAAGATAATATTGCTAGTATCTGAAAAATTACAATGTATCTGTAGCGGCTGTGAGTGAACTGTAGATATATTTCAAATTTATTTGTGTAGCATTTTTACAAAAAAAAAAAAAAACATATATATATATATATATATATATATATATATATATATATATATATATATATATATATATATATATATGCCAAAAAATAATCTCATGATTTCCAACCACTCTTTAAAAAACAGAATAAAACTGAAATAATATCATATTTGGTAAATGTTAAGTTTATTCATTAACAGTATATTTCTCTGACATTTTCAGCTGGGGTCTGTTGGACACCAGTTTGAAAACCTTTCCAATAAACTGCAAAGTGTATTGGGCTGCAGTAGAGGAAATTGTCTGATTGGAGAGTGTTTTGGGGTTCAGTGTGTATGAATGTGATTTTATTTTGCAGTGAGAGTAGTGCACTAGTGTGATGAGGTTGTGTTTTGTTGGGGGAATGTGGAAAGCTGCTGTCTACGAGCAATCAGCACCGCCCATGTCAGGCAGAGGTGCTGCAGCTTCTGTAAGACAGAGAAGTGGCGTTTAACTCGCTCCCTGCTGAGAACAAAAGCCCTCTGCGGTTTTCAATCTGTCTCTCACAGATTTCAGCGCCCACGAAACAGGTGTGTGAGTGATTGAACTCGTGGACCCTTGCTAGGAGAAAATAACTTTCCTTTAAATAAGTTACACTTAAGAAAAAAATTGTTCTGAAACAGACAGCAACTCTGAGATCAGGGCTATGTGAAGAATCTCAGACAAAGCCCTGGAGTAAACAGCTGATTATATTGGGAGAATGCTTTTAACGAAACTTGTGACTCAAAATGGCAGGCAGAAATGGGCTTTAGTGGATTCTTTTTACACATTCCCTTTTCAGCATTCTGTAAATAAATCAGCAATTATTCTAAACAGATTTTTCAGTTTATAATGTGACAATGTCTTTCTGGCATCATACCACAGAAAAGCAAAAATCCATTTGATTCTAAATGGCAGTGAAGTTTCTTTGTGAAGCATTTTCTAGGTGTTTACATATATCAATTTCAGGCACATGCTTCTTATGATTGCACTGGTAGAATTGTTTATTTGCTTGCAGAGAATGTGTCCATATTTCACATATGAGTCAAACAGCCTGTCCTCCAAAAAAAAAAAAAACAACCCTATAGGTCGTTTTTCAAGCACCTTATTACAACCTATATTTACGTTTTAAAGTCATGCGCCCTCTAGCTGGCGTAAAAATAATGACAAATAATGTTGTGTTACGTCTGTCGTCATGAAATGACGTATGACTGTCGTTACCAATCAAAATGCGTGTTCATTTAAATGGAATGTGCAGACTTTTTACACCATTTGTTCTATTTCCATTTAGCAAAACTCATTTCTTTATTAACGACTACACCCACCCCACCCTAAACCTATCCTTAGTGATTTATTGTGCATATACACTTTATGAGCACATGCGTTCCCTGGGATCAAACCCACGATCACATGATTGCATATTGTTATATATTGCAATGCTCTGCCAATTGAACTATGCGAAACCCGAAATATGACGCAGAAAAAAGGGAACAATGCATTAAAATGAAAATGACCTGTTGTTCGATAGGGGCGCAACTTTAGCAAACGCTCCTATGGGTCGTATTTCAGGGAAGCGACAAACGACCTATATAGGCGTATTGGTTGGAGAAAATCTGCCCAACAGTTTATAGATATATTTCTCATGTCTGTGAGGCATGTAGCCTATACGCTGAGTTTCGGTTCATTTTTGTGGCACGCTCCAGTTAAAGGGGACCGAGAAGGGAAAAAGTGTATCCTATTTGTTTTCTTTATTTTACAAAATTACAATGTTTTGGCGTCATCTACGCCAAACAAATATCTAACATGATAAATATCAGGCGCTGTCAGCCGACTTGATATCATGTGGTGTCACGTGTCGTGACGCAACAGCCAATGAAATATACACTGATATCTATGAAAGCAGCAATAACAATCCATTCAAATAGCCTAGAATTTGCCGACTTTTATTCAAATCAGATACACATTGTGTAAGTAACTATAAAGCTCACTCTATTCTTCTCCCAGTTCACCGGCCACATGTATTTCGGTACACATGGATGAATTCACGTGCTGTAGCCTATGAATCCGACTGACAGGACTCTCTGTACTAAAGCTCAAACAAACAAGTCGCCGCCCATCTCACGTTATAGATCAAGATAATGATGTAGGTTTTTAAATGACAAAACACTCACTTGCAAATATATGAGAATCGGAATATCAGATGGTTGATGACATGGTGAGAAAAGCGATTCATCTGTCATACAGTTTGGACGCGGTGTCACGTGACAATCATGACGCATCGTCATGGAAAAAATAAAGGAAACATTCTTGGTGGCCTGAACTCTGGGAGGTCAGCCAGAATATTTTATACTTATGTGTGAAAGGGTTATTTTAATTTTAATTCAATTTAATTCAAAAATGAATCTAATTTCTTCCCAACGTCCATTTTCAAGAGTTGACAGAGTGAAAGAGTTGTTGTCAGATTGTTTAGTGTGTAACCTCCTGTTGCAGATCAATTACGTAGTGTCACGTAGTGTGAACACCACAACGACTTCAAGACTCTACAGCAAGTCATGTAGTCTGAACAGCACAGCGATCTGCCGACCTTTAAAGTCCTGTAGTGTAAACTTAGCATAACCGACTAATAGAATTTTGGTCAACTAAGCCTGCTGTTTAAAAATCTGTTCAGATTTTAAAAGTCGTGTAGTGTATTCCAGCCTTAAGCTTCCTCACGTCAACTAAAGTTTAGTGGACTATTAAGGGGCAGCCCTAGATTTTTCAGGATCTGAATTTTCATGGGTTTAAATAAAAGATTGTTATAAGAGACAATAAAAACAACTTTGTGCATCAAAAGCACTCTTCTGGTAAAAAAATGAACTTGATTTTCACAATTTGCCACAGCTAAAGATGTAACATTTTTTGACAAGCCAAACATGTCAGTCTCTGAGTAACATGTAATTTATTTAAGCCACGAAATAAACTTCATTCCATAAAATAAGTATAATGAACTATGCAAAAAGCTTTTTGAATGTATCCAGCATGTTTTACAATTACTCAAAAATCAAACATAGCTTATGTCATAATTTTGGCAATAGATGAACTGTTAAATGAGTGAACTTGAGATGAGTCCCTGTAGTCGTCCAATTTTATATGCTTATGTAATATATATTATAAACTTGACAGGTGATTTTTATAAAATGTAGTTTGATCACTAGTTGTTTAAAAAGATTAAGGCAATTTTCAAAGTTTGCTAAAGTGTTGTTGATTTTCCAATAAAAGATGAAACATTTTTTACATGGTTTGTTACATTTAATTACCCCATATCAGATTTTGACTTAGATACAAATTTCTTTAATAAACAGAAAGCATGCTTACATTGGCCTACAGCTGTTGATGTAGATTAAGGATTTTAGGGAGCCAAGTCAGCCTGAATTATGCTCTGTATGTTTCTGAGTCATGTTTACAGTCTTTCCTAGTGTTACGTGTGTCTTGTGGGTGTTTATTTATGGAGCTGTTTTCACTTGGTTTTCACTACATTCATGAAATGCTGAAGGGACTTCTTGCTATATTTATAATCAGCTTTAGCCGTCACTCCCAATATTGAAGCTAGATTTTAAATCATGTAGCTTTTCAGCAGTGAAGCTATTTTATTGTTTAAGTAACAGGGTAGAGCTGACAAACTCTCTTCGTGTTTTTCTGTTGGCTGTTCAGAATCAGTGGCCGGATTCACAAAAAGTTTCTTAAGATTAATTCCAAAAAAGTTTTTAACAATGTTTCAAATGCAGTTCTGAACTGACTGGATGTATATCGGTTCTTTCCGAAGACTCTCAGATCAACTCAATGAAAAAAGTCTTTTTGCATCTGCCTGACTGCAGATTAATAGTCATAAACGTGCACACTATTTTTGTAGCAACCAGTTTGACGGGTGTTCAGCACTTGGCTTCATGTTTTTTAATGTGCTGTATACTTTTCTAAAGTCTGTCTGTTGAATTCATTTGCACTGTCTTTTTGCGCTATTTCTAGTGTGAATGTAGCCTGTTTCTGTGTGTGTGAGTGTGATCTGAGTATGGGTGCACTAATATATGCAGAATGTTGCCAAAATTATGTTGTAATTATAAAATTAAAAACAATGTTTTTACACATGCACATCCCTCGAAATAGTAGTATAGTTTTATGTGTTGTAATCCTTTATTAGAACAATTACAGTCATTTGAAACAACCCAATGAATTCATTAAACATCTTACCTTGGATTTAAGGCAAGTTGGAAGTTATTCTAACTTGTTTACAATTATTTTTTAAGTAATTCTTTTTAAGTTTAATAATAAGAAAATAGCAATTAAGAAGCATTTTATTCGTAAGAATGTTTCGTGAATACGGCCCCAGAAGTAGCGATGCCATTTCATGAATGAATCACTCTTTTGAGTCTTCTTTAGTCATACTGATTAGGGAATTTGGTTTGCGATTCAGTATGAATCATTTGGACAGTTCACTCATGAACTGATTAATTTGGAGTGGTTTCTCACTCAGTAAAAATTAAACAAAAAATATACAAGTATATGCTATAACACGATTAAGTGAACATGCACACAAGATACAGCTTGTGCTATGAATCCTTTGGGACAGGACAGAGGCTATACTCTCATAATCCTCCATAAGGTATTCAATTAAAAAATGGCTTTCAGCCTTAATTCCACAGCCTATTTTTTATCCTTCAACAGATCCAACTCTTTGTGCTGGTGTGACTGAGTGCCTATCAGAGCATAGCTGTGGAAATAAAGGCCCAATCTCTCTATACGTCATGTTAGGCATAAAATTTAAATGTAAATGAAATAAACCACAGATATCTAAAGCACCAAATGTTTGAAATGCCAGTATCAGACAAGCATAAATAATCACAAAATGTCCTTGTAACACTGTTCGTATGTACAGGAAGAAGGAGGCAGGAACCGACGAACAATTAAATAAACTTTAATTCAAAATAAACAAATACAAAACGAAAGTAAAATGCCACACAAACATAACAAAACATAAAATAAAGTCCAGGCCTGATCCTCTCTCGTCCTTCACTGTCGTCGCTCCTCCTTTTATGCTTCCGGAGCTTCTCCGTGAGAGATTCGAGGCCGGTGCGACTCGCAGCTGATGCTCGTTATCGCTCGTGTCACCTGAATCGCGCCGCTCCCTCACGGCTCTCGCCCCATCCTGCTCATCACAGTCCTGTGTAAAAATATGTGAAATATTTGTGAGGCACTGACATCTGAAATATTAATCAAAATTCAGCTTGCCAAGAGATCAGTGTGATTGTTTTCTGCTGACCCTAAAGCTGCGGGTCCAATCAGTGTTGTCTGCAGGATGACCCAGACGCTTGCTTAAATTCACAAGAAATTATTGTAAAACTAGATGTACAGGACACATTTGTCAGGAAATGTATTGTAATGTCTTTTATTTGACTGTGCTCTCATCACTGACCACATCTTTAGATTGTTTATTTCTCTTGGGAAATAAACAAAAATGATTACACATATTATTAATTAATTTGTGTGCATAATGTTTTAGCTTTATTGGGTGCTGTTACAAGTAATATGACTGACTAATCTTGAGAATGCATTCTCCTGAACAAATATCTGAACTAGTTATCATCACAAGTACTAACCCATCTCATGCTACATCATTAAAGTGTCATTTTTCGAGATGTAAGCAGATATTTATAGGCTGCACATCATTGAAAACACTAATGGTACTCATTAATGTTATTCATAAGTGAAAAATAGTTATTTTTGCATTTTTCAGAGCGATTTCTGACTTCCTGTTTGAAAAGCAACGTCACAAAATCTGACGTCATTGTGTGTTCTCGGCCCAAGTATGTATGGACATGGTCGAACATGGTGACGTAGACTGTTTCTCGACATATATTCATGACATAAAGCTCCTTTAATCCAATCACTGCGCTGTAGTATGCATGAGATTACAATTTTGGTATTATGCATGAGGAAGTATCACTTCTCTCGCCTCAGTCTGTTGTCATTCAGAGACATATCGTTGGTGTTCGTTTCCTCAGTGCCACAACACAATGTGTTTTCCTGAGTAGCGACCAGAGCAGAGGTTTGTGTGCATGTGGATTGTTTTGCTGTAATCTACCGGCACAAATGGAAAATATGTTCGCGTGAGATCGCATTACAGCGGAGAATTCAAATGTCACAAAAGTGCTGTTCATTCACCTCTGCCTGCTCTAGCTGCGTTCAAACAAGCGTGTTTGTATTTTGCTCGCGATGCGGTCAGAACAGAAGTTTGAATACGAACACATGAAAAATACGATTGTTATTATGTTATACACACGGAGTGCGCATATGCTCGGTTTCAGCGCGGAGCTCCACGTTGAGTTTAATAACACTAGCCACGTGACACATAGCTCATACAGAATAAAGTATCCATGTTTAAAGTTTTTATTTCACACATTCTCCTGCACCAAACATTAACCAGCACGGTGTAGTTATGCACACATATTTCATCAAGTCTTCTTCAAGTGAATTATATTTGCAAACTGGACACTGATACAGTGGTGTAGCCTATCTGAACGCGACGACATGATCATTCTAACAGACAAAAGACTGATTTTGAGACTGCAGTGCTCTTAAACGTAATCAAAGTATAGCCTATTATTAGCCCTATTAAATATTCTTTCGCATTTTTTCCTTGTGCTTGGGAGTTTGTCATTTTCTTCATGCTCATATATTAATATTCATTATTCTGTATAATGAGTGTGTTGTATGTCTCTGTTTCATTGGTTGTTCTCTCCCTTCTTCTCCCCCCTCTACACTCCCACTTTTCCAGAGCTTTACACACCCATTTTCACAGAGTTTTTTCAAGTCATAGGTGTGAACGACCAGGGTAAAACAGGGGGGTTTCATGAACCTTTAAAAATATGTGCAGCTCAACCTCCAGATATTAAGAGTTGAGCATACATTGTGCAGTATGTGAGTCAGGCATACTAAGTAGGGCTCCCTCCTGCTTGATGGCTGGATTACCTCTTGATTTCAGAGGAAGTAGCTCAGCCCACAAACCGTTTGCCTCATTCTGTTAAAATGTCAGGATTACTCAAAGTTATGACACAGAATTTCTCAAACTTTGACTCACAGTAATGCACTAAAATGATAAAAGAGAGAGTGCCTGGAAATTAAATTTGGTTACACTTTATTTTACGGTATGCGTACTTACAGTGTACTTACCCAAGAAAGTACTGGTAATATAAGGTAACTACATGGGTTATTGTTAGGTTTAGAGGTAGGTTTAGGGTTAGTACCTAGTCATTACCCAGTTATTGTAATTGCTATAATGTACATGCGGAACAGGACTGTAAAAAAAATGTGCTACCTTAAATTGTAATAATTAAATCTTTGGGTAAACATGCATTTAAAGGTGAACACAATTTGTATTTGTGCACATTTCCTGGCCTACATTACATAAATAGAGTCAGCATAAACTGTTGACTATTTGCTCATTATAATTTGGCAGTGTTTATATATTACAGGTTATTTATTTTCTACAAACTCCCAAGACAAGTACAAGTATCTTGAGTTTTCTAAATAAACTCAATTACCTTCACAGTCACTTAAATTGCTCCTCACTTTTAATAATGTCAGAGCTGCATACAGCCTGTTTCGTCCTAATAGCTGTAGTGTTCGTGAACTTTCAGAGGATCAGTGAAGCAAGGTGGGCTTACTGACTGCATAAAGAGATATGCTTGGTGTCATATACTGTCTCAGAAAATTGCTTATGTTAAAGGTTCTCTAAGCGATCCTGAGCGGAGTAACGTCCTGTTGACGTTCGAAGTGTTGTCAAACAAAACAGAGGCTAGCTAGACCCTCCCTCCGCCGCCTCCTCCCATCCGTGCTTCCTGAAACAGTCATGAATGCACATTTAAAATCATTCTTGTCGGTTATTGGCTGGAGCATGTTTATTATGATTCGTGGTCCAGGCTGCACCAGTTTGTTTTTGTTGCCGTTTTTGGAGCTTGTGGCGACTACAGAGACCGCGTTTTTTTACAGTGTGTTCAGGGGACAGGCAGCTAACGGATAGTGAGGAGATGTTTGCTGTATGTGATAAAAAATGTTTTGGCCTAAAAACGCGTGACATCGCTTAGAGGACCTTTAATTTATATTTGTTGTTTCTTTTTAAAAAAATTTACAGCACCCATTTCAATTTTAGATGCAGTAGATGAATGTTCACTCTGTTTTGCTGCATCTCAGGGATTCTCATTAGAGGTCTTCATGGGCTTTAAACTGAGGCCCGAACCCGGCCCGTACCCGAAATCGCTTGACCCGACCCAAACAGAACCCGAACGGTACTGTTATAGTTTAACCCGAACCCGACCCAAACCTGAAAACTGTCGCTATAGAGATGTAGCTACCATTCTTGCTATCATAAGCCAAGACAGCTTTGTAAGACACTGCATGACACTTAACAGCTGAGCTATTTATTGGTTGAATGACAAGATCATCGCACAACATTTAAATAGCCAGAAACATCAGGCTAAGTAGTAGAAAAGACGCACAGAGGCCATTTGACATGCTATCGCGCTTCATTTCATTCAAATAGTTTACACTCAGTCATGTAGCCTATCATTTCGTACCTTTTATAAAACATTTAAATACACATATCAAAAAAAAAAATACAAAATGCGTATGATGTACTAGTGTTTTAGATGTTATAGCCTGCTCTTGACAAAGCTGATTTCTGAGAGACGCAAGAGAAATGCGGCTATTTGATTTACAAACGCGCTTGGCTCATTTCATTCATAGAGTTTACACTTATTCATCTATGATATCATACAATGTTTAAAACATTTAAATATACACATGTCAAATTATGTAGTATTTTACAGTAGTCGTTCACTTCACACACACATTATTGCGTAGTAATTTTAGTGGCTTGTGTGTAATTGTGCTATCCCCTGGCTCACCTGTTATTCGGTATAATTCATTGTGCTGATTTCCCTGCATCATTTGGCACAGTAGCTAATACGTTTTCCCTCAGTAATTGTTTGCCTTATCGCACTTAGTTAGAGGTTTGACTGTCGTGTGGTGACCAAAAGAGTGCGCGAGAGCGGGAGCACATGCATAAAACAGTTAATAGGCTAAATGTGAATTATAAATGCGCTCCCACTCTCGCGCTGTCTTTCGAGCACAACACAGAAAATGGCACGCAAGGCTTTTATAACAGCCTATATAATTTTTCTCAGTTACAGACCCGAACCCAACCCGAACCCGAAGCTATTCATGAAACTTTAACCCGAATGGGTTGCAGACCTCTAATTCTCATAGAATATCAAATTTATTAAAGACCCACTGAGGTGCCTTGGACCGTGCAGCATTATTCAATGTGTTGACGTAATTTCAACTGAAACTGGAAGACAGGGCGGGACATAACGAACAGCTCCGCCCCTTTTTTAAAATAGCCAATAGCGCTTCATTATTTCACTGCTCAGCCACAGCCGTTGAGCTTGGTAAAGCCTCAGTTTCCTTCTAATCTCTAACCGTTTCTCCTCCTAATCTCCTCCATATCGCTTTAAAATATGGCATTTTGTGCTGCGGCGGTTCGCGTGACACTAACGTGAAACCAGACTTCATTCACCCCAATAGAAAGCACATTTAATTGTTCTTAACTGTTTCCTATCAATTATATAGTGCACTATATGCCATTCACCATGTAGAAACTAGTAGATGTGTGAACAAGTGACAGATTTCAGCTTCAGCGTCTATTTGTAATGTAGGGGCGGGACGCTTTAGATTTTAGAGAGCATTTGATTGGACACAAAATCTGATGAGAAGCTTATGTACAGTGATGTCATTAAAATCATTGATCCATATTAGCAGAAGTGAGAGACTGTAAGTTTTGAATGCTTCTTGAATGCTTCTAGGCATGAATTTTGTCATTGTTTTGTAGCACACTAGCTTATAGATAAGCATAAGTTTAACATATTCATACTAAAAGACAAAAAACTTAAATTTTGATTTCATGATGACTTTAAAGGGACATAGTTATTGTATATCCACATTAAGGTCCCAATAGAATGGTTTTCACGTCCATAAGTGTCCCATTGATTTTTACAGGCTATTTTCTTAGCTTCTACAAATTTTGCTAGTCAGTATGTCATGTTAATAATTTAGCATATTGCTGGGCCTGTACAGTTCTTTGTAATATAAGCCCATTTTAATGTATGATTTTTTTTTTTTTTTTTTTTTTTTTTTTTAATTAGACATTTTTGTTTACCATAGTATGAAAAAAACTATTTGAAAGTCCAAGAAATCACTTTCTTGGCAAAAACATCACTGCCCTAGAACACAGTTTCCGATATGAGGGCATTATCCTATAGTCTCTTTCTTTCTGTCTCTTGCTTTCAGTCGAACTATCTCTGTACTGATCTTAGAGGAATGTGATAGATCTGATATTCTAAGGATCCAGTTGGGTGGGGGAGTTTGGTGAGAGGGCCCTCCCAGTCACAAACAACTGGCAAGAGGACCCTCCCAGTCACACACAAATGAAGATCAAAGAAGGCAGGCAGGGATTTACAGAGATTAAAGCAAAGTGAAGGACAAACAAAATCCTCCCGGGTTTTGATGAGGGGAAATTAAGGCCACGGCTCAGCATCAGATGAAGACAAACAAGCAGAGCGCCTGCCAAATGACACATCTCAGACAGGAAAAAAACATGCATGCACAAATAACATGTTTTAAGCTTTCATAATGGCTGAGGTTCTCCAGGATTTTGCTTGTCAAGGATTTTTTTTTTTTTTAAGTCCAGGAGTTATTAATCAAGGAAGAGGGAGGTTGATGAGATCACTTGGAGTTGGAGCATGTTTTTACTCTCCCTTATAATAATATTATATGTGTATTTTTATAATCAATTTTACTTAATATAACTCAATTTCGCAATTGCAATTGCAATTTAGAGAGAGAATTATGGAAATATAGCCTTCCACAGCCTGTCCACAGATTTGAATAATACACAGTGATGTCATTAAATAATTAATCATTAATCATTTTGTTACAATGAAAAAAAAAAGAATTCACATTTTTTTGTATAGTGCTTTTCACAATACATATTATAGCAGCTTTACAGAAAAACTGCTATTTTATCATTTGGATCTATTGTCATAAAAATGCTGCTTACTGTTCAGTTTGACCTGTCCTGTGGTATAATCAAAATTTCATGTAAAACTTATTTAAACAGCATAAGGGTACGTTCAGCCAAAAATTAAAATTCTGTCATTAATTACTTACTCTCATGTCGTTCCACACCCGTAAGACCTTCGTTCATCTTAGGAACACAAATGAAGATATTTTTTATAAAATCCGATGGCTCAGTGAGGCCTGCATCGCCAGCAATAGCACTCTCTTTTTCAATGCCCATAAAGCTACTAAAAACATATTTAAACCAGTTCATGTGACTAGACTACAGTGGTTCAACTTAAATATTATAAAGTGACAAGAATTTTGTGCGCCAAAAATAACAAAATAGCGACTTTATTCCACAATATCTACTGATGGGCGATTTCAAAACACTGCTTCATGAAGCTTCGAAGCTTTACGAATCATTTGTTTCTAATCAGTGGTTCAGAGCACCAAAATCCCATGATTTCAGTAAACGAGGCTTTGTTGCGTCATAAGTGTTTTGAAACTTCAATAGTTCACATGACTCTAGCAGTTTGATATGCGCTCAGAACCACTGATTCAAAACACATGATTCGTAAGCTTCGAACCTTCATGAAGCAGTGTTTTGAAATCACCCATCACTAGATATTGTTGAATAAAGTCGCTATTTTGTTAATTTTGGCACCCAAAAAGTATTCTCGACGCTTTATAATATTAAGGTTGAACCACTATTAAGGTTGAGTGACATGAACTGTTTTAAATATGTTTTTAGTAGCTTTCTGGGCATTGATAAAGGGTGTGTTATTGGTGGCGATGCAGGACCCACTGTGCCATCGGATTTTATCAAAAATATCTGAATTTGTGATCAGAAGATGAACGAAGGTCTTATGGGTGTGGAATGACATGAGGGTGAGTAATTAATGACATAATTTTTGGGTGAACTAACCTTTTAAATTCAACTCAAAAAGTTGATTTAAAGGTGTCAAAATGTCAGTTTGCCCGCTACCCTTTAGTGGTTTTTGGAAGGAGATTTCAGATCCATTTCTGTGGTTTGAATCTCATAGAATTTTATTATACATCAAATAATGGTATCTAAAGGGCCAAACAGAGTTATTTGTCAGGCAGTCTTATCAAAGCTCCTATTTACACTGCAAGTACTGCTGTCATTCTGCTGGGAGATGATTTAAACAATGCCTGGCGGAAACACTCTGGAAACCCGTTAATCTGCCATTAATCTCCCACCTTAATCAGCGCTATCGTGGCGGCCCATCAGATGGGTGATCGATCCCGCAAGCTATAAATAGCTTAGAGCAGTGTGGGCTAAACAACTCTCTGACGTGATGTACGTTCATTAGACCTGGATGCTTGAGGTGTTTAGTACATCCTGTCCTCTCTGAGATAATCATAATCAATTCCTCTCTTTCTTTTTAATCTTTCACTTTATCCCGCATTGTTTACATCTTTTGAAAATTGTCATGTGATCTCTCTATACCTGGGGACAGCAACCTGTTTTACATGAACTGACGTGTCAATCTCCAAATTACATCTATTATATAGTATAGACCATAATACAGTATGCAGTGGACCCAAAATGTATTTGGACATTTTTGGACACTTAAATTACAGTTAAAAATTTAGAAGATTGCTTACACTAACAAAAAACCTTTCTCAATTTGCTATTGATTTTGACCAGCTGATTACATTTTTTATGGATGTATAAAATCAACTGTCAATTAGTGTTGTCAAAAGTAACGACTTTGGTGATGCTTTGAGTGCTGTTAAGTGGATTTGTAAACACCTCTGATTGGCCATTGTGTTCACAAGCTCATCAGATATGTCTGTGATTGGCTAAAATGATCAACGCTTAAAAAACATGTTGTAAATAGACATCAATGGCGCTCTTCACCAAGCGCTTACACAGATACACACGGGAGCATTTGAAAACAGGCATCTATCAGCGGACCGGTCAAATTCAATCACTTCAGTGTGCTTTCAAATGCTCCCATGCATTGATCATTGTAGCCAATCACAGACATATATGTTGAGTGCGTGAACACAATGGCCAATCAGAGGTGTTTACAAATCCATGCAACAGCGCTCAAAGCACCACATTTTTAAAATTTCAGTACTGACTATATCAAAGTCTGTACTTTTGACAACACAACTACTACTATTAATCAATAACTCTTTAAAAATGAGTATTACAAGTTATGAACAAATACGTTTTTATAAAATACAAAGTATTTTAGTCTAAATTCTTTTTATCTCTATTTTAAACCATAACAGATCCATTATTTGTTTTTAATAATTTGAAATCTAACAGCTTTTTGTGAAATGTTTTGCTTGAAAAACAGGGCCACTGTATATTCAATATGCTATATTGAAGGAAGTATTGCTTTATGAGTGGAAATCAGCATAACAGAAGTGCGTAATTGCTGCAGCACTGCTTTGTCTGCGAGTAGGACTTTTTGTTCAGTGCAGATCAGTTTCTGGTTTGCACTGTCTGTGGGTTGCGCAAGTAAATGGTATGGTTCTCTGCGCTGTTCATTGGGCTGTGCAAGAAAACAGATCCACTCTCCAGTGATTCGCACTGTGCTATTTGGCTGTGTATTGCAGTTTCATCCCACTTTTGGAGCGCTTGGCTTCCCATAAAGCATTATAACTCAATAAAACTCAGTGTGTGATTACAAAGAAGGATTGCTGAAAGATTCATGCAGATATGATTGACTTCAGCATTTCTAAAATAAACAACTGAATAAAATTATACGCATAATATTCCTCTCTCGTCTGTTATTGCTTGCATGCCAGTGATTACATCTCCGTGTTCCAATGGTGGCAAACTTTCCTAAGTTCCTTGCCGATCCCTGCTTTATACTCTTTCTTATTACCAGCATTCCCTTGTTCTCTTCCTCTCAGTTCTCTTTGCCTTTCCTGCCCCCTCTTTCTTTTCTATGTCCCTTTGACCATATGATTAAAGCACTCCTGCCCAGGACACATACAGGAAGCACAGTAATAATGTCTGACCTTTTGAACAATGACTATGTGGATCCACTCTCATGCAGGTCAGAATGTAGAGTCCATCAGAGATGCCGACCTGCCTGAGACGTCACAGGCCCACCTTTCTTAGTCCTAAAATTCCACATAATGTCTGTCATTCAGCTACTTCAAAATGCTGCTGCTCCCGGGGTTATTTCGTGTTGGAAAATATATAATTATGTGCCTGTTGCTAGGCAAACACTTTTCTCTACTGTGGTCTCTTGTCATTGCTATGTTGTGATGTGAGCCTGTTTGCATGTGCATATGGCTAAAAGAGAGGGAGAACGTAAAATTGTAGATGTGATTAAAAAAATGTCGAAAGGTCAATGACGTGCTCCTGCTGTAGATGATGAGGCTTGAAGGGAGGTGCTTTTGTTGTTTTAACCATGAAGGGCCATAAACCATTTTTATGAAAGATAAAAGCACACATTTTGATTGGTTGATGAGGTGAAAGGGTTCCAGCTGAGGGTGCTTATGAAACCACCAACAATGCTGGACTTGCAACAGTGCTTCTGAAGAATATTTCATTGTTCTTTTCAGTATAAATTAGGGCTGTCAAGCGATTAAAACTTTTAATCTAATTACATGATGTGGCGATTAATTAATCTAATCAAATTTGGCTGAGAAATTACTCCAGAATGATAATTCTGGAGCTCTAGGTACTTTATGTCATTCACTGATCGGTTTGTGCCGCTTCAAGCCCAACAAGCCGTATGGTTCACCTAATTCGTTCAAAACAGTGATTCCGAAATCAAATGCCGCTGTGTGTTGCTCGGAGATGAACAGTTTTGCTTTGTCTTTATGTTTTCATTGGCAAAACAGACAATTTAATGTCTTAAAATAACACAATATTAACTTCTTATTTATTGAACTGTTGTATAAAATCAGTATCAGATTTGCACTCATGCTATTCTGGACAGAAAAACAGGGGCATTTTTTTGCCCCATATCTTGAATTTTACGGACATTTTAACTGCATTGCTTCCCACACATAGACTTTACTTGGGCGGGTCGCCCAACTATATGGAGACACATTTTTGGTTTTATTATTTTTATCCTCTTATACATTTATATCCGCGAAAGATAAGGAAACCATCTACGATTGATTAACTAGTCGTTTCGTACTCATTACGAGAACATAGGAAAAGGTGAACCATTTAAATGTTGTAATTTAGCATAATTTACAATGCATAATATTAGTATGTAATTAAATGTACTATGCTATGTAATTAAAATTAATTTCAATAAATAAAAATACTTTTAAAAATTGCACATTATTTGTTTGTCACATGTAGTAGACCATTTTTGTGCCGTGGGTAATAGGAGGATTTTTCGCCCGGCTACCACCGCAAGAATATTTCAAACCTGTGGGAAGCACTGTATAGGCTCCATCACACAGTGAGTTGTTGCCCTGCATCATATTCGTCATCAATCAACTGTATGAAATGTCAGATGACCTACGCAGGTCTGGGGTGGGGCAAGTGTGTTAAATGCGCTAATATTTTTAAAGCGCCATTTTTCACCATAATTAATTAATCTAATTAACGTGTTAAATTCTAACTGTAATGACTGTGTAGGATATTTATCAGTGAGATGGGTTCTCATTATTTGGCTTAACCAGCGTGTCCAATCCTGTTCCTGGAGTTACTGTCCTGCAAAGTTCTGCTTGAATCAGCTAATTAAGATCTTGAGCAACACTTAATAATTACAGACAGGTGTTTTGAAGCAGGGCTGGAACTCTACAGGATGCTAGATCTCCGGAAACAGGATTGTGCACCCCTGAGCTAAACTTTTAAAGAATTCAGTTCTTAAAGTTGCAATGAAATGAAAGTAGAAACAGATCTTTTCTTCTGTATTGTGACATGCATCTGAGTGAAACAGATTTTTAAAGAAAAATGTGAAGGATGGGGACTTATGTCATTTGGTTTTTGATTGAATGAAGGAGGATCGAATTGTGAGCTTGCAGTCGATTGTAAGAAAGGGGCGAAGTTTAAGTAGACTAAATGATTGGAGAAGTCCAGCATATGTCACCTCAGAGAAGTCTGTCATTTCACTGGAAGGTAGTTATGACATTTTGATTAAGAATTACAAGGAAGAAACATTTATAATAAGATCAATAACAGCAACATAGAGTAAATTTTCATTTCATGTCGACTTTGAGAGTGATTCTCGAAACGGCTTGCAAAAACCAGTGACAGACCCTGCCCACATTTGCTCTGAAGTTATCTGTCAACACAATGTCTATGAATAGGTTTGTGTTGATTAAAATGCCTGTTTTTCTGCTGGGTTCAAGTCAAGTCTTCATTGTAATAACTGTGTTTGATACTTTTCTTATGAAAAAAAACAGTATTGACAGGAATAGTCTGCATTATTCATATAAAGAATAAAACACAGTACTCATTAATATCTCTTTCAAGATATCAGCCATGTTTTGAAATATAAAGCTCTTATTTAGTTTCAAAGGGGTTGCTTGAATGAGGTTAATGCAGAATTAAATATATATGACAGGATCTGTAAAATATGTATAGAATTTCAAAGAATATTCACTTTCTCAGCTTTTGTAGTGATTGTCAGTTTCTCTAAATGGGTCAACAAGCAACTGAAGAAAGCCTGCAGGATCAGCTTTTGCAGTGTATCGTCCTATTCTTAGCTCTTGTTCGTTTGTTGACTCTGCATGTAATGTTTCAAAATCTTGAGTGGGATTATTAGGGTGTGTAAGTCCATCCCTAGTCTGTGCTTATGGTAATTAAACATTAGTCCAATTTTATGTGCCCTTATCATCTGTAACATCTTCAGGTCTAGACACTCCATTGGGAAATTAACTTTGTTTAATGAAAAAATCCTGTTAGAAATATTGCTGGAGTCAACAAGACCTCCAGTATGTTTAAAATCCTGACACTGCCTGTTTACTAATTTCCCACTCAAGAAAGGGCTTGATTACTTTCAGGACATGCGAAAGCTCCGAAATATGTGCTTCAGTGAAATTTATAAGGTCCCCCTCAAGAATTCAGACATGAAATATTTTGTTGTCCTCATCAAATGATGTCATACCCTTGAGGGTGTCACATAAACATCAGGTATATCATTTGCAATCTCTGAGGTTGTATTTCAGTGCAAACAAATCAACCTCGGATGAACTTTGCAGAGCATCTAGTAGGACTCTTCATCACTTTCTTTGGTGAACTTTCTTAAAATGCTGCTTATTACTGTAGGAGTAAATCTGAAGGGGGTGCTGTGTGTCATTTGTTCGGCTCAGAGTGAAAGGACGATGCCGCAGCTGTTCTCTCTGATGCAGCGAAGAGCACTGCTGACTCAGATTATGGCTCCCTTATGGTGACAATAACACATGTGAGCCCCCTCACAATGGCGAGACTTCTCTCTTTTCTCATTAAGTTGAAGAGAAAGTGGGAGTATGTATGTGTAAGATAGAGAGAAATGAGGAGGAGGAAAAAACGAAAATGAAGAGTGGGTGAACAGAAACATGGGCGAGATTGAGGAGGAGAGAACAAAAGAGATGGAGAGATGGCCATAGGGAGCATCAAAATGGGGAGTAGGCAATTCAATGTCAAATGAGTGATTGTCAGACAAAATGTTGCCACAAATGCAAAGGCCCTCTAAATAAAGATATATTTTTACCCTGGTCCATGGAGAGTGCTGCAAAGTGCTTACGCTGCTGAAACAGGAGAGAGCTTTAAAATGCTCCCTGGACACAGCTAATGGTTCCCTAACCTGCTGTTCATTGTTTTGTTATTCTGACGATACATGCATATTCTGGAAGCTTGAGACTAATGTGTTTGGGCTGTCGAGCTGTGGTTCATTAGAGTTCTTTTGATCTATGTGTTTCCATGGAAAAGGCCATTGAAGGATGCAAGAAAAGCAAATCACGGCATGTTATTTACCTTTAAAGTACAATAGTCTTACATTTGGTATGGTCTCACATGAACTTCCTGGGCATTCAGTGTTTGTCTATACAAAAGCAGTTAGGGCTCATTCACACAGAACGCGTTTTTGCTTTAAAAACACGAGACACAGGCAGTGGAATGGGGAAGAACAGAAGGTCTTGAGTAGGGATGTCCCGATCACGTTTTTTTGCCCGCGAGTCCGAGTCATTTGATTTTGAGTATCTACCGATACCGAGTCCCGATCCGATACTTCTATAATACATGAAAAAGAATAAAGAAGAGAGAGCCAGGAACAGTGCTTTTCAGGTTTTTCAGGTATCTAACAGTCGTTTTCACGTACAGAAAATGGATAAAGTAATCAAATATAAAATATCACTGCATATTATCTTTACTGTATAAAATAAATAAAGATTAATCATTATTGAAGTTACAAAAACTATTCAGTCAAGAACAGTAAGTGATTTCTTTGTTATTTGATTTAACATTAAAAACAGGCAGCAGGAATAGTTTTTTTCCCTTTAAGACATGCACGAACCAGTACATATACTGTTCCACATGCGCTGTCTTTCTCGACTAATATACGTTCACTTAAGACATAACAGACTATGTTTGCTAGGATACTCGCTAGGACGGGCATTTTGAAATAATTTTTGTATGAATTTGTCCGATGAAGCGCAAGAGGTGAAAGAGAACTCAGTATTTGCGCGCTGACTGGAATAAGCGTGTGCGCGCTTCGGATGAGCGCACACAAATCTTCTCACAGCGCGTGCGAGTTCTCTTTCGCGTCTTGTTCTTTAAGGTTTAAATCAGCAAGGCTTAAATGAGTTAGTTTAAACACAGATAGCAACGTGTGCTGTTTAGGTCTCACCTGTATCAACACCCGGGTGATGACGGCGTAAATGACTGGACATGAGAGCAGACGGCACTCGCAGTCAACAGTTTACAAAGAGTGACTGTTTTGTCCACGCTTTTTGATTATCGTTGTTGTAACGTTTTGCACATCCATCGACTGAAACGTACATTATTTGAACTCTGTCTGTCTGTTTTCCACGTTGCTATTTTTTTACCGAGAACCGTTGCACCCCTAATACATATATATCCGAGTCCTGATCGGGAGGTAACGTCTGATTCCGATCGAGTCTGAAACCACGTGATCGGGCCCGATTTCCGATCACATGATTGGATCTGGACATCCCTAGTCTTGAGATACTTTTTTTTTTTTTTAAATGAACTGATTTTAACTTGAGCGCCACATTTTTAGAGCGCCATGTCATGTGCGAGATTCTGCAAAAGACGCAAGACATGTTTAGATAGAAAAACAATGTAAAAGTAGCGCACTAGAATGGAAAAAAACGCTTCCTGTGTGAACGGCCCCTTAGTTTGCTTGATGGTTGGTTGCAAGATTATCTGTGGTGATATATAAAAAAGCAGTAATTGGTTATACATTCCTTGCTTTTAAAGCGTCCAGGACTGAAGGCTACAGAAATGTTTTTTTTAAGTCTCTTTCATTCAAACTGAAAAGGTCTTGATCTTTAGCAAATTTTTCCTACCACATTGAGCGAAATATTCGAAAGACTAAAATTACCACTGCTGTAATGAACTGACATGATTTGAGTGAACACTCTGATTCGACTGGTACTGTCACATACTGTACCCGATATTAAAATTTATCTTCTCTGAACTCCTATTATAATAGTCACAATCTCGTATGAGTATAAAAATCCTGACAACCCAGACACTTTCAAACATGAAACATGTTGAAGTGAATTCTTTAAAAACAGACCAGGGTCAATGACAAACTGGCACTGACAATTCAGTCAGATGAAAGACATGCTATATGTGACAGCTTGCAAGACTCAAGACTTTAATTAACTCTCAGAAACTGTCCTTCTTTACAGATAACAGATGTCTTTACATCACACCCTGCACAATGAGGCTATGCCAATACAATTAAAAGTTGTCTCGTTTCAGATTCGAACTCCATTGAGCTGAAATTATCTTTTTAGTAAATTGTATCCAGTAAAACAAAAGGTTTTGAGTTAATATTTAGTGCATACAAAAACATGTTATAAAATTGAAAGTCATATAATGTTTTTTTTTAAATAAAAAATAAATCATATAATACAATAAAATAAAAATCAGATGATAATATTTATATAACTTTGAATTTTATATACCCTTGGCTGTTTTCCATTTCAAATGAAGAATTAAAGACAAATCCTTTTTTTGTTTCTCTTTTTTTTAGGTTTTAATGCAACTTTTCATTCTTTCTTTTTATCCAGATTACTGTGAAGAGCCACTGATGACATCACTACCCCCATCATCCTTCCAGAACTCATCAAAATTTTCTGACAGGAGGTCACCACATTATGCTAAACTCAACAGAAAAGATGGTATGTACTCCTGTCTTCTTGTTCTCTTGCCCCGTTTGTTTCAAATAACATCCAGTTGTCTGTGTTTATGTGACTGGAGAATTAAGCAGAAGGGAAATTTGTCCTTGTCAGGAAAAGTGTTGACGTAAAGCTTTTTTTTTTTTTTTTTTTGAATACCTAACCTAATGCGATTTAGCTTACACAAACACTGCAAAAAAGTATTAGACTTTACACTTTCTTTGGAGGGAATATAACATTTTGCCAGTGTCCATGAGCAGTACTGATGTGAAAAGCTCTGGTGATTAGCTGTGCCTGAAGCAAGATTTGAAGATTTTGGAAGTAATTTCTTAAGTTTGACAAGACATAGACAAACATAAATCTCTAATGACAATATGAAACTTATAACCACTCAAAATGTAAATATGGACACAAAGGAAGGTAAAGGAACTAAAGAAGTTTCAAAACTTACTCTTATAATAAATAAATGTAATTTGTCCAGGGTGCTTTCCTCCCTTAATACCCAGTGTCAATGAATATTCAAATCAGCGTTAAAAAATTCTCGTTTTTAATAAGTTTTTGCAAATTGACAAGCAACAGCTACGCATTTCCAAGTCTGTCGATTGTAGAAACCATTGGGACCAATGGTCTCTTTGATCTACTAGGCACAATGCTTTTAGGAATCGCAGAACTGGTTCATTTTTTTGAATAACACTGTGTTCAACCAAACTCGATGCAATGCCATGACACAAGATAAAGGCGTCTTTTCCATGTTCCAAACAGAGTTTTTGTCCTAGCCAGCCATGATGGTGATGTGGAACGAGAATCAGGAGATTATATTTTAGTAACTGTTTCTATTTCCACAACATTGTAGCTAGAACAACAACATGACCATGATAATCTCAGGTACTGATTATTTATTTTATTTAATGTTAAAATCATTTATTGTGAGTTTAAAGATCATTTTGCATGACTTTTATTGTCATACTCAAAGTGACAATGGATAATTTACCTCAGATCTTGAAAATAAAGGAAAGGAAACAAGACTGTGAACAAACAAGTGTATGTATGACAAATTATTTTAGTCACTCAGTATGTAGTTTTAAAAATGTTAAAAAGGTGTAATAAATATGAATTTGATTATGTACTTATCCATTTTGTTGCAAGTGCAGTGTGCTTGCAGAGAGGCTCTTCCCCCCACACGCTCGCCTGACTGGCTGTGATTTTGATTGATTTTTGTCACTTCTCATAGTCGTATTATATCTGGTGGTCTGCTTAGGACACTGTGAAAGAAGGTTTACAGCAAGATATTCCTAACATGAAAGTGAAGGGAAAGTTTACCCAAAATGAATATTCTGTCATGATTTACTCACCTTCATGTTGTTCCAAACCTGTATGGCTTTTTATCTTCTGTGATATTTGAAATTTTGGGGGTTTTTTATCACTAAAATGAAAGTCAGTGGTCACCAAAACTGTTTGTTTACCAACATTTTTCAAAATATATTTTATGTTCCACAGAAGAAAGTCACACAGGTTTTGAACAACATGAGCGTAAGTAAATGATGATTTTATTTTTGGGTGATCTATCCCTTTACATCAGAAATGCCAGTGGATACAGGTTTCCTGAAGAACAACAGCCCCCAAAACCTTGGGGAATGAAACCCAGAAGGAGTATAATGGCTGCTCTTGATTTGCTTAATGATCCTAAAACACTCACAGTCTCAAAGTATTTTGCCAGAATGAGCTTCGGCAAATCATGGGGTATAACAAGAGGACTGTATAAATTATGACTAAGCAAATGTGTTGTGGTTTTTACTTTAGGGAGGTGGAGAGCAGTTTGATTAATGCAACCTAACAATCAGCAGCTGATTACAGTCTGTAGAAGCACTTGAAGAAAACTCCCCAGCCAATTAGGCAGTTAAGCATAGACATGCCATAAATTCCAGTTTATACTGAGCCCTTTCGAGAGCATTGTTTGACCTCATGGCCCAAAAACACTCAAAGAACTTCCTTATGATGCTTGGTGGCACTCGCAAATGATCACAATCCCAAACTTGGTAGTAGATTATTAACTTTTCAGATTAAAAGTGTCTTCCAGCACTAATAAGTGGGGCTACGATATGTCGGGTTGCCCATGTCACCCTCAAGGCATTTCTTTTTCTCATCATGCCTAGTCACAGCAGGAGGTTTTCTTTCACTGTGAGACACAGACAGGCAGCCCGTTCCCAGTCACTGCCAGCCTGATCCAAACGTGTGCAGACACCAAATGTTGTTATCTTTAGATCTCTCCATCTATTTATTGTCTGTCTCTGATAGTCATTAGAATGCAAGATCTTTAACTTGTAAGGCAACGTCTGTGCCTGTTATTTATGTCAGCTGGGAAATTATTTAATAAATTAAATAAATCACTCATGCTAAAAATGCATTTTCTGGATGCACATACTCTATAAGAATGTCGTATCCACCTCCTCATGGAGTCTGCAGTGAAATCTAACAAGCTCAGAGTGTTCACCCTGACCTTATATGAAATCTTCACAGATGATACCCAGTCACTGAACAGCACTGATGAAGCATTTATTATCTGACCATCTTGTTCTGACTTGCCCCGAGGCAACCCTATCACACCTGACCTTGAGGGTTTCCTTTTTCCACACCAGCTTTATGTCCTTTTTATGGGAAAAAATGTAAGATTTTATCCAAAATCCACTAGATCAATGCTATATACAGTATTTTGTTGACTTGTGTACTTACATTATCCCAGATGTTTCCACAAATGTTTAAATACAGAGAAATAAGACATTTTAATCAGGACACAGACCATGTCCGTGTGTCACCTATCAGTGATATCATACCATCGTTACTCTTGAGTCTATGCCTTAGTTTTGAATAAGCGGCCGTTAGCGGCAAAAAAAAATGACATATTGGGATAGGAGTATGCGATATTGACACAAATAGATGACATAATGATAATCAGACAATATTTTGCTCAGTAGTTTTGTGGTTTATGCCTGTCATGGACTCCTGAAGCCTTTCATGTTTTTTATATTCTGTGCAGTGAATAGTTCACAGCAGTGACAGAAATTATCTTTTCCACTTATATATTTGACACAATATTTGAATTTTACCTTTATAGTGGCATTATTTTATAACGTATTTAGATGGATGCATAATCTTTTATGTCAAATTCTTACATTTAATCAATAAATTATATTAAAATAATAAGGTACTGCTACCAATCAAATTAAATCAGCATAAACACCCATATTTGCACTGCAGAAGTGGCACAGAAGCTGCATCTGAAGTGGCTTTTTAATGTAGCTCAGAAGTGGCTTTATTGCATTTACAATTGCTTAAATAGAAAAATAAAATGATACTTTAAATATGGCAGTAGGTGATGGCAAGTAACTGTCTTAATGAGTTGAGTTATTGAGTCATTCATTCAAACTGTTCATTCAAACAATTCATTCAAACAGCAGATTAATTCGGTCATTGAATCATTCATTAAGCTGATCCAATTAAAAATGCAGATTCATTTAGTAACCAAGCACTGCTGTGTGGTTCTCGGAGATGCAAAACAGTTTTATTTTGTTTTCATTTGGAATTTTTTGTTGACAAAATAAAGAAAAAATGACAATATTCTGTTAAATTGAACTCAAAATGTGGGCAGTGTTCTTTATTGTTGTTCCAAGGTGTGTTTCATTTCTTTCCTATCATGCCACTTGCAGAAATCAAACACTACTCCTTTAATATAGCGCTTGCTCATTTTATAGATTGCCCTCTCTGCCAGCGTTCTTCCTGCAGGTACCGTTTGCCGAATTCTGGGAAAATAAATAGAAAAGGAGGTGGGTACTCAGTAGGCCTGCGTGGGTGGACAGATATTTCCAAGAATTCTGTGAAGTTGTTCTGCGTGTGAGACCTGCTTTTACTTTTACCCTGCTCTGAACAAGAGATGCTGGAAAAACTACAGTAAGACATGCAAGTGTAGAAATATGCTGTGTAATTTCTAAATTGCCTTTTTTTTTTACCGCAGTAATATTATACTGCACTGAGGTCTGTCAGCTCTCCTCTAGGGATGGATTGGCGATTTCTATCTCAAAAAGAGAAAGGCTGAGCCACAAAATTGCTGGAACAAATTTAATTCATTTTTTTCTCTGACCGCTAAGCTTCAGTCCTGTCAGCATGATGAACAGGAGTATGAAATCTTAGTGAGTGCTTGAATTGTGGAGAGAATTACGCCCAAATTCTGTTTCATTCCTCTGCACTTTTTTAAGCACTGGCTCTTAATCTGTCCCTGTAGGTGGTGGGGGATGGTCTCCAAGTGAAGAAGACCAACAACCTTGGCTACAGCTGGACCTACGGGACAGGTTGAAAGTCACATCTATTGCTACCCAGGGTCGCTGGGGCAGCTCTGACTGGGTGGCCCGCTACCAGCTACAATATAGTGACTCTGGACGAACCTGGAGACCATATAGACAAGAGGAAGTGATATGGGTGAGTCTAGCTAATCTCTGGAATTTATGCATCTTGAGTGATTGCCTAGACAATATTAGGCATTATTTGAATAATTGGACACCAATGATAAGAAATCTTTAGCACAAGTGAAAAATGAAACCATAGCAACCATAACTAAATGGAAGAGACACTGGCTGTTAAATAGACCTATCAGTACAAAAAAAAAAAAAAAAAAGTTGACGATATCCGTATTTCTGCACTACCTGGTACAGTTGGTACCTGCTGATAGACAGAGTTTATTTACAAGTGTTGAGCATTGTAGCGATCACAATCATATCTGTTGAGCATGTGAATGCAATGGCCTATCAAAGGTGCTAGTCAGTAAGTTCACTGAAAGCAACACCACTGAAAAGGTTTTGTTTTGTTCAACACAAGCCACAGGCTCATGAATCCTTTCATTATAACAACAAAGTGCAATGATGCAAATAAGAGATTCATTGTACAATTGAGACAGTTTATTATTATTATATCAGGAGTTTTCACAAGAAGCTTGCACTTTAGAGACTATGTAAACAACAAAATGCTGATAACTCACAAAAAAACTTCTTTACATGCATACCAGTAACCTTGCAATGCAAGTAAACCACGTTTAGAAATCTTTATTAATACATCAGTTTATTTCCCAATAGTGACATCAAAACTTAACCTTTTGTGTATCTGACTCTGAGTATTCAATTTGTAATGTCTGTTTTGATGTTAAACAAAGCATTAAAAAATTAAGAATGTTCCAACACGGGACACTTTCGGACTCATATATTATCCTCTCATGCAGTTACAGATGCAGCATTTTGACTGTGGCACTTCTGCACGAGATAACACATTTTTTATAATTTCTTGGGTCAAGAAAGAGTCTGAGTTTCCAATATATTTCCTCATCCTCTACAGCGAAACAGTCACTTTGTCTGGATATGCTTAAATCCCCAGTAATCATGCATTGTCGGCTTATTAAGCATAATCAGTGTAAGAACGTGCATGTAAACACACTCATTGACGGCTTAAGTGATTACAAAGGGAGGGCTCTTCTCTTGCTTTCTGTTTATTACCAGTTCACAATATGAATACAAGTTTAGTTTTTCATGCTGCTACTGTAAGTACACTGCAAAGTTTCTGGGTTGAAACCAACGGATGAGACAAAACAGGACACAGATTTCTAAAGTATTTAATTCAACAGTTTTTGCTGTGGTACTGAAATTGGTACAGAGAATCACGAAATTTTACTGGTATTGGTACAGACTACTGAAATTTCTGTACCATGACAACCCTAAAAGAGACTGACAGATAAAACCTCAGACACACTCATAAACACTTTTTTCAGAGACAATATTTAGCATATGTTTTTTATGTGAAGCTACAGAAAGTGTGTTCTATTCTAAAGTGTTTTATTTTAGTATTATTTATGTACTTTCATAGTATTCATTATTTTGAAATACCCATTTGGTTGCAAATGGGTATTTGGTTTTTATTTTAAAGCTCCTCTTTAGACATTAGACTAACTTCAACTACATGTCAACTAACTCTCATTAGAGTAATAGACTATAGTAAAATGTTAGTAGACTGTTAGTGAAGGTTAGGGTTAGGTGTTAGGGTTCGGGTTAGTAGAATAAGTGGACATGTTGTTGCAAAGTTGCTCATAGTCAGTAGAATGTCTGAATGTTTTGATGAGGACCATCAAAATAAAGTGTTTTAGTAATTTTTGTACTTCTATGTATTTTATATCAGTTAATTGGCAAGGCACCATTTCTAATTTTCTTTTAAAGGGGTAGTTCATTAAAAAATGAAAATTCTATCATTTACTCACCCTTATTTTATATTAAACCTGTATCAGTTTCATTCTACTGTTATACTAAAAATAAGATATTTTGAAGAATGTTGGTAACTAGAGAGTTGATGGAAGCCATTGACTTCCATAGTAGGATAAAAAATCCTACTAAATAATCTTCAAAATATCTTATTTTGAGTTCAACAGAAGAAAGACACCCATACAGGTTTGGAACAATATAAGAGTGCCACCTTGATTTTTTGCTTATGGGCATAACAGTGCAAGACTATGATCATTGCTACTAATCAATTCATATGTTGATGTGTTGATCACCTGCAAACTTTTATTATACTATTTTTAGTCTTTTATTCCATTTGACTGTCAAATATTCCAGCCTATTTATCGATTCAAATTGCAAGGATCTGAATGGCCTGTGTGGCATTGATGCAAGATGCAGTGAAGCACGAGGCATTTTGATAAACTGCTTTCAGTGATGGAATTTTGTTTGGAATATGTTGATAAATTATTCTCCCTGTCTAAGATCAATAAAACACACTTCGGGTCACTTAAGACCTGTCAGTGCATGCGGCACATACAAATGATTCATTAGGCTATGTTAATTAATCCTGCAGTTCTCTAGTGGCTTGTTTCGGTGAAGTGATTTTCCACAGAGAAGAAATTTAAATGGGCCTGATCTCCATCTTGTATTGAGTTTCATCCTCTTATTTTGAGTACATTTCACTTTCCTTCAGACTAAAAAACAAAGTGCAAAGTAAATTTCCCAGAAATGTTGATCAATATTGTGTTCTTGTTTTTGGTTGCTTCGTGAAGTTTTCCTGTTGCATAAAACCATGAAATGCCTTTTCTTCCTAATGAGCAGGAGAGGAAATATTAATTATAAATGAATTCTTAAGTAGCCAGAGTCCACTGTGACAATGCTGGTGACACATTGAATTGAACATTTAATTATTCTGAAGGACATTTTGCTAATTTGCTTAATTATTTTAGATTATTAATTAATAAGATGGATATTTTTCCACTGGGAAGATAGTAATTTGAGCAGGAAGAAATTTTTCAAAGAATTGTGCAACAATCAAGCCCTGTCGAGAGACATGCACATGTGATACCTGTCATACGACTTCTGTGATGAATAACAGAGTTGGTTGACCAACATTCAGAAGTGAAATACAAAAAGAATCAATTTGTTCAGCCTCCAGCCTAACCAGCAGGTTTCTTTTCACCTTGAAATCAAGTCTGTCACCAACAGAGATAGTGTGAGCCATGGTGTGGCCAAAAGGAGATATATGTGAAAGAAGAAACTGAGTTTCTCCTTGCTGTTGGGCACACACTGGCAATAGGACCTTGAATTTTGCATGTTTACCCATTCAGAGGAGGAAACCATCTCACAGAGGTGCCACTCTATGCCAAGGTGAGTTGCCATGCCAGCTGGAGCAGATGCCAATGAGTTAGACAGCCAGCCAGACAGAATCCGATGTCATCTATTTAACGCCAAAATTGAGTCACCCACTTTGACTAAACCGAAACACGCTGCCCATTAGATGAGGCTCTTCTTATTGCTACAGCCCACCAGCTACTAGCTGTTAATCATGGTAAACATGTGAGTCAGTAAGTCAGTAGAAATCCAAATGGTCTGATTCTGCCACTAACACAATATTTATGAAGCCATTCTGACTGTGCATTTGTGTGTTAATGATTTTGCATGGTTATGTCAGGAATTTTGTGTGAATGTACATATGTATGGCTACACGGGAAGTATGACACACTTCGAAAAATAATTATCTATAGGCACAGAAGGGTTGAGGCTAATTGATGGAAGAGAACAGGAAAATACAGCTGTGATTCTGCAATGAGAAAATTTGTCATGATTCAGTCTTTTGTCATGATTTCAGAGATGCTGCTGAATTGTTCCATTTCCATCACCAGTTTTTTGAATCATGGAGTTTTTGTTGCGCAGATATCCTACTCTCCCTCTTTCCCACCATCTGTGTGAAAGCTTTCTGGGGTCTGGAGTACAGCTGAGGTTTTATTCCTGCTGGCACAAAGCATTTTATTTTCACCACAGCATGAAGGTGGTGCGCTTTGACAATTAAATCCTACATTAGCCACCATCCCCTCAACCTGCCTCACCCCATTCTTTTCAACAGCTGTACAGTACCTTTCATTCCTTTACTTTGCTTTCATCTATATCTATACCTTGACTTTTGCCTCCTGTGTGCTTGGGAGAGAGAAGAAAGCAATTGAAAACCATTATAAAGGCATCCACAATCCAAGCAAAGAACTAGAGTGAGTGGGTTTCATGCAGTATTGATGAATACATTTAATTACTTATGTCTACAGAAAAGGTACCCAAGCTGATTTTCTGCCAGACGGGTGCATACACATATAATTTTATAATAACTTTATGATTCACTTTAATGTTAATTCATCTGTTTTATTTCTTTTTCTTAGTGAAGCAACATACCTGTGATTAGTATAATGTGCATCAAACCATGTTAGGGCTTTCCGCACACACACTACCATTCAAAAGTTTGGGGTCAGTAAGAATTTTATTTTTAAGAAATTAATACTTATTCTATATGGATGCATTAAATTGATCAAAAGTGATAGTAAAGGCATTTAAAATGTTACAAACGATATCTGTTTCAAATAAATGCTTTTGAACTTTTTATCCATTAAAGAATACTGCAAAAAACAAAACAAAAAAAAAGTATCACAGTTACCATGAAAATATTAAGCTACCAAACTATAAGAACTGTTTTTTCAGCACCAAATCAACACATTAGAATGATTTCTGAAAGATCATGTAGAGAATTTTAAAATATATTTAAATAGAAAAGTGATTTTATTTTGTAAAAGTAATCTTTTGCTGTATTACTGTTTATTCTGTATTTTTGATCAAATTAAAGCATTGGTGTGCTTTAGAGACTTTCAAAAACATAAAAATCTTACTGACCCCAAACTTTTGAACGTTAGTGTGCTTTTCTGTATAGCCATTCAAAAGCAATTGAAACACAATAAACACTATTTTATAGGCCTAGACGACATGTGATCAGCTTAATTTTTATGCAGCATCTATCCAAGACAAAGCTATTGCACATGCTTTTGTTACTCTAAAATAAGACTTAATGCAGAGTAATTTACTTATTCAAATTCTATAATAGAATATTTAAATAAAATTTCCTTGTTCCCAAGGCCACAGCATACATGTGGCTCTAAATTCTACTCTAAATTTAGAATAAATTTAAGTACATACTTTTTCAAGAATCATTATTTCTGCATTAAAATGTTTGCACACAAGTTAACAGACAAATACGTACACACGGTTAGTGAAAAAGACACATTGTGTATGTTCCTAATATGTATGTTCCTGTGTGTGTGGAAAACTCTCAAGGACGTACTTGCATGTGTGTGTGTGTGCTTTATAGCACACTGCTGATACCTTTGCCACTGCTGTAAGTGTCAGTGTAATGAGGCATGATGTGAAGCAGCATGACAATACAGGAAACCACATCCACTCCATATCTATATTCAGTATCCTCCTCAGTCCTTAAGTGCACACACAAAGACACGCGCACTACATGAGACAACGGCCGAGATATTACACTCCAGCTTCTCCCTGCTCTAATGGTCATGTTCAGGCAGGAGAGACTGAAGTGACTGTTTGATGGCCATATCCTGTGCACAGCAGCAGCCAGAAGTAAACACCACTCTGCCTGGCGCACTGTATGTTTGGGCACGCAAGATAAAATTTTTCAGTCCGATGCAGAGGCAATACCTGATATGTTCCAGTCCAATATTGTTGAACACAATTTACCGCCTCATTGTCCCAGTGCATGCAGACCTAGTTTGGTTGTTTTTCCTGGCAAGGTGACACTACATATGTTTGCAGGTTGAGATGAACAGCTTCAGATACAGCTGCAGCCCTTCGTCTTTCATATATGTGCATTTTGGCTTTCATTCTTTTTTTCTCTATATATTTATTTATTTATTTATTTATTATGTGTACAAAAACATCAGTGCAATGTTTTCCAATCCTGTTCCTGGAGGCACACCAACAGTACACATTTTGGATGTCTCACTTATCTGACCCATATATTTCTGTTCTTGGAGAAGGGGTGGGCACTTCCAGTCCTGGAGGGCCACTTTACTGGACAGTTTAGCTCCATCTCTAATCAAACACTCCTGCCTGCAATTTTCAAGCAATCCTGAAGACTGTGGTTAGATTTTTCAGTTGTGTTTGATTAAGGATGAAGCTAAACTCTGCAGGACAGTGGTTCTCCAGAGTGTTCCACCCCTGTCTTGCAGTCTGTACGAACAAGCTGATGAGTTAAATCAGGTGTGTTAGATTAGGAAAAGTTTGAAAATGTATACTGTTGGTGGTCTTTTAGGAACAGGGTTGGGAAACACTGCATTTAGCCTGGTTTGTTGAGAAACTATCACAATGTCTTGACCAATTATAACCTATTTAACTATTGTATGATGTTTATTACATTAAGTGCACAAACAACATGCTTGAAATATAAAATGAATGCCTATATATATGTCATGATCACCGTCTGTTCCTGTCAGTTCCCGGACTACATCTCCCATCATCCTCTCTGCCACTCACCTGCACACACTTAACACTAATCACTAATCACCACACCCAGCTGCTGCTCATTATCAGGACTATAAAGGACTTCCACTCACACCACCTCACCGCGAAGTATTGTTAACTGTTGTTGCAATTCCGAGCGTTCCCCTGTGTTTTCTGTCTGCCTGTTTTGCTGTTTCCGGTCCTGCTTGTTCCCTGTTTATTGACCCGTTGCTGCCTGTCCTGACCCCTGCTTTGTATACCGACCTGTGAGTGATATCTGCCAGTCCCGACCTCTGCCTGTACCTGGATTACGATTCTGTCTACCCTCTGCTGTACCTGCTTGCTCCTGATTGACCCTGCCTGTACGACCACGCTTACATTTAATAAAACGCTGCACTTGGATCCCCTGCCTGAGTCTCCATTCACAACAGAATACTTCGCCACTACCAAGATCCAGCAGCTACCGTGAGTGTTCCTGTCTCAACAATTATGAATCCATCCGCCCAGTTGATCGGTCTCCGTCAAGGAGACAGATCCATTGAAGAATATGTTTTGGACTTTATTGAACTGGCTCCGTTAACATGCTTTGATGAGTTATGTCTTATGACATTCTTTCGCGGGGGACTGTCTGAACCGCTCAGCTCTATTATGCCAATACATGAGCCAAATGGGACTTTAGAACAGTATATAGAGCTGGCGTTGCTACTGAGTGGATCTCCGTTTACTGTGGGTGTCGCGGAGGAACGCGATTCCTCGTCTGGGTGTGTGATGGCCGCCGCGCCAGATGACACTCACCAAATGGCGGCCGCAACAATGCGTCACGCCTTCGCTGATCGCCCAGAGCAACGTCACGCCTTCGCTGATCGCCCAGAGCAACGTCACGCCTTCGCTGATCGCCCAGAGCAACGTCACGCCTTCGCTGATCGCCCAGAGCAACGTCACGCCTTCGCTGATCGCCCAGAGCAACGTCACGCCTTCGCTGATCGCCCAGAGCAACGTCACGCCTTCGCTGATCGCCCAGAGCAACGTCACGCCTTCGCTGATCGCCCAGAGCAACGTCACGCCTTCGCTGATCGCCCAGAGCAACGTCACGCCTTCGCTGATCGCCCAGAGCAACGTCACGCCTTCGCTGATCGCCCAGAGCAACGTCACGCCTTCGCTGATCGCCCAGAGCAACGTCACGCCTTCGCTGATCGCCCAGAGCAACGTCACGCCTTCGCTGATCGCCCAGAGCAACGTCACGCCTTCGCTGATCGCCCAGAGCAACGTCACGCCTTCGCTGATCGCCCAGAGCAACGTCACGCCTTCGCTGATCGCCCAGAGCAACGTCACGCCTTCGCTGATCGCCCAGAGCAACGTCACGCCTTCGCTGATCGCCCAGAGCAACGTCACGCCTTCGCTGATCGCCCAGAGCAACGTCACGCCTTCGCTGATCGCCCAGAGCAACGTCACGCCTTCGCTGATCGCCCAGAGCAACGTCACGCCTTCGCTGATCGCCCAGAGCAACGTCACGCCTTCGCTGATCGCCCAGAGCAACGTCACGCCTTCGCTGATCGCCCAGAGCAACGTCACGCCTTCGCTGATCGCCCAGAGCAACGTCACGCCTTCGCTGATCGCCTAGAGTCACGTCTGGTCTCTAGATCAGTCCGGGAGCGGAGAGGGTTGCATTCCAGTGTGACCGATCCACCGTTGATTTCAGTCCGAGCAGCTGGCATCCCCAAGTCTCCGTCGGCCACTTCGCTCTCAAGCCAGCCGGCCGCTTCGCTCTCAAGCCAGCCGGCCGCTTCGCTCTCAAGCCAGCCGGCCGCTTCGCTCTCAAGCCAGCCGGCCGCTTCGCTCTCAAGCCAGCCGGCCGCTTCGCTCTCAAGCTCGCCGGTTTCAACGCTCTCAAGCTCGCCGGTTTCAACGCTCTCAAGCTCGCCGGTTTCAACGCTCTCAAGCTCGCCGGTTTCAACGCTCTCAAGCTCGCCGGTTTCAACGCTCTCAAGCTCGCCGGTTTCAACGCTCTCAAGCTCGCCGGTTTCAACGCTCTCAAGCTCGCCGGTTGCTATGGACTCTTGTTCGCCGATTGCAGTGGACTTAAGCACCCTGGACACGATGGACGAAATGGCTGCTTTGCCAGTGCCCACGGGCAAGATGGCCGCCCCTGCGGTGCTCAAGGATGCAGGGGTTGTTCCAGCCATTGAGTCCACTCCAGCCAGTGAGTCCGCTCCAGCACAGCCTGCTCTCCTGGTCTGTCCTGTCTTGGCCCAGAGGGCTGTGCTCACTTTTTATGTCTTGGCTGTCCTACGTGCGTTGAGGAACTCAAGCTCTATTGCCGTCCCGGAGCAGCCCGAGCCCGCTGCCGTCCCGGAGCAGCCCGAGCCCGCTGCCGTCCCGGAGCAGCCCGAGCCCCCTGCCGTCCCGGAGCAGCCCGAGCCCCCTGCCGTCCCGGAGCAGCCCGAGCCCGCTGCCGTCCCGGAGCAGCCCGAGCCCGCTGCCGTCCCGGAGCAGCCCGAGCCCGCTGCCGTCCCGGAGCAGCCCGAGCCCGCTGCCGTCCCGGAGCAGCCCGAGCCCGCTGCCGTCCCGGAGCAGCCCGAGCCCGCTGCCGTCCCGGAGCAGCCCGAGCCCGCTGCCGTCCCGGAGCAGCCCGAGCCCGCTGCCGTCCCGGAGCAGCCCGAGCCCGCTGCCGTCCCGGAGCAGCCCGAGCCCGCTGCCGTCCCGGAGCAGCCCGAGCCCGCTGCCGTCCCGGAGCAGCCCGAGCCCGCTGCCGTCCCGGAGCAGCCCGAGCCCGCTGCCGTCCCGGAGCAGCCCGAGCCCGCTGCCGTCCCGGAGCTGTCTGCTCTCCCTGATACGGCCATGGAGGCCGTCACCGAACTGCCCGCTCTCCTTGATAAGGCCACAGAGCAGCCTTGGTCGGCCCTGCCACCACCGCCTGGACCATTTGCTCTACCGCTGCCGCTCAGGCCATCTGCCCTGCTGGCGCCACCCGAGCTCCTTGCCCATGAACCCGCCAATGCCTCCCTTGATTTCCCCAAGAACTTTTTGGGGGGGGGCAGTATACCTAGGGGTGGGGAGCTTGTGGGTGGGGACCCTGCTCAACCATGGCCTTTAAGGGCCTCTGAACTACTATGGCCATTCATGGACTGTAGGCCACTAGGGCCATGTATGGACTCTGTCCTGCCGTGGCCGTCCAAGCCACCTGACCTGCCGTGGCTGTCCGAATCACCTGACCTGCCGTGGCTGCCCGAGCCACCTGACCTGCTGTGGCTGTCCGAGCCACCTGACCCACCGTGGCTGCCTGAGTCCCTGGGGCTGCATTGGAGATCCCGTTCCCGGCTACTGTTAGATCTCCAATGCACCCACCCCCCCTCCCTAGCTGTTCCTTTAGGTCGCGAGGACGCGCCTTCCGGGAGGGGGGCGTTATGTCATGATCACCGTCTGTTCCTGTCAGTTCCCGGACTACATCTCCCATCATCCTCTCTGCCACTCACCTGCACACACTTAACACTAATCACTAATCACCACACCCAGCTGCTGCTCATTATCAGGACTATAAAGGACTTCCACTCACACCACCTCACCGCGAAGTATTGTTAACTGTTGTTGCAATTCCGAGCGTTCCCCTGTGTTTTCTGTCTGCCTGTTTTGCTGTTTCCGGTCCTGCTTGTTCCCTGTTTATTGACCCGTTGCTGCCTGTCCTGACCCCTGCTTTGTATACCGACCTGTGAGTGATATCTGCCAGTCCCGACCTCTGCCTGTACCTGGATTACGATTCTGTCTACCCTCTGCTGTACCTGCTTGCTCCTGATTGACCCTGCCTGTACGACCACGCTTACATTTAATAAAACGCTGCACTTGGATCCCCTGCCTGAGTCTCCATTCACAACAATATATATATATATATATATATATATATATATATATATTGCATAATAACACAAATTGGAAACATAGCCATGCTTAAAAATGTTTTTTTGTTTTTTTTATAAGGATAAGGATTAATGCAACTTACTATGTTCTGTAAAAGTAATTTAATATTCATTTTAACTCGATAATATCAATGTGGTATAGTATATAATAATACTATAATAAATTGTCATGCTAAGTACACAAAAGGTAGGTTTTCTTACAAAAACCAATCGCTTCACTTCAGAAGACCTTTATTAACCTCCTGGAGCCGTATGGATTATTTGTATGATGAATGGATGCATTTTTTGGGGTTTCAAAAGCTGTCCATCCATTTACTACCATTATAAAGCTTGCAGAGCCAGGCTATTTTTAAATATATCTCCGAGTGCGTCTGAAAGATAGTCATACACACCTAGGATGCCTTGAGGGTGAGTTAATCATGGGATAATTTTCATTTTTGGATGAACTACCCCTTTAATGTGTTTTTGTTGCAACTATAGTGTCCATTATAGCTGTCATGAAAATGTTTTAAATGTAAGAAAAAGTTGGCGCGTATCCTTGTTTGTTAGTCTGTTAAGGATTAGCATGTATTTATTTAGCAGACACTTTAATCCAAAGTGATTTACAAATGAGAATAATACAAGTGTATGTGATTAATCTAAGAGAAGATAACTGCTATCTGATTGTTAGCTACAGAGGGACAACAAGAGAAATGGACCAAAACAAATGAAGATTCATGTCAGCAGACAGCAGCTTTAATCACAGTACTACTGTATCCCCATTCATTCCATTGTCTAAGGAATATTCATTGAAATTATAGATACATCTCTAGATGTAGCTAGAAAGTGCAGTGGCCTTTTCTTGAAAAAAAAAATTGATTTTATACATTGATTTGAATTGTTTTGTACATGTTTTTGTCCTTGATGTTATTTTAAACGATGTAGCTGTGAGAAATATTACTGGTGGCAGAGTTTTCACTAGTCTAAATGGAAAGTGTTTAGTTTGAATCAGCTTTTCTGTGAGGAACAGAGATGTAATGTTTATAACAGGTTGGCTGCTGAATGGGGAATTGCTGTACAGTGTTTGCATTGGATTGCTGATGGAGTTATACAGGTAGATTTTTTATTAAGCAAGCTCTCCAGATATCAAAGCAGCAGTGAAGAGGGCCGTTTTTTTTTCTTTGAAACACTGGCTTTTAAAGCTACAAGCTAATTTAAAGTAGGACTCAATTTTTTAAAAAGGAATTTGTGAAGTTAACTATCAGATGATATTTTTTAATTATTAATGTATTTAATGTATTTCAATGTAATGTATATTTAATTATTTGCAATAAATGTAGAAAACATCATAATTTATACATGCGTTATTGAACTTCAATATAGTAATGAACAACTGCATTTGACTAAATATTCTGTGAAATTATTAATGAATACTTTGTGTATCACCACAAAAAAGATTAGTTTTGCTGGGATTTTGTTTGGTTGGTTTTAAAAGTGAATCAAAATCCCCATTCTAATGAGCTGCTTTTAGTTAATTACCAAGATTCAGAGGTCTATAGAGCTGGTCTATTATGCACAAGTCTGTGTACACACAGGTTCTGGTTCACTAACACAAACAAACCAACCAGAAACTCAAGCTCTTTTACAGTTATTTTATATCATGTAGGCAATATCTTATACCTCATACTATATTTTTTAACTGATTTCATTATACCAGAAAATAGTTCCACCAAAAAAGGCTTTTAACTATAGTCTAATTGGTTTATATTATAGTTATTTGGACAAAATTGCAGGCTAATCATAAAACATTGTGGAGAAATTTAAAGCAGGGAGGCATAAAAGTAGCTATTTATTTCCTGCTGAATGATTGTGTGTTGATTTATGACTAGTTGATGTGGCTCCTGATCCTTGGGGTTGTGCATTATTTAGAAATATATCAAATGAAAAAGATTTGCCAGTTCATTATTAGAAAAAAAATGCTCTGTTTGAAACTGATCCAAAGGGGTCACTTTGTTGTCATTTTAGTTTATTTTAAATGCAAAACCTATAATTTTGAAAATGTCAAATGCTAAAAAATTGCATTTATACTCAAATTATCTCAATTTAATATCATTTAACATTCTTTTGGAGTTTGGAGTTGGTGTTGTCAGAGCCTTAAAGGTGATGATACACGGGGCAACTTTTTGAGCAATGTTGCTGGGCAATGTTGCCATCAACGGGCAACCTGATGAGACACAGGGCAACTAATTAGGGCAACAGACAGTTGGCAGCAACTAATCAGAGAGGAGCAAATCTATTGCCAACTCAATAAATATTTTATTATACTTGTTAGGCATTTTATTTCAACTTTTCAAATATTTTCTTAATTTTTATTAAAAATAAATGCCTTTCCGATCTGATTTGTGACAGGAAAAGGGAGAAGAGCGAGTTCGGCAAAAGGCGGATTCGAACCCGCGTCGATCGCATCAAAAGCTATTCTAATGTCAAACGCCCTACAGCCTACGCTACTACAGACGTTGAAAAATTCCGTCTTTTTAGTATTTAATTGAAATCCTTCAATAGCTTCATTACAGCATACACACATTACTTTTGGACAGTTGTTGGTATTTTAAGCAATATATGAGGTAAATTCCCTGTTTTGGGTGGACGCATGACAACTTACTAGCGTAAAAAGATAAAAGTTCACACTCCTTTTCTCCGCTCCACTGCCGCTGAGAGGCCGCCATCTTGTTTGAATTTTTTCTGAAATCTCCGAACCGGTCACGTGATCGGCTGCTAACATTCTGATTGGAGGATCTCAAAAAATTGCCCACGACCGATCTAACGTATCCAGATATATATATTTGTTGCTCATTCTCAATGGGAAAGTGCCCAAGCAACGTTGCTCGGCAACATTGCCCGGCAACATTGCTCAAAAAGTTGCCCCGTGTATCATCACCTTAAGACCTGGGGCCTGTACCATGAAGCTGGATTAGCTGGCTAGCCAGGTAAGTTTCAGATTAGTTTGCACCAATCCTGGGTTTTAGGTACCATGAAAGTGACTTGGCTTTTAGCGGTGTTCATCGCCATGGTAACTTACGCTCCACGGCTAACCTGCTCCGGGGCAGGTTATGTTCAGGGTTAGAGATCTCAAACTGAAATTGGACCAATCAGGTGTAAGCTAAGTGACACTGACACACCCAACGCAATAAAGTCACTCCCCCAGTTTCTCTTCCTCCAAATTAAAGGTCATTATATAGTAAAAACAAATATTTAATAATGAAATTGTCTGGTTTTAATGATAATATAATTTATATATGATTTGTATATGATCTATATTTTTATTAATCCATTACACACATGCAAGTTTAGTTTAACAGTTGTTATTAAGCACTTAGTTTCAATGAATATTGATCATATGTAGGCTAATATAAATAAGGTGTAAATATACTATTTAAATATGACTACATGTGAGCTTGTATGTTTGAGTCTCTATCGCTATATATTATTAACCATATAAACTAACTTCACTTGGACTGATAGAGAAAGATCATTTCTTTTATTTGTCCTCTTTCAAAGATAAGTATTTTCCATTAGTGTAAATGCGTTTAAATTCTTAATTTTCAGTTAATTGAATCTCGCTGGCTCTCTCGTGAGAAGTGAATCACAGTTTATTTCTGTTGCAAGGCATGTGATTGGCTGTTCACCACTGATGTCACAGATTCATGTGCACACACTTCACAGACTCAGGATCAAAGCCTGAGTTGACAGAGAAAGTTGATGATCAGCATCATGGTACCAACAAAGCCGAATTGGAGTGGTTTGGTTTTGTCAACTCGAAACTAATCCTATAACCCTGAGTTTGTTCATCTACCATCATGGTACAGGCCCCTGGTGGTGGCAGATCCAGTTCTCATGATGACAGAACACTCTGCAGAGTTATTGTTTGGATTTCTGTAGTGCCTCCTATTGACTAGTTGTTGCTTGTTTAGTTTGGTCTTATTGCGATGTCTCTGAAATCGATTTCATCTGCCTCTCTCCACTGCTGGTTTGTGTTCACGTGATCCACCAAGTGGAAAGCCCTAGACGTGCACAAACCCACACATGTGTACGCATTCACACAAAATCAATATGTTTCATTTCAGAACTCGTATCTGTTCCTCTGTGCTTGGACTGGTAAAGCAGATTAACCTAGACCTTTTCGGCTCTGACTAAAATAATACTATTAAAAATGATGTGGCAAAATATGAATGTCCCTTATCATTGTACAATAAAGATCAGTTGTCAATTTCACACAAAAACAATACATGCCATCCATGATAAGTAATATTTGAGAAATATTTACTGGAATAAGGCATGTTTTTAAGGCACAGTGCAGTGGTTTGGAAAGAAAGATAATCATTTTAATTAAATGTATGCAATCTCTAAATACATATTGTAAGTAGAATCTGTGGTGGTGGTAGGCTATTAAAATATTAATGAATGCCATTATTGATATTTTTCCAATTAATTTTTTTTTTTTTCTCACAATTAACAGCAGCATTTGAGGTTTGATTGCAAATTTAATCTTCAGCATCATGAAAAGGTCAAAGCTGCTGTGTTGTGTTTTGTGCTTTGGCACTGATCTCCAAGACTTTTCATAATGTTTCTTTTTTCATTAAGCACTTTGATGCCTTTGCTCTGCAAACCGCCCACTTTTTACCCCGCATAATACGATTTTGGTGTCCATTTAAAATCAATGGCAATGACTGGAAGGAGCTTTAGCGTAAGCCGCTAACAGCGGCTAATGTGGCAAGGAGGATTTATCACGTTGTGACAGATTCTATTAAACCACTCTAAAAAGGTCAATCAGTTCAGAAACGTGTTTATAGATATTTTCTCCCGGCCTTTCTCGTATGCTGCTCCGTCTCTGTCTGGCTCTAAAGTTGTTTGGCTAGTCGTCAGGTGTGGTCCAACATGTCTTTGTGTTTCCACAGAGCTGGAGGTGACCATGGAAAATATTGATTATGTTGAGCTAAAGCCACTAACGGCTTAATCAGATCATCTCACTGTTATGAAGAATCTGTTTGCTGAAAGAGCTTTAGTTGCAACATGTTTCTTTGATCTCTTCTTCTCTTTTTAAAGGACTAGAAATATTTTTGGAGTATTCAAATAGCAAATGTTGAAGTCTGAATTGACCAAGATCAAACACAAAAACATTGTAAAGCCAGACGATAATTTATATAGCTCAAAAACTTCATCGCCTTCCCAGCTTTCATCCCTCCTCTTTCAAACAAGGTTCGATAGATCAGAGTTAATTGACCTCCGAATTGAACTTTACAAGCAACACAAAATGTCAGCAGTACCTTTAAAATGCAAAATAATAATGATTATAATTAAAAAATCTATACTTGCTGTATGTGTATTGACTCTATATTGGGATGAAAGAGTACACTGTGTTATACTATATTGATTAGCTTCCTCTCACTTTAGTTCAGAGCATTAAAATACCATCACATTGGCCAAATGAAGAAACAAGGAAATTGCTAGACAACAAGTCAGTTAAAACCTTAACCTCTATAAAAAGTTACATGGTAAATATGTAACTATAAACATTATTTTATTTTTTATTTATTTTAGTTTAATTTAAGATTACATGGAGATTAATAGATTATTTACATGCCTGTAGACATGCATTTTCAGGTGACCACTTTGGGAGACATTGATATCCAGGAGACCTGGGACCTGTGACATTTTGCAGGTTGCAAATTTTATGATAGATTGAGAAAAAATTGTGGAGCAGCTTGTGTAATACAAATTTAGAATGTTCATTTGAGGGTTTTTTGTACTTCCTATAACAAAAGGCCTGAGGAATATAAACTTTCATTTTATTTTATATGAAAAAAACTTCATAGTTGCAGACATTTTGTTTGCTTGTTAAACAAAGTACCATCATCTTTTAAACAGCTTAATTCAAGGCTTAAGAATTTCATTTAAGTTTCAATTAGTTATATTTACAGTGTGTTGCTTAGTCCTCTCTGCTTTGTGTATCTCACTAATGAAAGTCTTTGAAAAGCTATTGTACCTGTCTCTGTCTCTCTCTTTCTTCCTCTCTCTTTGCCTATGCTGAATGAACACACAAGCTAAGCCTATTGTTCAGTACAAGGATTAAACACCTAGGCCTTCATCCTTGGGTTGAGAAGGTGAATCACTTGTAAATTAAGTTTTCCTGTCATCGTCCACTGGGATGTTGGGGAAAGTTCAAAAAGCATTGAATTATTCCCTTTTTCTCTGAAAAAAATGGAGCATTGTTAAATTATGAACTTACTATGGAAGTAATAGTGGAAATATCTGAAAATATCTTAAACCAATTTGTATACAGTAAAGCAGGTCTGTCGTGTGAGACTGTCTATAATAAACCGACACACTATGAAAATTTATATTAAAGTAAGTAAGGGAGTACAGAACTGGCTTTTCCAGAGATTTTCGGCTATTCACAAAAGGCGACATTTTAATGCTTTCCTCTTACAATAAAAAAAATAAAAATTCATACAAATACATTCACTGCAAGGTTTAAAGAAACTAGCCAGAATTCTAATAATTCTCTCATTTGTTGAGGAGAACATGTTTATATTCTGATTGCTGCCTGTAATAATTCTGAGAATGGTTGCACTGTTACGTTTCATCATCCAAGTTTATTTTTCATTTCCTCTCCATTTTCTTTGCGTCTGTGACATTTTTTTCTTCAGTTGATTTCTCACTAAATGAATTATTAATGTCAAGTTCAGCAGCCTCAAAACATCAGTCCACAAAGAGATTAAAATCATGCTTCTAATTAAGCATTAAAAAAAAGAAATGTGAAAGACGGCACATGTTAGTGGCTGGGATATATTAGGCAGCAAGTGAACATTTTGTCCTCAAAGTTGATGTGTTAGAAGCAGGAAAAATGGGCAAGCCTAAGGATTTGAGCGAGTTTGACAACTACCAAATTGTGATGGCTAGACGACTGGGTCAGACCATCTCCAAAACTGCAGCTCTTGTGGGGTTTTCCCAGTCTGCAGTGGTCAGTATCTATCAAAAGCAGGACTCTGAACCGGTTTAAGGAACGAAAACGAAAACCGGAAACGAACGAAATTTTGACCGGAACGTAACCAGAAACGGAAACGAAATCAAATGTAATCGTTCTGAACAGAAACGGTAATTTGAAATGCCCATTAACCAGTTAATAACGTTATTTTATCGTTCCGTTTAATATTTTGATTTGGCAGTCAACCAATCACGAATTCAAATAGTACAGCCTATGCAAATGTGACGCTGACGCATCCAAAGTGTGTGAAATGCCCGCACTCACGCTCTACAGTGAGATACCCGCGCTGATGCGCTCAGGCTCATCTGTCAGGTCATCATTGGTTAGGTAAGTCACAATGGCAATGCCCTGGCATTAGTTTTTCCAATGATATATGTCACCAACCATCAAGTATTAGGCCTACATTTAGTAAAAATTAATGTCAAGGAATATGCAGCTTGTTGTACCAGCGAGTGCAATTTTCAACGTCACATCACGATCCGCAGCGCTTCTGTGAACGGAGAAAACTATAGGCCTACCTACATAACACACATAAAGTAAAAGGGAATATTTAAGCCTATAGGCTACGCAAAATATTTCACTTAAATAATTAGGTCTACAGATTAACAAAGCGAAAGTGGTTATTTGTGTCGCACTCCAAAGATCTAGAAAAGGAAACAGACATTCTGCTTGTTTTCGTTATTTGTGTCTTTTGTAAATGTATGAATTATGTCTTGCTTTTACCTGTATGACCATTAATTATGCAGTACAGTTTACTGAAGGAAAACAAATCCAGTTCTCGCGCCTCACGCGCATGCACACTAATTCTTGCATTGCTTACTTGACATCGCAGCTGTTGAATATTAAAATAAAATAATCAACCAAACGTTACACTGCTCAATTCAATTCTGTAATACAATCTGCCGTTTAGCACCCGTGACCACCGCCTGACTGTGCTGTTATATGTGAAGAATGATGTTTAACATCGATAATGTGAGTGAAGTACAAAGCTCATCTAATAAATAATAGTTTAGCATTCGTCTCAAAAATGAAAACAGTTGGATTCATGCTGAATGAGAAAGGTAGGCTATATTCACTTTAAATTAATTTGTTTTGCATCATATTTAGTTTTATTTCCAATAAATAAACCTGTTTCTCGCCTTGAATATAGCAATAGAAGCTGGAATGGCGTTAAAAAAGTAATTTTTTTTTTTTTGTTGTTAATTTGTTTTTGCTTGACGTTTGTATAGCCTAGCCTGGATAGTCCAAATGTTAATTTTACAGGTTTTGTTGTGGAGTAGCTTACATAAATAATATAGGGCAGTTTTGTTCATAATTTATGTTTACAAACATTATAAACAAAGGTGTAGGCTAATGTAATATAATAAAATGCGGCCTGTGCAACTTTTTTCCTCCCAGGAATAGCGTTGGTATTTTTAACCAGCAAACATTAAAATATCTTGAAAAAATACTTTAATTTATAAACCATTGTTTTTCCTTTCGTTTAATAGGTTTACATTTGGACAGAATCTTGTTATAAAGATAATTGTAGGTCTACAACGGCAAATACACTATCTTTGTTTTTTAATAAATAAAATGCAGTAGCCTACGTATTATTGTTATTATTAAATAGGCTATATGCAGAAAAAAATAAAATAAATAAAAATAACGTTATTAACCGTTATTTTTTCTTATCAAACCGGTTTCGGAACGTTTATAATAGGAAGGAACGCTGGAACAGAAACGATAAATTACAGATTCTGCTTGGAGTGGAACGATTGAATTTTTTTTCCGTTTTTAAGCCCTGATCAAAAGTGGTCCAAGGAAGGAACAGTGGTGAACCGGCGACAGGGTCATGGGCATCCAAGGCAAATTGATGGACGTGTGGAGCGAAGGCTGGCCCGTGCGGTCCGATCCAACAGACGAGCTACTGTAGCTTAAATTGCTCAAGAAGTTAATGCTGGTTCTGATACAAAGATGTCAGAATACACAGGGTATCACAGTTTGTTGCGTATGGGGCTGCATAGCCGCAAACCAGTCATGGTGCCCATGCTGTCCCCTGTCCACTGCCGAAAGAGCCAACAGTGAGCATCAGAACTGGACCACTGAGCGATGGAAGAAGGTGGTCTGGTCTGATGAATCACATTTTCTTTTACATCACGTGGATAGCCGGGTGTGTGTGCATCGCTTACCTGGGGAACACATGGCACTACGGGAAGACAAGCCGGTGGAGGCAGTGTGATGCTTTGGGGAATGTTCTGCTGGGAAAACTTGGGTCCTGCCATCCATGTGGATGTTACTTTGACACGTACCACCTACCTATGCATTGTTGCAGACCATGTACACCCTTTCATGGAAATGGTATTCCCGCATGGCTGTGGCCTCTTTCAGCAGGATAATGCGCCCTGCCACAAAGCAAAAATGGTTCAGGAATGGTTTGAGGAGCACAACAACGAGTTTGAGGTGTTCACTTGGCCTCCAAATTCCCCAGATCTCAATCCAATCGAGCATATGTGGGATGTGCTGAACAAACAAGTCCAATCCATGGAGACCCCACCTAACAACTTACAGGACTTATAGGCTCTTCTGCTAACAACTTGGTGCCAGAAACCACAGCACGTCTACAGGGGTCTAGTGGAATCCATGCCTCGATGGGTCAGGGCTGTTTTGGCAGCAAAAGGGGGATCAACACAATATTAGGAAAGTGGTCATAATGTTATGCCTGATCAGTGTGTGTGTGTCAGTGTGTGTGTGTATATATATATATATATATATATATATATATATATATATATATATATATATATATTAGTCCTCTCTACTTTGAAAGGAGTCAGAATATATATGTGACCAGTCACGGAAAGTAGGGACACAAGTCAGTTCTGGGGCATTTTGAGTTATTCAAAGATTCTGAAAGTGTAGTCTCCAAGCTTTCCAATGATGTGTAACACATGGATTTTTGAAATTTGATAATATTTGGAGAAGTTGTGGCCATTTGAAGGTAGGCACTCAAAGGGCAGAAAATGACCTAAAGATTTTGCAGTTCTCGCCTGTTCTCACCTGCTGGGAGTGACAATAGGGCTCATTTACATCTCATTTAGATAAGCCATACCCCCTGTAAAGCTTCATGGTTGCATAGCAACGACAGACGCAACAGGAAAATCGGACCGCATACTATTAATCATAAAGGATAATGTGCATTGTAAATGTCAGTAATTTATCTTTTTTGACATTAGGGGCCCTATCTTGCACCCAGCGCAATTGACTTTGTACACCGATGCATGTGTCATTCCTATTTTGCACCCGCGCAAAGCGCGCTTTTCCCTCCACAGAAGCACGTCGCTAAACTAGTGAATGAACTTGCGCTCCCTGGGCGGTTCAGCGCAAAAAAGGAGGCGTGTTCCGGCGCAAACAATCCCTGGTGCTATTTTGCTGTTCCATTAAACAATTGCGCCACTGACCAGAAAAAACCTAGTCTAAAGTCAGTGGCGCATTGCGCGTTGTTCATTATGCTATTTTAAGGGCGCATGCTTGACCATAATGTATAGCGTGCACAACGCGCATACACTTTGCTCATCTAATCTACACAGATGCAACAGTTATTTTTGCAAATCATATGTTACACTAAAAAAATATTAACACATGAGATGACGGAAATCATTGTGGTGTGCCACGAAGATGTGAAAAAACCTGTTTAACCGAAGCTAATTTGGGTGGGTTTCTCCCATCCCCATACAATGTCACTTCTCTGTGTTTTACGGCCCTGACGAGAACGTCGGTCTCCTCGGCTGTGAACCGCTCCTGGCGTGCGCCTGGCAAATCCGCCGTTATAATAGCAATCCATAGTGGAACTTGCGCACCTGCTTTTAAAGGGAATGTTGGATGACGCTCTGATTGGTTTATTTCATGTTACGCCCAAACCACACCTATGAATAATGAAGCTACTTCAGACCAACCCATTTTAGATTTGCGCCCGGCGCAAGAGCCATTTATCCCGCCGGGAAAATAGCAACAGCGCCGAGACCCGCCCACAAAGTTACTTGCGCTTTGCGCTTTGACACTTGCGTTTCAGATCGTTAAAATAGGGCCCTAGAACTTTTTGAACAGGATTCTGTGATAACTGTATAGTCCTGGTTTAAACCTCAGTTAGTGGTTAGACCTGGTTTGAGTCAAAGGATTAAAAAAATCCTTTACATTAAACTCTTCAATACTTTTACTTTTGACTTACAATGCACATTTATGGCTACGGATACTTTATATTTTTACTTACGTAGGAATTTAATCTGATTCATTTACTATTACATTAGTAAATCCTTGTTAAGAAGTAGTAACTGGCTAAAATTATTAGCGTCACATTCAATTCAAGAATAGTCAGGTTTACATGAGCTAAGTCATTCACACCGGTCAATTCAAGCAGTTGAAGCGTTATTCAAATTAACATGCTAACATTACCATCTAAAAGCCCATTATAGTAATGGGGGGTTTTGGCAAGTGATACGATGCTAACGATTACAATTAAAATGACAGTCCTGAGCTAGCTATTAACAATAGACACATGAGATAACGTGTAGCCTACGTGTTCTTAGAATGAACACAAAACGACAAACATTGATGTTTATGGAAACTCACCCCATAAGAAACAGAAAAGATCTTGTTGCCTCCAATGAAATAAGTTGTTAGGGCACACTTTCTCTTTGTCGGGGTCTTCTTTGTGGATATAACCATCTCCGAAGTTTGCACTATGCGTCTGTTTGCCTCTAAATGTCCAATAATTCGCATGTCCTGCCAGTCTTTTTCCACAGCTAAAGAATACAGTCGTATGTTGTACTTCAAAACATTTTCGTTGTAACGGCCACAGTTCAGCTTGTCTGCGATATTTTTTGCGGAGTCCATCTTCATTAAATTTTGATATCAGCTAGAGCCGGCCAGAGCGCTGCATAAATAAGTAGCCATGCTTCCCTTGGACAGCGGCGGCAATAACAAAAGCCGGCGTATCCGATTCCAGTATGGAAATACAAACAGACAATGACACGCCCCTACTGTGAGATAGAATCTCTGAAAAAAACAAGCCGATTTCAACCTCAAAATGTACGCTTTTAAATAAACCAATACTGCTATCTAAAACACGGAGATGCTTCTTCATGATCTCAACTAACAGATTCTGCAAAAAAACGAAAATCACCAATTTTGAAAAAAAAAAAAACACTTCTTTCTCAGTTTGCTCAATAGTTGTGCTGCCGAATTGTGTCCCTGGTTTCCATGACGGGTCACATATACTTCTACGCTGACTCCTTTCACCTAGTCATGTCAATCATGACTAGGTGAAATATCCCACTAATTTACACCACACTTCAGTCATGCTGGAAGCTTGTCAACCATTAGTCAGAGGTTTATTCATGCTCACAGAGTGTTAGGGCTTAAATTTCACTTTGCAATGAACAAACATTCCAGTCACTCTCTCCTACAGGAAAAAAGGAGATCTTTCTCATTCTGTAAGTTTGCTCATATTTTCTCGTTGTTTCATCACACCCAAGATCTTTCATTAACTTTAATGATGTAGACAAGAAATTAGTTTATTCCAGTTTGTATGCTGTCTGCATACGTTAGCTTGGTGAAAGACAAACAGACCTGCCGCCATCTTCCAAAAATCATTTGGCAACTTCCCCCATTCAAGCTCAGGGAGTGATTTATTTTCAAGGATCCTTTAATAAAAATGACAAAACAAAACAGCCCAGCAGAGATGAATCAGCACACAGCTAAAAGACCGAGAAGGTCAGAACTCATCAGAAAATCATTTAGTCTCATTTCATCATCACTGGGGAGCAAAGAACCAAACTCAAAAAGGATCATTTGTGCTAATATAATGTTTGCATCAAACTAAGCATTGTATGCTAAATGGTGTCTGCAGGGCCTGTTTAGCATGGAAGTTGCTTTGTTGAAGAGCCTTTAATAAACAGTCACTAAACCTTGTTGAAAACACACATTTATTTTATTCTGCTGTTTGACCAGCATTCAGCTTTTTGTTTAGCTGTGGTCTGCAAGACAGACAAGCACCAAACCAAGTCTTATATGCAGGGAAATTAGCATCAGCTTACAAAAACATATAAATAGGTACACAACAGGGGCTTTTGCACTGGAGGAACCTTTTCACAGTTCCTAGAACTTTTGGCTGAAGTACCCAGATTTTGCCGTGTTCGCACCGCAGGAACAAGTTCCAGGAACTCCTTTTGGGGGAACTAAATTAGCTCCTACTTCAGAGTAGGGTCTAAACCAGCACTGTGGGAACTATCAGTGATGTGAGTATACATTGATTGGTCAAAACACTGGCACCCAGCATACTGTGTATTTAGTCAAATAAATGCAACCTTAGTGAGCGTGAGGAACTGCAGTAATTTCAAAAACCTTAAAAAAATCTAACCGACCGACATTTGAATGGTAGAATACTTAAAATATTTGATTTCAGTATTAGCCTGGTATCTATTGGAATGTCTGACAAATATCACAGTATATGTGTGTACCTATGTATATTTTTACAGACGTTTACAGGAAACAGCGACACAGACACAGTGGTCCAACACAAACTCCCTCACTCAATCAGAACTCGATATATGCGTCTTCTGCCCCTTGAGGGAAGCCCCAGAGGAGGAATGGGTCTACGGCTAGAGGTCTATGGCTGCACATACAGTGAGTGATACCTTACATGAACTGATCTGTAGAAATCATGGTAGAGATTTTCCATTGATTTTTTTTTTAAACTAATGATATTTTCCATCATACCTCTAAAATGAACTGTCACACAAACCTTTCTGCATGTTTATATTTCATTGAGCCATTATGTAGTATGTTTATTTAGCCCTTCTCCTAGCAAAGTCGGTATGAAATGGAAGTTGCGATAGTCTTTTCTTCCCCTATTCTGATGTATATCCAAGTAAAATGGCTTCTCAAACAAGAAGAAATGTAGGATGGGACTTGATTTTGTCTGTTGGGAATCGATTGGATTGTTGGATGTTTGTGGTTTGCTATTGATGCAATCTCATGTGAGTAACAGGTAGTCCCACCCTTAGTTAAAAAAAAAATGACATGCACAGATAAGTCATGTATAATAAATATTCCAGAAAAACTAAGAATTGTCTATTTTGATTTCATGGTCAAAGCGTTTTTAATGAAGGTACTTTGATATCCTTCCCACAGTGTAGGTGAAACTTGACACATACACACACACACACACACACTTGCATTAGTTTGTTTTTGCATATTTTATACCATACTTCAGATCTGAAGAAGTCAGCTGCATTCAAACATTTTCAAATCAACAGGAAGTACAAGAGCAGACAGATCTTGGAAGGTCAAAGAAAGTTCAGGGGAGCTGAGGGTCTTCTCACATTCTCTTTGATCTCCTTTTGCTGTTTTCCTCAGAGTCAGACGTAGCTGACTTCGACGGTCGCAGTGCCTTACTCTACCGGTTCAACCAGAAGTCCACCAGCACAGTGAAAGACGTGATATCCCTGAGATTCCGGAGCCATCAGGCAGAAGGTGTTCTGGTTCACGGAGAGGGACAGAGAGGAGATTTCCTCACTCTTGAGCTTCAGAGAGGAAAACTCATTTTGCATCTCAATTTGGGTGAGAGGAAGAAAAGGGCAGAACATAAGATAAGCGAGAATAAGAAAAGGAGTGGATTTTTATCCCCCAAAGGAATATGAAATTGCTGAAGAATCTCATACCGTATTATTCAGAATGACCTTCTATCCTTTTATTCTCACTCATGTGGCTCTTGATGGATCAGAGAGTGAAATTAGAGAAAAGTACCTGAGAAGTAACATGGATGGATAGATGGATGAGCCAGCTAAATTCTTTGCTTTAAGGGTGTGTTCACACTTGGCAGGTTTGGTTCAGTTAAAACGAACTCTGGTGCAATAACTCAAGCTCATTTAGCCCCCAGCACACAGTGTTGTTTTGGATGTTTGATAAGTTCCATCGCAAAATATATGTCATATGCTCTGTATTAAAAATGACAGTGTGAACACTACATGAATAAAGGACTAAATGTTTAATTTTCTTTTTTAGTTCAGATTAAAAGAACCAAGAGAGCCGAACTACAAGTGTGAGCAGACCTTTAGGTTCCTAAGCTGTATGTTCCTAGTCTCTCTTCTGCTGTCTCTGCACAGATGATGCCAAGCCCCAGTCTAGTGGTCGCTCATCTTCTGTCACGTTAGGAAGCCTGCTGGATGACCACCACTGGCACTCTGTTCAGATTGAGCGCTTTAACAAACATGTCAACTTCACCGTGGATGGACACACGCAACACTTCCGCAGTCAAGGACAAGAGGACACACTAGAGATAGACTATGAGGTGAGATCTGAGTGTAAATTATTATAAATCTGAATTATTTTCATTCAGTAAATTATATTTGTAATTTGTTTAGACAACACTGAAAATATGACTAAAGGCTATCCCCAATACACCAGTAGCTCCTCACTGCAGTACACGAGATCCATGCAGTGAGGTTGGATCCAGATCCAGGGGGTGGAGACGGGTAGGTTTAGGCAATCAGTACTATGATTGACATGACTAATAAAATCTTAAGAATCAGCTGCAGGGTGACATTGGCCTGGCTTATGATGTCACACTTGGATGTGGGCTGGGTTGTTTGTCCACCGCAGGTTGTAGCGAGATGCTGCTCATATGTAAAGTGGGAGGAGTTGGATCTGGATCCAACCTCACCCCTGGATCCCATGTTCTGCAGTGAGGATCATCTCTAATACACAGCGGACACTGACAGAAAAAAAAAAAAAATATTTAAAAGTAAATTCTTGTTATAACAAAACAAAACAAAAAGAAGAAAATAATAAGATCTATTTCTGTGACATGCATTAAGATATCCCACTCCCTTGTTATCTGAAACCATGTTTCAAAATATTTTATTCAATCACTGTCACTGCAAATTTATGAAAGTCTGAAACAAAGTACCACAGAGAACAAAGTCAATGATTTCAGAAATCTCTGCACGGATATAGATGTAAACCAAATAAACACACACAGACCCTTTAAAATACACTACCGGTCAAAAGTAAAGGCTTGGATCACTGTGCTGGGTAATGTAGAGGCTTGGATTGCTATCAGACCTAAGTGTTTTTCTAATTTTCTTTAACCTTTATTTTTGTTACACATTTTTCTGTCATTTTTTACCTTTTCTTTTTTTCAACCTCCACACTGTCTTCCATCCCTACATTTATTCTTTTGTGTGTATAAGTGATTATTTCAAACATGAGAGCACACCCCCCCCCTCTCTTTTTTTTGTGTGTATTTTTTACTCATTCTCACTTAAATGATTAATGGGTTCAATACTGAATGAAAATTGATACCATTTATTATAGATTAACCTCGTTACAAACAGCTAAAATATTTACCACTTTCCTTTTCTCTCTATTTTTCTTTTCTTTGCTTTTTTTTAAAGAGCTTCCAATGTTGACAAGAGAAGAAAAGTATATAATTTTCTCATTGAGTGCCTATTTGATACTTTGTACCATTACTATCAAAGTTCAGCACTCAAAAACAAGCAAAAGTGCTGATACACCACTATCAAAGCCCAACTAAAGGCATGTTTCTGCAAAACAATTCTGATTAAAATATGGTATATAAAATGCCTATAAAAATGTATATAAACTTGCCCTCAGAATTATTCTCTGCTATGCAAACAGTATTGTTACTGATCTCTGGGATATGTGGTTGTTTTGTGTGCTTGTGTGTATGTGTGTGTGTTTCTATGTGTTTGTCTGTCCTTATTCAAGCTCAGTTTTGGAGGAATCCCTTTGCCTGGCAAGCCTGGGACGTTTCTCCATGAAAATTTCCATGGCTGCATAGAGAACCTCAACTACAATGGTGTCAATGTCATCGACATGGCAAAGAGACGGAAGCCACAGATCTATACCGTGGTAAGTTTGAACTTTTACAAGTGCTAGTCTAACTGTAAATACCATTTTTCAGTATGCCTATATTGTTAGAATCAATGACACTTTAGTGAGTTTGAAAACCATCAAATCCCACTCTTTCTGAAGGATGTGAGTTGAAAACATGCTATTCACAAGGTGAAGTGAGACTTCAAAAGCATACCTTTGTTGATTTATTTTTGTATTGTGTCATTTAAATAACTTTATTCACACAACAGGCATTTATATCCAATACAATTTGCAACGGTGTCGCTTGGTAAATTACAGTAGCAATGCGTGTGCTTCTAAAGTGTGCTTCTGCAATTGTGTGAAGTTGTGTGCATCGCACCATAAAAGAGCTCTCTTTCCCTAATTAAGAGGCTGTGAAGTCTCTCCTCTTGTCCATTTCTCTCTCGCTCTCTCCGGGTGGTCTAATACACTTATCACAGACAGGAAAAGAAGAGCCCTGTCTTCATTTTTCTTACCCTACCTCTTGTCAGAGGCATTTAAAGACATTTTAAGATCTTACCCGCTTATTTCAATAAAGTCCAAGACTTCACTGCAGGGCTTAACATAAACATTTTTGCTCACCAGCCATTGTGGCTAGAGGTTTTCCAAAGTTACTGGCCACAATTTGGACATCGATACCATAAGGGGAAAAAACGCCATTTAGATATTTTTAATATTATCTCATAATTTCGCAGCAGGTATATTAGGCTGCTGTTACTTTAAGACCTGACGCATGGATCCATTATACTGTTACACATGCTCTCTATCAATTGTTTATGTTCACTTAAACATAACTGACTGTGTTTCTGTGAATACTCACCAATGCCAGCATTTTTACATTATTTTGTGTGTATTTTACTTTTTAAGCACGATAAGCAGCGAAAAATATCTCAATTTAGTACTGAGAGGCAGCTTTATGTGCACGCACTTTGAGTGTGAGCACAAAATCTGCGGGAATGAGTAAAATTATGGGCAATACGCGCAATTCCATGTGAAATTCAAACCCTGTTGCCAACCATATTCATCTGGAGCAAATGAAAGGAGTGAGTGAGGGGAGACATGTTTGTGTGTCAACTCGCTGTCGGTATTGTATATCTATTCTGTGGAAAATGAGTATTGGAATTCAGATTATTCAGATTATCTGAATGTCGATATGTACTGATATAATTTTGACAGCACTATATTGCACTTAGTTTATTATTTCAGATCCCATTTTAAAAGACTACAACCGAAAAATGTATATATTATATAAAATTCAACCCACCAAAGTGGCTTGTAGTGACACATCACTGTTACACGGGTGTTAATGTCAAGCCCTTCACGACTGAATGATGTTCATGCAGTGCTATAGCTATTTTTTATACAATAAACTGTTTTAATAAAATATAATTTACGGCTGCAGGATTCCCTTGATATTATAATTGTGATTATTTATTCTGATTAACAGTCTGTAGATTAAAATGGAGCAACTGTATATTCTTTATTTAGGTTGCACTCTCAAAACGATTTAAGAACTTCAACATAACATTGGTTCAGCAGATTATATTTCTCAAAACAAAACTTAAATTAAACATAGCACCACTGTATTCATGTGCACAGTTGGCTTTCATGCTCATGTTATAAGTAGGAAACCTCAATGTTTCATCATCAGTGTGTTGAGAGGTATTGATTTATAGCAGGATTTCTCAAACTTTATTATTTTTGGGGGCTCCTTTGGGTTTATTTAAGCTCCATTGGGTCCTAATGTGTCTTAAATTAGGTTTGATCAAATTTAAGGTCCTAAAAAATATTAAATATCTTAAATGATACAATGCAAATCTTAAATATTTTAAGAGGTCTTAAATTTGGATAAAAACAGGAATCAAATTTCAAAACCTTTAATACTTCTTGTTTCCATCTTGTTTTTCATTGTCCTTTCCTTTTCATTTCTGCTCTCCACATATTAGTCTTTTCTTTCATTTTCTTTCATAATTTCTTCTTCTCTCTCTTCCTTACTAAGGGAAATGTGACGTTCTCCTGCTCTGAGTCTTCCTCAGTAGCTGTGACGTTCCTCAGTTCCACAGGCAGCTTCCTGGCGCTCCCTGCAGATTATTTTACGGAGGGTCTCTCTATACGCCTTCAGTTCCGCACATGGAATCAGGAAGGGCTGCTGTTTTCAGTCCCGCTCTCTTATGATCTGGACCCCATTAACCTGCTTCTGCAGCTCAGCCAGGCCCGGCTGCTCCTCTCTATCTCTGGAGGGCCACAAAACTCTGCTCAGGTTTTCGGTGGTAAGATGCGTAGGAGCAATAGCATTTCATTTGTTAATACATTTTTAGATGTTGTATACTGATGGGCAGTCATGGTCTGATGGTTAGAGAGTCAACTGGTAACCTGAAGTTTGCGGGTTCGATTCTCAATACTGGCAGGATATGATTGAGGCACCTAACCCCCAAATATGTCTGTACTGTTTTTGTTTCAGGTCAGAATTTAAGCGATGGACAGTGGCATTCCATAGTTGTCGGGGTCAAGGGTCAGAAAGTGTCTTTAACAGTCAACAACCAGAAGCCTGTCGCCATGGAAATCATTGGCCTTAACCAGAACGTGCAAAAAACAACCATCTATATTGGAGGTACAGCATTAGAAATGGAAATAGCTAGTTTATCCTGATTCTTGGAAGGAGTTACTGGCTATATTCAAATTCAGGGATAATAAATGATTTTGTCTTAAATTATCTGCACAGCTCAGTTCTGAACTAGCCTGATGGCTGCGGGCAAAAAGAAGTTATTACCCAAAACATTTTCCTGAATGCAAAGAACTATTTTCTTCTGCCTTATTAACTCTAACCTCCATCAACTGAACGTTCCTCATATTCCTGAATGAAATACAGGTTTGGCAAGCTGAGAGCATTCTTAGGGTCCATTCATTTCACACGCACAGCTGTTATTCCCAAACCTCCTTTTTTATTGAAGGGTTTTTTTCTTTTTAGTTCATTCATGCAGCTCTAACCACATTCAATTACTGTAAAGGATAAATGCATTTTCTTTAAAGCTGTTATTGAAATCTCTGACTCAAACTTCCAATGTCTTAACTAAGACCTCTAAATCTCTCATTTTGCTTACTTCTGGGACAATGCAGTCCTGCTGAGATTTTGTAAGCTGCTTTGCAGAGATTTGTCTTTGTGCAACTTGGTATTAGTTGTGGATGTTGTTTTTGATTTAAAAGGCAGTAAGTTGGAATTTTCCATTATTTTAGGCTGCCCTTTATTCCAGAGCAATTTCATCTGTGAGAACCCCAGCAGAGGATTTCAGGGCTGTATTCGCCTCCTTTTCATCAACAACCATCCAGTCAACTTCCTCCAGATTCAGCAGGAAAGCCTCAGCAACTTTAGCCAGCTTAGCTTTGATGTTTGCAACATACAGGACAGGTCAGTTTTCACCACTAATTTCTTTCTCACACAGTTTTCTTACTACTTTTATGTGATCAACTATATAATTTGGCTCATAACTAGGCCCAGATGGAATTGGCAGAATTTCTTTGCCTTTTCTATGGTAATTTTGGAGGAAAATCTTCATTAATGGAATAGAATTAACAGTTAATAGTATGGGTTAAACAAAGTTCAGAGTGATACACTCTTATTTTTAGCTTGATGTATAATCAAATCAGTCAAAATATTTAAAATCAAACATGCAAAGAGCAGGGAATGTGCACAACTTGGTTAACGATGGCCATTCCAATTCTATGGAAATTTTTTCAGGAGCAGATTCAATGTGAGCCAACTCATAACCTATAAGCATAGAATAATATTGAATAATAATATTGTTTGTAATCATATTGGGTATGAGAAACAATAACGGTTATTATTACCATATCCAAAAAATCAAAAAAATAATCGCTTCAAATGAATGTGTTTATCCCAACAGGTGTTTGCCCAATCTGTGTGAACACGGTGGTCAGTGCATCCAGTCATGGGACCAGTTTTACTGTGACTGTTCTGGAACAGGATACACAGGAGCCACCTGCCACAACTGTGAGTTATCCAAAGCCATAAAACAGCCTTTGCCTGTTTGATTACTCAGATGTGAGTTTAATTTCATTGTTTTGCAGCACATTACTCTGTATAATGTATGGTTTATTTCAGATATTACAAATGCATTTTCAGAATTATAACTAATTATTTAAAAGAAAAATAATTATAAAAAACATAAATTAACTATAACCAAACAAAAAGTGTTCAAAATGTTTAAAGTGGTAGGTAATTGTCTTGTACAGGTGCCAACATTGAGTGGAAGAAAGTAGCCTAAATTAATTTTGACTTCAGTAAAATTGGTCTTAAATGTCAGGTAAGTTGTTTAAGAGGTCTGACTTTTCCCATAATTTTTATTATTGATATAAACTGTATTTATTTTTTAAACGATTCTTATTGGATTAGGCCAGTGCTGCTTTATCTTTAAATCATTAACATTAATTATGGCATGCATAATGCATCACTTGACAGCTGCAAGTGTAACAATCATTTGAAACTATGCACTCACCAATTTATCCATTTAATTTTGGCATCTGTGTCTATGATTTTGAGTAAGCTGTAATTATTTTCGCCAGATATATTTTTACGCTTCCTTGCTATAGTCAAATTTGTTGGATCAATATGTTCTAATCTGCTGCCACATGCACCGTTTCATCATACGCTCATGACTGTACATGTTCACTGGAGGAGACAGAGGCACGACAATGCCATCTGTTAGACTTATTGCATTAAAAGACTGAGAAATGTCATATTTCCTTTTTACAAGTCCTGCTGTGCAATTCACCATCAGCAAAACAACACATGCAACAAATTAGCTCACTCTGCCGCACAGAGGATTTCTCTTTCATGACGAACAGGTCCCAAGTAAACAGTAATTACCTCTGTTTGCTAAATGAACTGTTTACAATGTCATTGTTAGGGAAGTTAATTTAAAGGTGCCCTAGAACCAGTTTTTACAAGATGTAATATAAGTCTAAGGTGTCCCCTGAATGTATCTGTGAAGTTTCAGCTCAAAATACCCCATAGATTTTTTTAATTAATTTTTTTAACTGCCTATTTTGGGGCATCATTAACTATGCACCGATTCAGCATGCAGCCCTTTTAAATAGTTTTTTTGAGGCTGTGCTCCGCGGCTAAAGCTAACATTACACACTGTTGGAGAGATTTGTGCTTGTGCGTTATACAGACTTCAAGTGTTTAAAAATGAAAATAGCGACGGCTCTTGTCTCCGTGAAAACAGTAAGAAACAATGGTAACTTTAACCACATTTAACAGTACATAAGCAACATGCTAACGAAACATTTAGAAAGACAATTCACAAATATATCACTAAAAATATCATCTATAAAATAAAACTAAATGCCTTAATGCCTTAAACATGGGCTGGCATATGCAAATATTGGGGGTGTACATATTAATGATCCCGACTGTTACGTAACAGTCAGTGTTATGTTGAGATTTGCCTGTTTTTCAGAGGTATTTTAAACAAATGAGATTTATATAAGAATGAGGAAGCAATGGAGTTTGAAACTCAAATGTGTGTCTTTTCCATATACTGAACTCTTGTTATTCAACTACGCCAAGGTAAATTCAATTTTTGATTCTAGGGCACCTTTAATATAAATAAAAGAAGACTTGTTTGCACGTGACACACTGTTTTTATTTGGGACTGATATAACACTCTGTACTCTGTCTGAATGATTCTGATTGAGCAAAAGTTGATACGTTATTTCTTATAATTACACTTTAAGGCAAAAAACAATGTTCTTGATCTCAATTTTGTTTTTTTACCTCCCACAGGCTCAGTAAATGCAAGCATTCTGTAATCAAACTCAACATAAAAACAACAGCAGATTTATTTCCATCATTTCTATGATTCATCATTTTCAGCAATATATGAGCGATCCTGTGAGGCCTTCAGGAAAACAGGAAGCCAGTCGAGTGTGTTTACAATCGACCTTGATGGGAGCGGACCTCTAGAGCACACTCAAGTTAACTGCACCATGGCAGGTGACTGACCAAATTATGCATACTCAGCTTTGCATTTCTAGATGTATTATACACTGATGTTCATCATGTTTAACATTATTCAATGATGAAGCTCAAAGCTCAGCACTTCTCATTTACAAACCTGATTCAGTGCATGGGCAGGTGTGACCTCAGCATGTGTGGAGGACTGCCTGGAGAAATCACACATCTCATTAAGTGAGTTCAGCATCTCATGCGGCTGTCTAGTTCAGCAGGTTGGATAAGGGTTGGCCAACCTTCCTCCCAGGGAGCCTCCGGTGAGGCAGATTTTTTGCTCAAGCACCACACAAACATTCCTGATTCAGCTAGACTGGATCCAACAAAGCAGTTGTTGAGTGTTACCAAGACATCTAGATGGTATGATGTTGCTGTGGTTTAGATGTTTTCGCATTTTCCCTAGACTGTGGAGGAAATGACTAAGAATAATTTGTGCTATTGATAGTTTTGTTTTATTTCCAATGATATATGATGGATTATAACTTTTCCATCATTTCATTATCATTTGAGCCATTACTCTTGCTAGAAACTGTGTGTGATAACTGTGAGAAATTTGAGTTTTTGTATTGGAATACAGAGAGCAGAAGGGCCACATAAGTGAATGAATTTGGCCCTATGGGCCAGATTTACTAACAGCTTGTGCCAGTGCAAACCCTCTTTTGGCATTAAAAATCTACTGTTAGGATTCACGCAGTGAAAAATTATCAATGAAAGGTGAAAACATAACAGTTATTTTTGCAGCTGACCTTATTGCATATGCATTTGTTGGAGTTTCCCTTTCAGGCATACAATTTATTGGAGGAAAATATAAATAAATCACGCAATGTGATTTACTAGGGTTTGTGGTATATAGTCAATGTACTTGTATTTGCACCATTAATTAATATAAAAAAATGTCTTAACCCATTTTGTACTTGACATGGCTGCATTTATTCTTTAATTAGCACATTGTCAGTAGATCATTCACAGTAGAACTTTCCACTCCCATTTTCTCTTTTATAAGAATGCAGTCTCACACTAATTTGCACTGTTTAGTAGATCTGGCCTTATATGTGATATTTTTTAGCAACTTTACACTGTAAAAATATTAAAGGATGGCATACTGGTGCCTGTACATTTTTTCAAATTAAAAAAAAAAGTATTTTAATAAATTATGTTAATATACCAAACTACTTAAAGATTAAAGATTAGTAAACTACTTAAAGATTAGTTCACTTTCAAATGAAAATGACCCCAAACTTTACTCACCCTCAAGCCATCCTAGGTGTATATAACTTTATTCTTTCTGATAAACACAATCTGAGAAATATTAATAAATATCCTGACGCATCCGAGCTTTATAATGGCAGTGAACGGGACCAATGAGTATGAAGCTGAAGAAAGTGCTTCCATCCACATCCATCCATCATAAACATGTACTCCAGAACGTCTCCGGGGGTTCATAAAGGCCTTCTGAAGCGAAGCGATGCATTTGTGTAAAAAAAAAAAAAAAATCCATATTTAACAAGTTATGAAGTAAAATATCTAGCTTCCACCTTCCGTATTCAAGTTACGAAGAAAGTGTCTGGCTTCACGTCAGTAACGCTTTTTCCGTAAGTTGAATAGGGAAGGTGTAGGACGAGGCATAAGCTTTGTGAACTGCAAGAGTTTTATACTTTCTTTGTATGTTGAATACAGAAGGCGGTCCGGTGGAAGCTAGATATTTTACTATAGATATAGATATAGACCATCAGGCTAACACACAACACCTCAATAGGAAAATGTATCAAAAAAAAAAAAAAAAACTTTACTGATAGCAAAAATAAGAGGAATCAAAACGATTTATATCAAATATGAGCATATGTGATGTGTCACACAGAGACTTCTGGGAACGTCCTTTACGTTTTTTTACTGTATTTTTATTGTATATTATATGGTAATCCATAGTTTTTACTTAAAAAAAACAACATTTGTCCATATTTTACAGTAAAATACAGTTAATTTACAGTTAATATGATATTTTTTTTAGATTTTTTTTAAGATTATGTACAGTGCACAGCATAAATGAGTACACCCCATCTGAACAAATACAAAAGATGTTTTTTTTTTTTTTTTATGATCACTAATACAATTCATGGAAAAATGGCAAAACTAAAAAGTATTAAACATATACATAATAAAAACTGAGAAATATATGTCATTAATAGCCATAAAATAAGTTGCAGAAATGAGTACACCCTAGATTTAATTTAACAAATGTATAATATTCTAGTACTTAGTACGCCCTCCATCATTTTGAATATACTGCTCTGACCCTTCTTGGCACGGAGTGTACAAGTTCATGACAAATTGTCACATCTGTCCTGTTTTACTTCTGGATGATGAGCTCCTTAAATGCCCTGATCTTTAATGGGGAGTGTTGCTCAACTCATCTCTACAGAATCCCCTACAGGCACTCAAGAGTGTTAAGACTGAGTGCAATACATGTCCACAGAAGGTTTTTTACCTTGGGAGAATGCATATCCTCATTGTCATGTTGACAAAATGCCCAACGATGCAGGGAATGAGGAAAGGGTAACATCTTCTGTTTCAAGTGTGTGTATTAAATTACACAGTGTGTGGGAATTCATGACAGCATTGATAAAGCACAACTCCCTCACACCTTCAGCAGTCATTCATCCCTATGTAAGAGCTTTACTACCACTGAACTTTACTGTGGGAACCAGGCACTTCTCACTGTACTCCTCCTCTAGCAACACCATAACATTTTGGATGCTGTTAGATCCAAAATGTTTGTTTTGGTTTCATGAGACCAGAGTATTGATTCCCAGAATCTATATTTTGTTAATATGGGCTTTGGAAATGGCTAACTGACTTTATTGTGCTTTGGCTACAGTAGGTGGTTCCAGTGAGAACAACAACCATGCATGTCATTTCTGTAGGCTGCATCTTACTCTGTGAGATAAACAGTCACTCTTTTCATAGCCTTTGCTGGCTCGGACACTGGCTTGGTATTTCTCCTGCTCTTTGTCTAGCAAAAAAATCCCTCATCACTAAATGAAAGCTTAAAATGAAGGCCTGATTATTTCAGGGGCCTTGTCACAAGTCCATTGTTTTGAATTTCTGTGTTACTTTTGCTATATTTTCACACTTAAAACAATGATTTGGTAATCCTCTTGTACCACTGTCCTCTTTTGTGCTAAGAAATAAGTCTCCTGACAGTTCTCTCCCAAGTGCTTCCAATGTTGTCTGAGAATGATTCAGTGGGCTATATAACACTTTTAATTGTCAAGAAATTACTTCTCTTTAAATGTTTTGGTTCAACATACTTACCTTTTGATCAAACATTGCTTTAAACTTACACCAGAAAATTTTTATTTTGTTTTATTTAGTAATTTTTAGGAGGGTGTACTTATTTTTGCTACACAATATTTTATCACCTTGATAAGAAAATCTTATTTTCCTGAATAATTTTGACATGCTTCTTTGGTAATTGATTAAACAGACTTGCTGGAACATTATATCTATAAAGAACCCTAACATGTCTTTAAGTAATTGCTGACTTTCAGAAGTTTCAGAGGAGGTGTACTCATTTATGCTGTGCACTGTATATGTAAAGTTAGATTAAGTATATATGTAGTTGTATATGAAGATTTAGATTATATATAAAGTATATGTATAGTTAGATTACTACTTTCAGTAGGTTATGTGTATGTCTATATCTGTTTATATTTTTATACTTATACTGTTTATATGTTTATATATACGTTTAAATATGTAGCACCGTGGTCCTACGAGGCACAACATTTCGTTCCACTGTATGTCTCCACATATAGCAGAATGACAGTAAAGCTCACTTGACTTGACTAAACCCATGTATATGGTGAGGTAACTTATTAACAGGGTTTTTACTGTTTTTACAATATTTTTCTGTAGAAATTGACATCTAAGAGATGAGTTCCTCATAACCAGTTCTGATATAACAAGATATAGCAAAATGGAAAAAAAGGGGTGGGTCACCACCTCTCCAAGACATGTGGGGGTCAAGCAGATGAATCCTCAGCCACCAGGAACAATGTGTTTTCTCACGTCTCCTGTCAGGTTTCATCACCAATTTCACCGAATTTGATTTTTGGCCTAAAACTTTACTCTCCACTGCATCAGATGCTCGGGCTGATTTGTCTCAGAGATAAGACTGTAATACATTATATCATCACGCAGGGAAATTCAAGCCCCATTTTGTCAGCAGCAGGTAAAGAAAGAAAAAAGTCAAGAAGCATTTCTGCCTGCAGAGACTGGCGGCGTGTACTAGCTGAGACTGATAGCTTCATTTTTCTTAGTTTCATAGGTAGCAGGTTTTGGCTCTGAGGTTATTGGAGCTACAAGCCGAGATGAGAAAAGTAAGCACCGGGAAGCTGTCATACGCTGTGGCCACCTGCTGCACATTGGCACTGCTAAGCTGGCTTTACTTTACAAAGTTAGCTTTCATTGAGCTTTATTCAGATTGCAAAGTTAGCTTTGTCACGCTGAATGCATTAAAAGATTTGGAGACTCAATACAAATAGAGCTTTTCTCTCAAGCGATGCCAACAAGCACTGGCAAGAAAATCGTTTGAAACTGACCTCAATTACAGGAGCTATTAGCCATGCTAATTCTACAAGACGCCGCAAACCGGCACCTTTAGACATCACATGCAGCAATTTCAATGTGCATAGGGAAAGGTGCTAGTGTAGACTACCACACTCTCATCATTTCACACCCACCTGAATGAGTGACCTTCTGTTCTCTACTTAATATTCATCAGGTATTTGCATACGACTCCATCACTCCGTTAATCTCTCATTTTCATTCGCAAGCACATACGGTCGATTGAGTGCAGGCTTGAGAGGGTTGATGCACGATCGGAGTCGATGGGGATTTCAGTCTGTACTAGTTTTTCAAGTGTCCTGTTTCTTTGTGTGTGTGTGTTTCTTGCACAGAAGATAAAGTTTGGACTGTGGTGGGGCACGATCACACGAGGCCCATTGACATTCGAGGATCCACTCCACGCAGCCCTTTCGTTCTCATCTTCAACTACACCATCTCACCATACCATCTCCGCTCGCTCGTGACCTCCTCGGAACACTGCCAACAGGAAGTGATATATCGCTGCAGGAAGTCTCGGCTTTTTGACACCTGGGGTTGGTTCTGCTTTCTTACTCACTGAGTTCATCTTATTGTTTTGTGTGCTGTACTGCTGAAATGTTGTCTTTTTATGAAGTGTATGATTTATGTTACCTCAGGAATTCTAATCCTATAAATTTGGCTAATATGCTCCAAAGGAACAAAAACATACCTCACAGCTAAAGGATTCATAACAGCAGGTTATTACCACCGATATTAAAGGGGCTCAAGTGTGACATGACGACGATATGTGGTGAATGATGATGTTCACTTAAAAACTGGTTAGAATGTAATTCTTGTCATGCAGGGATGGTTGTGGGACGTGATGAGAGCATTTGAATTGCAAAGGCATGCGTAAAGCCTTAAAAAAGATTATAAGCTGGTACGCTAAATTATTCCATATGTTTTTTCTGCACACTCCTTTAATGCTTTCGACTTTGTGGGGTTTATATGCTTAGGCTTTTTACTGGGCTGGAGTTAACTTATCCTCAAACACTTGGCTGACTCTCTGGATTCATTTTGATTTGTTGGAATGAGATCCAATAAAGCCTTTGAGCAAAGATCAACCTTTGATCAAACAAACCTCCAGCACTAGACATCTTGCATATCTGATTGCCATTTGTCATCGGCTAAGCTCTTGGCCAGATCTCTGCACCGCTGTGATAGCAGATGTCTGGTCACGCACATTGTAGCGCTACTATAACGGCTACTTGACTGACAGGAGCTTTAGAGTCCATTACAGACCAGCAGGAGCAGGAGACCAGATGTCATCATGCTTGACTAAATTACATTATACTCCAAACAGTGCTGTCATTATTTGCATAATTATTTACTGCCAGGAAAACAAAAATATTTTCATCCTTGGGGCATTTTGTCCATTTTCAGATGGAACGCCTCTATCATGGTGGCTGGATAGAGATGGAGTGAAACGAACATACTGGGGAGGATTTCTGCCTGGGGTCCAGCAATGTTCTTGTAGCTTGGATGGCAACTGCAGGGACATGAATTACTTCTGCAACTGTGATGCAGACCAAGACACCTGGTAAATCTTCATTTCACAGTGAATCAGACTTGCCAGGTCTGCGTACCAAAAAATAGCCCAATGGCCAATCAAAAATAGCTCAAACCTAGCCCAATGACCCTAGCCCAAATATCAAAACTCAAAATATGCCAATCCCATACCTACACTCAGGGCCGGCGCTACCTATAGGCAGAGCAGGCAGTTGCCTAGGGCCTCGGGCATGGAGGAGGGGCCTCCTGCCTCCACTACCGTGACATCCCCCAAGCAAAATAGGCTCTTTTTCCATTGGATATAGATGAATTCACAGTGACTCTCACCTGTAATTAAACCAACTATTGTCACCTTATCAAAGTGGGTCCCACCTTCTAAATACATGAAAAAAAGTTATGAAAATGCAACTTTTCTGCAGCTGACTGGCTTTAAGTCATTGAATTATGATTGTGCCGAAACGAACATCCTTCGTGATGTGCAAAGCGAAACGCCTAAACAGGGATGCAAAGAAGTGCAGTTCGTAATGTAGGTGTGCGAGTTGTCATCATCGCTTTTGGACTGATTGTAATCTTAAAATAAACGTGTTCTGTCGATTGGCGTTATTTCTAGATTATCATTTGCCGGTTTATGAGTTTAAAAGAGCGCGAGTGCCGTCGACGTGTCCAGACTGTTTAAATTTGTGCGTAATGAATGACATCGCGTCCGGAGCAGACTACCAATACTGAAGTAAAAGCAAAGTTCGTATTCAAAGTCAAAGAGCTAGAGTATGCTATTACAGCACTACAGTAGTGCTGTAATTTCAAAAACAGTATCTCAAATGTCTGTATCTTTTAAATTCTGCTGTTTACATTATTTTTCTAACGCAATGCTTACTTTCGGTTTTCAAAACATAAATATTGTTATATTTATTGAAAAATCAGTGTACAATTTTATAAAGTAATTAAGTATTTATGCTTACAATTTTTTTTTTATCTCTTTCACTTTTACCATATAGTAGTTGATTTGTGTAGCCTACTCTTCTGTGGTTACATGAACATTTAAAATCCATGGAACCTTTACATAACACAAAAGGTTCTTTACTGTGGGGAAATAAATGGTTCCACACTCTAAAAAATGCTGGGTTGAAAATGGACAAACCCAGCAGTTGGGTTAAATGTTGCCCAACGTGCTGGGCAGTTTTTTTTTTTAACCCAACTGTTTAAAAATGACTATATTGCTGGCTTAAAATGAACCAAAAATAGGTTTGAAATTAAAAAATCTGACTAATTACTAGAGGCAACAATAATAATCAAAAGGTGAACATTAATAAGTAACTTAAATGTTTATTGTTTATTATTCATTAAGCTTGTTAATAAATGTTCATTTATTAAACATATTAATACATGTTAATTTTCAGCATACTTTGGGTTTTTAAACAATAGTTGAGTTAAAAAAAAAAAAACATTTAACCCAACCGCTTGTTTAAAACACCCCAATTGCTGGGTTTGTCCCTTTTCAACCTAAATTGTTTTTTGTTTTTTTAACTCAGCTTTTTTTAGAGTGCACTACCATTTACTGAAAGGTTCTTTGGGGAACCAAAAGTGGTTCTTTTATGGTATCACTGTATAAAAACTCCCTTTTGGAACCTTTATTTTTAAGAGTGTGTAGTGCATATATGAAGTATTGCATTGCAATACATATGATAATATAGTTTAAATTGGCTCAACAGGAGGGGAAAATCCTGTCCAAAAAATGATTAGGGCATGATGTCCATTTACTTAAGTGATTTTCCTTTTCTTTCATTTTACTGTAGGCCTAAACAGTCTGTTATCCCAAATAGTGGGTAGGGTAAAACAAATATATATAAATGTGTAGCTATATAAAAATGTTAATAACAGATGTTAAATAAAAAGTTAAGGAATAAAATGTAAGGAATAAAGTGCTTTTTATTAGGAGGGGTGTGGAGCAGGGGCCTCCAACATAAAGTTTGCCTAGAGCCTCCAAATGTATAGAACCGGCCCTGCCTACACTCTAAAAAATGCTGAGTTAAAAACAACCCAAGTTGGGTTGAAAATGGATAAACCCAGCAATTGGATTGTTTTAACCCAACAATTGGGGTGTTTTTACCCAGCAGTTGGTTAAACGTTTGCCCAACGCAACGCAATGCAACAATTGATTCAAAATGACTGTATTGCTTGCTTAAAATGAACCCAAAGTATGTTGTAAATTAACATATATTAATATGTTTAATAAATGAACATTTATTAATAAGTTTAATTAATAATAATTAAACAAACATAATTGCTTATTAATAAATCTTCACCTTTGAATATTGTTGTCTCTAGTAATTATGTGATTTTTAATTTCCAACCTATTTTGGGTTCATTTTAAGCCAGCCATGTAGTAATTTTAAAAAAAATAGTTGCCCAGCATGTTGAGCAAACATTTAACCCAACCTCTGGGTTAAAACAACCTAATCGCTGGGTCTGTCCATTTTCAAGCCAACTTGGGTTGTTTTTAACCCAGCATTTTTTTAGATTGTAAAATATTTTTCAGTCACTGTTATACATTTTTCACAATTTCAATTATATTAGTGATCAGAAACACAATTTGTTTTCATAAATGAGCTCAAGGGCTTCTTACGAGTGCTTCTTTCTCACAAAACTTAACATCTAGTATTGAATATAAAATATTTAAATACAAGAATTTCAGTCAAATATAATTTATACAACATGATGAACCTTTAACCTGTAGGGAAAAAAATCAACACCCTCAGTCTAAAAGTAGCCTAATGGACTAGCAGTTTTTCCTATTTGTAAGATAATAGGATTGTTGTTTTTTTATAGAACGAAAGAAATCAAATTGAAGAGTTTTGTTCAATTAAAATACGGTATTGGAATCACACATTAAAACCCTTCATTAGTTTTTCAGTTAAAGTGACCGAGACATGCAAAACGCTTGCCATAGGGCAAGTATTACCATTTTTTAAGCAACAAGTGAAGCATACACACTCCTCGGAGGGCAATTGTCTACCTCAGAGAGAGATTAAGAAGGCTTTCTACTAGTCTTTCACTCATTGCTTCTCCTCTTGCACATTCTCTTTCTCCTCCTGCAGGGCAAATGATACTGGTGTGCTGTCTTACAAAGACCATTTACCCCTTAGTGAGATCGCCATTGGAGATACAAACCGGACAAACTCACAGGCTGAGCTTCAAATTGGACCGCTGCATTGCTATGGCGACCGTGGGTGTTTTGTTTACCAAATTTAAAAGGGGAATGGGGGGTAATACAGCTCTCTACTGAATATATTTTCATATTTCAAAATGCAAAAGAGATGGACCCTTTTTTATCAAATTCAGTGCACAATTTGTTTTTCAACACGCTGTGTGCTTTCTTACCTGTCCCTCTGCTACAGGATTTTTCTGGAACTCTGCATCTTTTTACCAGGAATCCTCCTATCTGCACTTCCCCACCCTGCAAGCCGAACTGAGCGTCGATATTTCACTCTTTTTCAAAACTAGTGCTCTCTCAGGAGTCTTCTTGGAGAATCTGGGTGTCAGAGACTTCATAAGGCTAGAACTTAGTTGTGAGTGCTTGGTCAAATATCACTTTAAAAAAAAACAAAAAAAAAAAACATTATTTTTCTTATTCTTCTTTTCCAAGAACATATCTAAATAATAAATTTACATTTACTTGAAGCAAAATTGCATAAGAAAAACAACTTGTTTATAGAAAATATATGCTGAATTAAGTATATTTATTTATATATTTGATATTTTAACTTGAAAGCAAGACAAAAACATAACAGTTCATTTCAGATAATATATGCTTGAAGGGAAATGCACTGGTATTGGGTGCATCTGACCTAAAAATAAGTTTTGTGAAAGAGCCTCTGAGCACTTCTTTAGAAGAAGTATATTCAATGAACTTTCAGTGAACTCCATTGTCATACTTTTATTTAAACCACCAAGTGTGAGATAAACATAACACTTTTTTGTCATTCTCAGCTCCTTCTACAATGAACTTCACCTTTGACCTTGGGGATGGACCAGTAATTCTTACAGTTCGATCACCTGTAGTCTTAAATGATCGTCAGTGGCATTATATTCGTGCAGAGCGAAATGTGAAAGAAGCTTCTCTGCAGGTTGACTCGCTGCCACTGGAGCTAACCGAAGCACCGTCTGAAAGACCCTATCGCCTTCAACTCAGCAGTCAACTCTTTGTGGGTGCGTAAATATGCAATTAAGCAAATGTCACTAGTAATGTTATAATAACATTGAGTGTACTTTAGCTAAGAATACCCCTGGGAACAGAGAAAATTGAGATTGTTTTAATAGAAGGAATCTGTGATCATATTTCAAGTCAGAAACCATGGCATTGTTAAATGTTACAGAGTTGAAGATCAGTGCAAAAAATACGAACAATGTTTATTAGTAAACTTACCTCTGTTAAAAATGTGGTCAGATGTTATGTTGTCAGTTACGGAAGCTTGTTTCTGACTTTATCATTCGCAATTCTGACTTTATATCAGGCAATTCTGACTTTATATCACACAACTGTGAGTTTATGTCTCACAATTCTGAGAAAAAAAATTCAGAATTGAATTTATTTTTTATTTCATTTATTTATAGTCACTCCCTTAAATACTCAGTTAAACCATTATTTAGAGAGTTTGACACAAAGACAAATAAGGCATTTTAGAAAAGTCTATATGAAGGCATGATATTTTCATGTCAGTAAAAACAACATTTTGATACAATTTTTACTTTTAAAAGTGTAATGATGATGAATATGAAAATGCAAATCTGCCAGAATTTAGATGAATTTATTTAATTTTAATCAAATATTTCATTTAATTGTCCCTTTGCTGTTTACACACTAAATTGAGTAAAACTATCAAATAATAAGACTAAATTCAGTTAATTATGTCAATAGTAAGTGTTCAGGAGACATATAGTACCCAAATGACATAGTTTCCTGAGAATTACACTATTATCAACTTCAAAGGGCTTGGCTTTATAAATTAGCATTTAAAAGACAATTAATCACTATAATCTCCCCATTAGGAGGAACGGCTTCTAGGCAGAGGGGCTTTCTGGGCTGCTTACGTGCCCTCACCATTAATGGGGTTACCCTTGACCTTTATGAGCGAGCAAAGACCACCCCTGGGGTAAATTCAGGCTGCCTGGGTCACTGCACAAGTGACAGCATCTGTCATAATGGAGGGAGATGTGTCGAAGAGAGAAGCAGTTACACCTGCGACTGCACACAGACAGCCTTCGATGGGCCACACTGCCGAACAGGTGAGGTTACGATGGCCTCCAGGCGAGCTCTCATTCATAGGTCTTATTGCACCAATCAAAAAGAGCTGAAAGAAATTGGCACTCTGGACTAAAGCACACCTCAGATGCTTGTAGTTCTCAAATGCCACAATGTTGGCATTCTTGACAGCGGAACTGTTTTTATTGGATTTACACTGTAAAAACACAATTAGATCAAAGCCTACAGAGAGAAATTAAATCAGAACTCTATATGAGATGATTTAATATCCGTTTAAGCCACGGCTTGCCGTGAACTGTTGGATATGGCATGAATCTCACAATGGGAGACATTTGTACCAAAAATGTGTACAACAGGTATAAAAGTCAACCCACTATATATTCTATGGAAATGTCATTCATTTCAGACAACTTTTCGTTTTCTATTAGATCAGGAGGGTCGGCTGCCGGTGGATGACAACATGCCCTTGATGGCATATTCACCTTGAATTCCTTGAGGCTGGGCTGACAGCCCTTGGCAGAAAAGCTTTAACTGACAAATGGAATTTAATTACAGCAGCCATTCCTCTGCCTCATACCCATCCAGCAGCCTGTCAGTCAGATTAGTGATGTAATGGCTTTGTTTCTTCACAATGCGATGTCAAAACGGGTCCGCTCAAGCCACGGCTGTTTACTGCTAACTAGAATAGATGACCAGAAAATGAGAAGAGACAGAAAGAATCAGTAGGACACCTCTCCGCCACAGTCTCAGCTGTGGTTGGGGAGGAAACAGTGCTAATGTTGTTGTTTTTTTATAGCTCTAATAATGACAGATGAGACGTAGAGTTCATTGCTTTAGCGCACAATCTGAATTTGCATAGAGATGATGATGCTGATGTTCTCAGTGAAGTTCACCAGGGACTTCTTTGTTGCTCTGTGTCCATCACAGCTCTAGCAGCTTCCTTTGAAAGTGGATCTTCAGTCTTGTACACTCTCCAGGAGCCATTTTCCGGAATACTGAATGAGGAAGCCAGAAGATCACCGGCCCGCTTCCATGATGCAGAAGTTACCAAATCTCAAGAGAAAGTGTCGTTTGGGTTCTTGACGCATCACGTGCCTGCCTTGATCCTGACAGCTCACACTCTTGACCAGCACTATATGGCTGTAATGCTATCATCAAACGGTACCAAGTCATACGTTACTCTAAAACATGGGGAAGAGTCATCATTTGCTCATTTTCATATTGTTCCAAACCTGTATCAGACTCAAAAAAAGGACAATAAATAGCAGTAATTTTATGCATTTTGTCCTTTTTCCAGCTTAGACATTCTCTGATTTCATTGACTAGAAAAGAGCAGCCAGAAAATACAATTTATTTGTTTGTGTATACATACATATAATTTATTTCTGTGAAAAACATTTTGAACGGTACTATATATATGCAAATTTTAGCTATGCAGGTTAAATTTTTATGGAGTAGCAAAAAGTTATACATCCAAAATTTTTCCTTTAGTCCTAAAAGTAGTCAAGGAAAGAATTTGTTCGTGTTTGGGAGGTCTTCAATTTCACACCCTGCACCTTTCTTGCTGGCACATACTCTTACAACCTGGCAACACATACCCATTAAAGGGTTAGTTCACCCAAAAATTACATTTCTGTCATTTATTACTCACCTTCATGTCATTCCAAACCGGTAAAGAGTTTTTTTTTTATCCTCCATGTAAAGCAACGTAATTACCATCATTCAAGGTCCAGGAAAGTAGTAAAGATATTGTTAAAATAGTCAACAAGACTAAAGTGGTTCAATGTTATGAAGCAACGAGAATACTTTTTGTTCTAAAAAACTAAGCAAAAATAACGACTTTATTCAACAAATTCGTCTCTCCCCTGTCATTCTTGCAAGCTGTTTACGTTCATCACTTCCAGGTTCTTCTTCAGAACGTCGGCTCAGTATTGACTGATGCTGTTCACGTGAGCAGCATGATGCATACGTGTGATGCTGATGCCAATACTGAGGTGGCGTTCTGACGCAGAACCTGGAAACATTGACTATTTTAACAATGTCTTTAACGCACAACCTTGAATGACCTCAATTACGTTGCTTTCTATGGGGGATTAAAAACAATCCTCTTGGATTTCATTAAAAATATCTTTATTTATGTTCCGAAGATGAACAAAGGTCTTACGGGTGTGGAACGGCATGAGGGTGAGTTATGACAGAAATTTAATTTTTGGCTGAACTAACCCTTTAAAGTGCATCATATGCAGACATTCTTTTTGTTACTCGGTTACACCCACACAAGGCATCTAAATTGAAGGGTCTTGCAACCATTGTCTCTCATCACCATTTACACTACTCTTTCACACCTCTCTGTTTTTTCCATTTAGCAGAAAAGAATTTGTCACCATCTCATCAAGAGAACACATGACTGGCTAACATGTCTTGCACAGCAGATAGCAATGCACATCAATCTTTGACATGAAGGCATAAAAAAGGGAAAAGGTGGTACAAAGAAAGAAGTACTGAGGCGGGGAGCAGGAAATGCAGAACAGAAGCAAAGTATGCTTAAGGAAAGACTCAACATGAAAATCAATGAATTAAAGCTAGGAAGCAAGCTATAAAGGCTATAAAGAATACTTAATGACAAAGAAGGGAAAACTAGTGGATGGAGTTAGTCTTGTTCCACCTACAAAAGAAATGATAATTCACAGTATTTTTCCAGTGCAGAGATAATTGCAGAGACTTGTTTGGTCCTGTTATCCCAAATGACTGTTAAACATGTTCAAGCATTCATATTTCTCAAATTGTTAATTGCAGTGAAATTACCTAATTATTACTTAATTAACTAAAGAGTAGTGTGTTTTATTTCCTGTTTGGTAACTACAGATTGCTCCTTAAAGTTGCACTCAGTCATTTGTTGATCTCGCTCTATAAGAAAACCGATTAATTTAGGCCACAGATATTAGTGGAGGCTTCATCACATGTACAGTACGCTACTGTTCAAAAGTTTGGGGTCGGTAAAATTTTTAAAAATGTTTTTGAAAGTTGAAAATGTTTATGCTCACCAAGGCTGCATTTATTTGATCGAAAAAATACAAAACTGAAATGTTCTGAAATATTACATTTTAAAATAAGTTTTTTATTTGAATATTGCAACGAGGTCAGTAGATGTGGGAAGGAGGAGGCGGGAACCGGCGAATATTCAACAAAACTTTAATATAAAATAAACAAATACAAAACGAAAGTAATGCCGGCAGATCCTCGTGGACGTCTGCCGGCCACACAAACATAATAAAACATAAAATAAAGTCCAGGCCTGGTCCTCTCTCATCCTTCACTGTAGTCACTCCTCCTTTTATGCTCCCGGAGCTCCTCCGTGAGGGAATCAAGGCCGGTGCGCCTCCCAGGTGATGCTCGTTATCACTTGCGTCACCGGTCTCGCGCCGTTCCCTCATGGCTCTCGCCCGCCCTGGTCGCCACAAATATATTTATTTATTATAAGTAATTTATTCCTGTAATGACTGTGTGTTTGAATTTTGTGCTGAATTTTCAGCATCATTACTTTAGTCTTTGGTGTCACCTGATCCTTCAGAAATTATTCTGATATGTTGCTCTTTTAACATTTCTTATTATTATCAATGTTAAAAACAATCATGCTGCTTTTTTTTTTTTTTTTTTTGAACTCATGATAGATTTTTTTAGGATTCTTTGATGAATAGTTTAAAAGAACATCATTTATTTGCAATTGAAATCCTTTGTAACATTGTAAATGTTTTACTGTTATTTTTGATTAATTCAATGTATCCTTGCTGAATAAAAGTATAAATTTCTTTTTTTTTTTTTTTATCATCATACTAACCTAAAATTTTTAAATGGTAATTTTAAACATTTTTTTTTTAAAGTGCTATTAATTTCTTTTGTGTATGAGAAATTACATGGCTTTCTGTGATACTTGATTCTGATTAGTCAATTGCAGTGATCTGTGGTCAAATATATTTATTTATACTATGGGGCTGTTGAATGCTCAGATCTGATTGGTTGACCAATGTTCTAACAGCTAAAGTAGTTCTAGGCAGGTTTTGACCGCATTACAGTTCCATATCACTTCGCCAAATGATTTGAGTTATTTCAGTAGGTCCTACAGCCTACAACCGCAAGAAAAACAAAACCCACACCAACTAAGCAAATAAATATAGCAAACAATAGGATGAAAAAGACAAATTATTGTCATGTTTTTTGCCACAAAATCCATTTTATTTAGTCCTGAAAGCGCATAGTCTCTCGCACGCTCTCTTTCTCTCTCTGTCTTTCAAAGGTACACACGTACTGTATAGTACAGACACACACTCGCACAGAAACGTTTTGTCAGTGCTGCTCTAACGAATTAATCAGTAAAATAGTTTAGCAACTTAAAAGATACATGACATTTCTCACCAGTGAGGTAATAACTGTGCAGTTCTTGTGGTAGATAAACTTATAGTTTCGCTATTAGTAGAGACAGATAGAGAGAGAGACAGATCAGATAAACTAATTCACAAGCTTATTTTTTCTCTCTCTCTCTCTCTCTCTCTCTCTCTCTCTCTCTCTCTCAATTAACTGCGTTAAATACTGTATCAAGTGTATTAGTCTGCTATCGAGGCTCAAGCCTCCGTTACTAGTTACTGAAATAACGTTTTGGAAAGAAACGGAGGCTTGGGATGAGATGCGTAAGAAATTAGTCCCACACACAAGAGTGTTTTAAGGACAAAAACCTGACAAATGTCTTGAAATACAACACCGGAACAGTGTCTTGAGATGCAGTAACCATAACCATAAGCAGAATAATTGACTTCTTGGGCTATTGAATTCATGACCACATTATGTGCATTATTTTCTAAGAATTCAACGGCCTGTCATCAATTATTCCTTACATCATGATCACTGAACAGTATAGCTGACATTGTCCTAAACAAACAATTTCCTACTTAACTGCTAGTGTAATGTTTGTCATATCCGCACATCTTTTATTTCCATAATAATAAAATGACTAAAATAATAAAATTCAAATCAATATTTCTTATCTATTCATTTATTTCTTTGGTAAGTAGCCATGTGTCATTATCACAGACCCCTTCATGTTGAAACAAAAACACTTTACATTGAGGTCTTGAACACCCTGTTGGAGTTTATTTTGCAACCCATTACTTATCTCTGTTGAAATTTAAAGCATTATTCTTTCTTGTCATGCTACAACCCAGCATTCGTTGTATCAAACAAATATCTTTTGACTTGAAGTCAATAGCTTTTACTCTGATTTCCCAGGCAGCCTGCAAATACGATACTTGTTGAACAAAGAAAAAAGAACAGAAACGTTCAGCCCAAAGTCAGCCAGTCTAGCAGACGGACGGTTCCACTGGGTCAAAATCAATCGAAAGGGACAGGAACTCCTTGTCCAGGTGAGTGTTTGTCTCCATAGCAGCAGGTGTTAACACAATGGCCAATATATGATTTCCAAAGACGTTTTACTTGACCTCCGACTGTCTGATAACTTATCTGAATAAGTTATTTCTTGTAACATAAATTATATTTCTAAAAGCATGTCATAATAACCTGAGATGTATGCTTTCCATGACTGATTTAAACTTAATATTGGTATAAATCTTTTACATATTATCTGCCATAATATCTGTGCCCTTCCAGATTGACAGCACAGTAACCCAGCAGTACAGCCTGTCTCCTGGCTCTGCTCTCAGCCCGGTGAGGTCAGTGATTCTGGGGAGAATCCAAGGTGAGTCGCTGACAGGCTTTTGAAGAGGACTCTATTTCTTCATGTTCCTTGTACGCCGTTTCACACATTTCTATTTCACTGCTGTGGCGTCAGGTGTTTGAATCCAGACAGGTTAGGAAAGGGTGGGTGGTTGTCTGGGTTGGGAGGCAGAGGTATGGTGTGCACACTTTTGACAGCGCCGTCACAGGTGAGTTGCCAAGTGAAAGCCAAATGGAATTTCTCAGTGTTGCCTAGGAGACAGTTTCTTTTCACCTGATAACAAATACGGAGAGTCTTGAAGTAGCATGAACCCTTAGCGCTTTGACAGAGGCAAGAGAACAATTAAGACAAATTAGCAATAAAGCACTCACACAACTACAACAGACTCTTTTTAAACGTTTTAGTCATTAACGATGCAAAATGGAAAAGGAACCAGCACTGAATGCACTGATTTATTCTATTTTAGAAAGGCTTTTTAGACACTAAAAAGGTGACTTGTGTAATATAATAGTTTTTTTAAGCAGATTTAAGCAGATTAGGGTAACTTGTGGAATTCTGCAGTCTGCTCCTTTTACAAATGAATGCTGATGAGTGGTTTCATAAACAGTTTAACATTCGAATTCAGTTAAAATGCATTATTTTTATGCCACTGATGTCACCAAATAGAATTGCAAAAAAATGCCTCTCCTTGTCTCCCATTATTCAGGCAAATTCCACCCCAAGTATTTATCAAAGAATCCTGAAAAAAATGTATCACACTTTCCAACAAAGTGTGATTTTTGAGCAACAAACCAGCATATTAGAATGATTTCTGGAGGATCATGTGAAGACTGGAGTAATGATGCTGAGAATTTACAGGAAAAAATTACATTTTAAAATATGAAATGTTATTTTAAATTATTCTATTATATTGTTTTATTTGATTAAATAAATTCAGCCTTGGTGAATTTAAGAGATTTCTCTTAAAAACATCTTACCAACCCTAATTTTTGAATTGCAGTGTCTTTGCATATTAAACTAGGATAGCAGAATAGCAGAATGTATTTTAACATGTTAATATTACACTCATATTACATGCAGTTTTAGTTCAGTTGCTCAATTCTTTTCAGATCCCACTCTATAACTTAACTACTGTGTACTTACATTTAAATTAATCATTTGATACAATGCGCTTATTGTGTACTTACATGTTTTTACACTGTACTTATATTTTAAAAAATACTTGCATGTAATTACTTCTGTGATTAATTTCTGTAATTTTATAATTGCACTGTTGACCCATCCCTTACACCTTAACCCACCCTTAAAGGTGCAGTGTGTAAATTTTAGCAGCATCTAGCGGTGAGGTTGTGAAATGCAACCATCGCCAGCTCCAACATATCCTCCAACCAATACGCCCATATAGGTCGTCTGTCGCTTCCCTGAAATATGACCCATTGGAGCGTTTACTAAAGTTGTGCCCCTGTCGACAACAAAACTCTTTCATTTTAATGAATTTTACCCTTTTATCTGCTTCATATTTCAGGTTTCGCATAGCTTAATTGGTAGAGCATTGCAATATACAACAATATGCAATCATGTGACCGTGGGAACACGCGCTCATAAAGTGTATGCACTATAAATCACTAAGGGTAGGTTTAGGGTTGGGGTAGGTGTAGTCATTAATAAAAAAATGAGTTTTGCTAAATGGAAATAGGACAAATGGTGGGTAAGGGACCGTGTAAAAAGTCCACACATTGCATTTAAATGAACACACATTTTGATTGGTCACGATGGTCATACACCATTTCATGACGACAGACGTAGCACAACACACTTATGCCAGCTAGAGGGCATATGACTTTAAAATGTTAATATAGGTTGTAATAAGGTGCTTGAAAAAAACGACCTATAGGGTTGTTTTTTGGAGGAGGACAGTCTTGGCAGGTCACCCCTCCCTTTCGAAGCAAAATAGTGCAGCTACGGTGGCCGTCTGAGACAGTAGAGAGTACATTAGCCAGTCAAGCAATGAGGTTTCTTCTTACTTCTCACAAAGAATGGTCTCTGCTTCTAATAAACCAGACGACTACTACTACTACTTTGTGCATATTCAATGTAGTGACGATGCAAGCTGCCTCATGAACATGAACGATTTAGAAGAAGAACAACTTAGTGATGAACCGCGCTCTGTAGAGTGTTTGTCCGTTTAGGGCTGCTGTAGAAACATGCCGCCGCAAAATGACGACTTGACATGGAGGGTTGTGTAAATGGCTCGTTCTAAGGTAATAAAAACATAATAGTTCATCATGTAAGGTCTTTATACACCACTGAAAACATAGTTATGTATATTATATTGCATTTCTGTCAATAGAGCCTCCCAAATTTTACACATTGCACCTTTAAACCTACCCATACCACCAAACCTGTCCCTAACCTTACCCATATCCCACTTCAATAGCAGCACATGTGTTCTGCAATACAATATGAGCACAATAAGTACCTTTTACATATTTTTTGATGTAAGTACATAGTAGTAAAGGGTTAGTTCATCCCAAAATGAAAATTCTGTCATAAATTACTCACCCTCATGTCGTTCCATATCCATAAGACTTTTGTTTTTCTTCGGAAGACAAATAGCGATATTTTTGATGACAGAATGTTATCAGATTTCCTTCCATTGACTGCCTGTGCAACTTCCACTTTGATGCTTCAAAAACTTCATAAAGAGCTCGGAAAAACCAATCCATATGAATTTAGTGGTTTAGTCCAAATTTTCCGAAGAGAATCAAACGCTTGTTATGATGAACAGATTTAATTTAGGCTTTTAATCGCATGTAAACATTGATCAGCGAACATAAGCAGAAGCTCAACCTAACCTGCTACACCCGCGAAAACAAACCTCTTCCGGAAGCTCTCTTGGACTAAACCACTCAATTCATATGGATTAGTTTTCCGATGTCTTTATGAAGTTTTTGAAGCGTCAAAGTGGTAGTTGCAAAGGCAGCCAATGGAATGAAATCTGACTGCATTCATTCATAAAAAATATCTTAATTTGTGTTCCAAAGAAGAACGAAAGTCTTGCACCCGTAAGAATGACATGAGGGTGAGTAAATGATGACAGAATTTTCACTTTGGGGTAAACTAATCCGTTAAGGACACCTAATATAAAGTGGAACCCTTTTTCCTGTTTCAGGTCATGACATCACTGATAAGGAACTGGTCCAGGCTGGATTGAGAGGGTTTATTGGCTGCTTGTCCTCCGTCCAGTTTAATCAGGCTACCCCACTGAAGGCAGCCCTGCAAAACAGCCAAAGCCCGTTAGTTACTGTTATCGGCCGTCTTGAAGCTTCAAGTTGTGGGACGGTGTCCAGCACTTTGAGCAATACACACACACGGTCAGGTAAATGATTCTTTAAATGTTTCCACGCTGCAAAGAGACTCAAAGATGATAGTATTTTTCAGCCTACTGAAAAGAATAACAAAAGCCAGTCCTTTGTCTTCCTCTCGCTCTCGTTCTCTGCTTACAGATGACTCAGCAAAATCAGACAGAGGCAAAGACCCAATGAAAAAGGCAGATCAAAATGACTTGGCACTAATCGGAGGTATAGATCCCCATGATATTGTGCTCTGGGAAAAACTTTTCAGAATGATACCCAGATAATAGACCTCAGAAATGAAACTGTACAGCCTCATACATCTTTAGTGTATTATCAGAAGTTTTATTTTATGATGTTCTCATTTGTACCACTGCAGCACTGCATTGCAGAATGATCAATATATTAATACATCTTACATTTTTTACTCATGATAGATTTATGAGTTCCAATCCCACACCACTTCATTCAAATCACTTTTTAGGAAGTGAATCAGTATAATAATTTAATATTTAACATGTTTTCGTGCATCCATTTCAAAGGAAGCACATGCAACACTAATTTGCACATTTATCTAATAAACAGGAGTAGTGGCTGCAGTAGTGTTCATCACCCTCTGTGCGTTGGCCGTCATAATCCGCTTCCTATACCGACATCGACGGACTCCAGCGCCCTCTGGAATCACCGGAAAGACGCACTGCCCCAGTATGGAGCATCCACCATACCGGGCTGCACTGGACTTGCACAAACCCAACCACGACAGCAAAGAATACTACATCTGACCTCTCGGTGTCGTGCTTGGCCTTTAATCGAGTAGCCTGTCGCCAGTGTACATGCTAACAACCCCACCACACTGTATAATCTACACTGCAGGCTGAGCAGCCAATCAGAGGCCAGCAATGACTAAACAGACACTTTTACAGGCTGGGACACAGGAGAGAAAACAGAGACGTTTTTGTTTGTTTGCTTATTTTCTATGAAGAGAGTAAAGCTAATGTGAAAGTGGTGTGTATGCGGGCCTCCTGAATGATGACGGAGCTGTATATTGTTATTTTACGGGCATAATAATAGGTTTTACATGCATAGCACACACACTTTCCAAACAAACAGCACAGCAGGAGGCCTGAAGCATCACTCGGAATTGTCTTTATCCAGTGTGCCTGCTCAAACCTGTCTGTCTCAGAGCCCGCATATAGAGTGGGCTTAAGCTAATGGACTGAAACCCCAGTGGACAGCGTTCTGAGAGAATGGTTTTGTGGCAGGGCGGTGGACCTTCCCAGACATTGTTTTTAAAGGATCGATCATCACTCAACGTGTCCAAAAAAAACAAAAGATTAAAGGCGTCCGCATCCGACAACCTCGCATTTGATGTTGAAACTATTGACTGGTGCAAGGAGCCACTAAAGGCTTGGATTAACCACCAAAGGACTATAAGAATATATCAGCGGCGGCTGAGGGATGGAATATGAGTCATTTGTGTGTATCCCGATTCCCATGGGGCGGGCAGATTCAGGCAGTTTAATTCTCTTTCCCACCGTAATCGAGCCGGTCTCGCAACTGAGCGTACCCAATGTGCTCCTGGAATGAAATGTTGTCCTTATTAAAGTGCATTATATCTCCGGACTAGAAAAACAACAACACAAAAACACTTGCTTTCTATTGGGAATGAATTCTATGGCTGTTTTTTTTTTTTTTTTTTTTTCTATATGACTATTGTAAATGAATGGTGTACATACATTTCATAATTATATTTAATAAATGGAGCTTTCTAAGAGCTTATGAGTGCAGATGACCTATTGAACTGGTTTTGGTATATTTATGCAAAAATTAATGTGTGTATGGCAATGGAATAGTGCAGTCATGGCAGTAAGGATTGTTTTAGCTTGCAAAGACAGACCAGTAGTTCAGATATCTATAGACTCCAGCACAAAAATTATAAAATTTGTCACTGACAGATATGGCAAGTGACACTTCTGGCAACTGTCCTGAAACTCTCAAAATGGTTATCCATTTTGTTGAGCCATAGGCCTTGTTTCCACCTGGTATAAGATGCATTTTGGTCGATTGGATCACAAGTGGACAAGAGAGACACTTTTGTCCTATAGGCGAGTAAACACATGGGCTTTTTCAGATCTTTCGATCTAGTGGACAAAATAAGCTTGCGCAATTTACATATGAACATGCCTGGAGAAGACGGAAAAACATACAGAGAGCATTAGATTTTGTTTCTGCTTTGATAACTGCACGACCACACCGAACAAAATCAAGAATGGTGCGAGAACATTGTGCTTGGTACATTTTTCATCTTCAAACCAAACTTGTGTCTTCAGCCAACAAATTTTAAAACCCGTCTGGCTAGCACGCTTCCCATAATGTTACACGTTAGGACAGCAGGTAGAGAGTAGTCGATCATTCGCAGCTGTTCGAATGCATTCGACCACATGATCGTTTCCACTATGAAAGCAATCCGGTCTAATGCATTTTCGATTACCTCTGGAAGTGGTTGAAATAGGACAAGCTCAAAACGCCGACCAAAACTCATCTTAATACCATGTGGAAACAGGATCCTAGAGTATTGCCATACTACTCTTATAAATTCTGCAGTATATCGTGTGTGTACTGTGTGTAGTATGCTAATTTTCTGTATCCATGTAATAGAGCCTGGTGAAATAATGTGCCATATACAACAGCACATTGCGCTGGGTACTGTATTCTACAATGCAGTCTGTTTGACCTTCTATGTCCTGTGTGTCAAATGAACAGCTAGTAATATAAGCCAAGATGAAAAAAGAGAGAGAGAATCGATTGAGAACCCTTAGGATACAGTGGTAATGAAACAACTTCTCTTGGCCATCTGTTGTAACAGGTAGGCTGTAGACAGCAAAACAACACCTCTCATGGCAAGATGCACCTGATTGTCACATGATCACACCTTCACAACAAGCCCTCGATTATAGGAAGCTTCGAAACACGTAGAAAGACTGAATTTAGACTACCAGTCAAAAGTGTGGACACTTTACTGTTTTTGTCAGAGTTCCCATGGGTGCTTGAAATCCTTGAAAGTTATATAGGTCATTGAAAGTGCTTGAATTTATGTGCAAGGAGTTTCCTGGAAAGCATTCCATATTATTCCCTCCGGTCCACTAATGTGTTATTTTGCCCACACTTCGTGGCCTATGCATAATAGCTTGCTTGATTTACATTAGTAACGCGCATATACACATTACGTTAAGTGTTTCCCGCGTGAGGTACTTTGTGTTGTACGTTGCCATGACGTTTACGCGCATGAAACTACTACGATGGTACTTCAGAGTTCCACAGATATAAACCCATGAGGCAAAAAAAACTTAAAAGCATATTCATATATCGTAAAACTTCTGGTTACATGAGCCTAAGCTCTTTTCAATAAAATCCATGCAAAAGTTAATATCATATAATTTTAGAATACAGTATAGGATGTACCGAATATTCTTCAGCTTATGCTAAGAAATACGACAAATAGAATATCAGATCTGTCATATGGCCAAAAATAAATGGAAAAAAAAGCCTTTTTGCATAGTTGTTTTTGACATGAAAATTGTAACAATGTATTTTACAAGGTAATACAAAGTAACCTTGCTCTCACTTGAAATGTGTCCCCAAATTAAGTCCTTGAATGTGTGTGGGAACCCTGTTTTGGATTCCTTGTGATCTTATAAACCCATTAATTTGCAGGCTTATTGTATGCGTAAATGTTTGAAATTAGTTTATAGACAAATGTGAATTGAATAGAATAAGTAAAATGGAACTATTTTTAATTGAAGCATATATGGGAACTCCAGCGCTGTGTCCAAAATCGCAAAATGTATATTACTACATGTGGTTTGAAACTTACTTTTTGACTGCCAAAAAGTACATTCTATATAATATGAATGTGTGTAGTATGAATGAAATTCAGATGTACTAAATCCGTAGTACATAGGTCATGTGACCTATGGCGTCAGTTGCATTGCTTCGCTGCCATTCACAAATCCTCTCCTGTGGCCTCATGGGATAGTTTCCTTTGGATGCGCACTTACTGTAATTATTATGTGGCGTGAGCATACCTATACTACTCTGCTCACGTTTTTTCCTATACTATATAGGTCCTGTTCCAAATGGCACCCTAAGCCCTTGAGATTTTCCTCCAAGTCCACACTTTCTTGACATAATGCCGCTTTGACTGTCAGGTAGAAGTCTGCTGTGGAGCTCACTTCAGTGTGGGCTCGACAAAAGTGTGCATCGAGGATGCATATAAGCCTTATGAAACCTAAAAGGACCAATGGGACACCCTACAGGCTTGTGGACTACATGGACTTGCTCATGCAGTGGTCATTGTAAGTTCACAAGATCGCCATTTGGGACAGGGCCATAGAATGGAAGTATATTCAAGGCAGGATGATTAGAAAAGCATTCTACGATGCACCTTATGAAATTAACTGAGCAGGTCAAGAGCGAAGTTAAGTTCATCAAGGTAAAGGGAGGCTCCATTGAAGATTCCAAAATATTAAATAGTTTTGATTGTTTAACATTTTTAGTCATTATGAAACTTCATGTGATTTTATTGTAGAGATGTAGAAATGATTATTACAATAAAAGAAAAAGCTACCAATTGCAGAAAAAGTGCACAAGAGATGTGTGGATGAAGCATCTCTACATAGGCTAATGTTTCACATGACTAACTTTTTCTGCTATTTTCTCTGAGCTGGATAAAAGGAAAACAGTGTGCGTGCAGGAAAAAAAGACATGAAAACTGAATTATCGATGAGCCAAAATTCAATTCGCCCCAAATATGAGTGGATATCTTGAGAAAAGTCTGAACCTGAAAACGCAGAATGTGGAAAAATGCAGCAGCGCGTTTTTAATCAACGACTTACACCTCGACCCTTAAAGCAAGAAGAAAGAAGGAAAAAAATACTCAAAGGGAGATAAAGAGAAATAAATTGCTCTCTCTCTTCACTGCACGAGTATTTGGCTTGAAGATAAGCTGAAAGATAGACGGAATACCTAAACCTAAATGAATTTCTACTAGAGTTAACCAATAAAGCATTTCAATTGTGTGTCATATTCATTTTTCATGCACTCACGGATGCATTGTGCCAAAAGTACATTTGCCATTATAGGTAAGGTGGATGAAAGCTTTAGGCAGCACATTTTAAGTCCCAGTCTGTTGATTGAATATGTGTGAACCTCCCAATTACTATAAAATACAATTATAGTTTAATTGGATGCACAGTGGACAGACGAACGCCAGGAGTGGAGACTAAATCACTGGTGGTGACTAAATCTCTTTTACTTAATGCCTTGATTAAACCCATCACCCTCCGCACTTAACAAAAGCAAAACAATTTTGATACCGTCGATCAGCCTCTGGGGAGGCCAGAGAAGCCAATTAACCTTGGCTGCCATTTACTTTGGGATGAGATCTGAGGGAACTCTAACCCAGTGTGTCATCTGTTATCATACTACGTGATCTCATGGGAAAAAAAACTGGCATAAACCTCGTAATTAATTTTTCTTGGAACTGGCAGCATTTTTGAAGTCAGCTAGAGCTATGGACTTTTGGGGGTTGTCGGTATGAGTTCTGGTCAGTGGCCATGAAGCTCAGGAACTTCGAACATACTTGTGTGTTTTTAACAAGATTAATTGGTGGAGTTGGCAGCTTTATCTGCAAGGTGGTCCAAGTGAAGGTTTAATGATATCGCAGGATATCACTCACATAAGGGGTGAAAATTCTAGAAATTGGATAAAGCCAGTATCAAATATCTGCAAAGAGGAAACTGAGAGAAAAATAGCTTGAGTATGTTCCAAACTTATTTAATTAGCCTTTTTACCCCCTTTTTTCACTAAGTCTACTTAGTTATATAGTGGTCAAAAGTGATGCCCAGCCAAGGAAAATTGACATATTCAATCTTTCTTCAAGTATTATTAAACATTTGTTAAAGATTTTGTTAGCATATTGCGTAGTTGTGCCTGGAGTCAATGGTTTTATTCGTGATATGATACAATGAAACATGCCATATTGTGCAGACATCATTTTTGCCCAGGCTATCCCACAAAGAAATTATAAACACATGCAAAAAACAAGAAAACCAACAAAATATTAATAGCAGAATATACTGTAGTCAATGTAAGCTGTGAGCTTTTTTGTTTTTCTTTGGCTATGTATATATATATGGTTTCTTTATAAATCACTTGTATTTAGAAAAAGGGCTTTGCATCACAGGAATAATCTTGTGTTGGACTAATTAATTGCATTGACTAATTGAATGAAAGCCAATGATTCACTTTCCCGTGGTACGCATGAAACTGTTTGGTATTCTCAAGGCTGCTAGTAAATCTCAAATTGCAGCAATATTACCTGAGCCTCTGCACGCTTCAATCTGCAAACTTGGCAGGGTATGGGAAATGAGCTCCACTGTAGCACAGAGGGGTACAGTCACACCTGTTCTCACACACACACTTTACATCTGGCGGCCATCACTTTTTTTTTCGCCAGCTACGAGAGTCATTGATTACTCAAGCAGGATAATTGTGTAAATTTACTGCAAAATTGCCTCTGCCTGTGCAGTTGAATTACTGGAGCTTGGGATTTTTTTTTTTTTTTTACATTGTTGCTGACAAGCTACAGGCACTCAGCATGTCTCTGAAACGGCTGGATGTACCGGGCAACATCTTTTCCCATCAGGCATTCCCGCTGATCGGCCCTGCAGGCCTACATAGATGAACCCATCCTCGATGTGTTTTCACCGGCTTCTGCATATTTATCATACACATTTGTTAGAGCTCAGAGTTTAGGGTGTAAATATTCATGATCTACAGTATCAGACTGTTGCCTGAGAGCAATGCACCATCAGGGAGGTCAAATGAATTCTGCTGTTGCTGGAGTTGTTTGTGCCAAGTAACATTGTGAGGAATGATCCAGGTTCAGCTTAAGTTGAATCAACAGCATTTGTTGTACATTTTCAATTAACACAAGAAAAAAACTGTACTCTGCCTTTTGTAATTTTCTAAAGCAGAATTCCCTGCTTTTTAAAATAAATAATAGTTTTATTCAGCAAGGACACATTTAATTGATCAAAAGTGACAGAAATCTTTTGTAACACTATAAATGTCTCCACTGTTTCAAATAAATTATGTGCTTTTGAACTTTATATATCTTACATATATATATTCTATATCCATCAAAGGATCCTGAAAAATGCATCAAGTGCAAAAATATTAAGCAGCACAACTGTTTTCAGCATTGATAATGATAAGAAATGTTTCTTGAGCAGAAAATCAGCATTAGAATGATTTCTGAAAGATCATGTGATCATTCTTGTGTGAATACTGCATATTCGTCACAAAGTTTACTGTCTTTACTGGCCTTATATTGGCATGACAGCAAAGTTTATAGGCTGGACATAATTTACACAAGGTTAGTAAGTGACTCACCCTCATGTTGTTCCAATCCCGTAAGATTTTTGTTCATCTTTGTGGTTTAATCCAAATATTCTAAAAAGACTTGATCACTTTATATGATGAACAAATTTAGGCTTTTATTCACATGTAACCATTGATCAGCGAACATAAACAAAAGCTCAACCAAACCTGCTTCACTCATTGGTTCTCGTGCGTCAAGTAAGCATGCTTGAGCTTCTGTTTACCACAACTGATGTGTGAGTTGATGAATGTTTATATGTGAATAAAAGACTAAATTGAATCTGTTCATCATATAAAGCGATCGAGTCTCTTCAGAAAATTTTGGACTTAACCGCTCAATTCATATGGATTAGTTTTATGATCTCTTTATGAACTTCTTGAAGCTGTCAATGGAGGGAAAGGAAGCTCTCAGATTTCATCAAAAAAAATGTATTTGTGTTCCGAAGATGAACGAAAGTCTTACAGGAAAGTCTTTGGAACGACATGAGGGTGAGTAATTAAAGGTGCCCTAGATTCAAAAATTGAATTTACCTCGGCATAGTTGAATAACAAGAGTTCAGTACATGGAAATGACATACAGTGAGTCTCAAACTCCTTCTTATATAAATCTCATTTGTTTAAAAGACCTCCGATGAACAGGCAAATCTCAACATAACACCGACTGTTACGTAACAGTCGGCGTGTACGCATATGCCAGCCCATTTTCAAGCATTAGACAAGGGCAAAACGTCTGGATGTGCACAGCTGAATCATCAGACTAGGTAAGCAAGCAAGTACAACAGCGAAAAATGGCAGATGGAGCAATAATAACTGACATGATCCATGATATCATGATATTTTAGTGATATTTGTAAATTGTCTTTCTAAATGTTTTGTTAGCATGTTGCTAATGTATTGTTAAATGTGGTTAAAGTTACCATCGTTTCTTACTGTATTCACGGAGACAAGAGCCGTCGTTATTATCATTTTTTAAACACTTGCAGTCTGTATAATTCATAAACACAACTTCATTCTTTATAAATCTCTCCAACAGTGTAGCATTAGCCCGTTAGCCACGGAGCACTATCAAACTCAAGCAGAATCAAATTTAACATCCAAATAAATACTCTACTTGCGCGATTAGACATGTTGCATGACGAACACTTTGTAAAGATCCATTTTGAGGGTTATATTAGCTGTGTAAACTTTGTTTATGCTGTTTAAGGCAAGCGCGATCTCCTTGGGCGGGGAGAACGAGATTTAAAGGGGCCACGCTACATAAATCGGCGCGTTTATAATGATACCCCAAAATAGGCAGTTAAAAAAATTAATAAAAAAAAAATATGGGGTATTTTGAGCTGAAACTTCACAGACACATTCAGGGGACACCTAAGACTTATATTACATATTTTGAAAACATGTTCTTGGGCACCTTTAATGACAGAATTTTCAGTTTCGGTGAACTATCCCTTTAAGTCTTGTGGCTTTATTAAGGTTTAATTTAGGTTATGTAAATGGAAGTTGGTCAACTCAATCATAACATTTTAGGTTTAAACTTTATCGTAGCATGTGCTACTAGATCTAGAGCTTTTTATAACTGACTAAAAACCTAAAAGAGCAACAAGCTTCCTTCTTGTAGTGTGCACTACAAGGGCCAAGCAGTAAGTATACACTTTCATGAGGACATGAGCGTCCAAAACATAAAGAGTATGTGCTTTTGAGCATGAACGTGCAGACAGATCAATAGTTCAATTTAAATGAAATTTCCTGCTGCAATAAAAGAGCAGCACTTCTTCCTTTGGTCTGATGGTTTCCACAAAAACCAGTGGCAAGTGTAATTTCTGACCTATCACATGCTGCTCACGCCAGCAAAGAAGAGATCAGTGAACAGGATGAGGGTCTGTGCTCTTGGAGGTGGAAAAATATGTACTTCAAAGTCCATTGAACAAAGCCATCAGTGAGAGGTCTAATAAAGAAGCGTTTCCAGACTCTCCTCAGCTGGAAGTGTTCCCAGAATGCATGGCTCTATTTTAAAGAGGCAAAAACAAAGAAGTCTCAGGAAAAGAACATGTATTGACTGTCATGACAATTACTGGTATGTTGAAAATGTTTAATGTGGAAGAATTTTTGGGTGAACTAACCCTTTGATACTTCTGTATTTTAATATGATAATACAATGGCACATCAAAGGATTTTTTTATTATTATTGTTATTATTATTTTCAGAGAGGACTGACAAAGTTTTTGATGCAGTGGAACGCAAACTTATGTATATATTAATTTCTAATTGCCATGCCACAAAAATAAAAGTGCAGCTGAGATTTTGATCACTCTGTTCCCTTGATCAAAGATGAAAATATAATGGTTGGGGTGCAGAGAGAAATGGCACACAGGGACTCAAAGACATTTATTCATTTAGCAGATGCTTTTATTCATGTGACAAGAGCAGACAGTTCCTTAAGGAAATGTAGAGAATGAAGGCAGTGTGTATGCATGCCTGTAGGGGATTTTTCACACTAATTATTAAATTTTAGTGCATGACTTGACCTGCGCTGTTTGAGCTATGGACATGAATAATACCTCAAATACCGTACACAATAGGCTTCGAAAATAGCATAGCAATGCCCTGTGACCACCTACAACAACACACTAGCATCATGGCAGCATGAGCACTCAAAAAAAAAAAATGATTTATTTTTCCAAAAACTAGCAATTGAAGCACAATCAAATGTCCTTACTCTGAAAGCATAAGCAGTTACCCAGTGTGTTCAGAAAATCAAAGCCTTTTTTAAGCATTTACACAAGCTAAATATAAGCCATGCATAAAAACTCAGTGGCATAAAAAGTAATAATTACTCAAATGTAATACTTGTTGGAATTGCTCAAATTCAGCCAATTAAGCTTTGATGGGGTCCCCGCATCTCTGCAAACTGCTGATTGGGTGACTCTAAGGCTTGTATTTGACATAATCGGTTTCTGGGAATTTTGGCCATTTCAAAAGCTCGGTTATGCCTCTGGGGGAATAAAATCAATACACAATTAAAGTATTACAAGAAATGGAAACTACATTAAAGTGTACTCTAAACATGAAACTGTAGCAGTTGATTTTTTTAAATGACCAGGAACATATAGTTTTTGCAGGACATTCTGTGTCAGACTTCTTGAACTGGTTAACACCATCACCAACAGTGATTTTAGCCAAAGACTTTAGATATACAAAGACATATTACTGTGAATGGGATTAAGTGCATGTGTAAGTCATGCCTTCTACATAAAAGAGCCAATCGCCAATTAGTAAAGTCATTGCGTTACTGCAGCTGCCTTTAGAAGCTCCATTTGCTAACAAATCAATGTTCTGAGATGCGCTCTTATGACTGCACATGCTAATTGGCTGGTCCAACTTGAAAAATTACGTTTCATGTCAGTTGTTTCATCGGTGATTTCAAATATGAAATTTAATCATAAGCTTGGTGAACAGCTTTGGAGAACTTAATATTTCCCCATTCAAAGAGATATATGCTGTACTTGCATGGCCACAGAGTGAAATTACTTGCCTTAAAGGTACTTTGTTTTAGTTACTATAATAGGGACTTTAAATCTATTAAAGGGGACCTATTATGCCCCTTTTTTGACAGATGTAAAATAAGTCTCTGATGTCCCCAGAGTGCATATGTGAAGTTTTAGCTCAAAATACCCCAGAGATAATTATGTTTTTTTGGGGGGTTGACCAAAAACACGCCATTTTTGTGTGTGTCCCTTTAAATGCAAATGAGCTGCTGCTGCATTATTTTTTACTTGAAAGCACAGACCCCCATTGACTGCCATTATAAACCTTGGAGGACTAAGGATATTTTTAAATATATCTCTGATTGTGTTCGTCTGAAAGAAGATAGTCATATGGCTTGAGGGTGAGTAAATCATAGGATAATTTTCATTTTTGGGTTAATTATCCCTTTAAATATATCATTTATATTTGATGTGCTTTGTGTGAGTGTGTACGTGTGTAGCATGAAGACAAACTACCCACACTTTACTACTTGAAATAGCCCACCACATAATCAGGCTGTAACCTCTCATCATGACACCATTAAACCTTCAATCAACACTTAGAAATAACCCTCAGCCTCTTCCATGACAACACTTGAATTATGCTTCTGCTCTAGCAGATGCTTTTTGTACAAATGAAAATACACTCATTTCCAAAATAACCTGGAGCAATGGCTATGGAGCATGACCAGTTATTCTCCAGTTCATAGGTCACACAGATTTGGGAATGAACCTCACATTTGTGTGATCATGCCAGCCATTACACACACCAGCTATTATGAGAAGAATCATAGCAAAACATTCTTAACCTTTAGAAAGAGCAAACAGAATTTCTGTTTACATTTATTTTTTTATAATCACCCTCCAAAGAAACTGGGTTGTGAAAAATTACTAATTAAATCACATTATCATATTAATGGCAATTCCCTAGACAGATATAGTACAAATGTACACATTTAAGCAAATGCCAAGGAGAACCACATAAATTCAAGGATCTTCTCATCATATTGATACCAAACAGAGTGATTAAAAGTCGCAATGCAACTATCTTAACTCTGCCTTACTTTAACTACTTTTAAATTATGTGTAGTTTGTAGTTTGCAAGTTATAATTAGCTTTCCCAACACTATGACCAAAGCAAGAGTCTTTAAATAATCAATAACAAGAAGCACGGCTATTTGAAGTGTGTTAAAACATTAGACAGCTTGATTAAAGGTCAAAAAAAGGAATTAAGAAGTAGTTAGTTTTGGCCAAGAGTTAAAGTACTTTTAAAGAGACATTACTTTAGTAAAAAGCAGCACATCTATTAACCTATCCAGCTAATTAGCAGGAAATTACATGACAGCCCAGAGGCAAAATGGAATAAACATGTCTATGTTCAGAGCTAGTGAAACTATAATGTGGTAAGGTTTTTAAATTTCTGTCTAATGAAGATATTTGCAAAAATTCTTCTTTTGAATTTTTAGTCTTGTTAACGGACTTCAACATCTTTGCAACTTGAGAATGATGGGAGTTCTTTTTTAGGATAAAGGAAGAGTAAAGTGTTCCTGCTTTACCCGTTGGCTGACCTAAAGACTTAAAGAACCCTTAGCAAAATGAGCACGGGCTACTTATGCGAGCTACAGGCAAAAACATGTCGAAACATGCCCTCATCTAGTGATCCAAATGCTTCAAATAGCAATTAAACATCTAAAAGTATCTTCATTTGTATGTTTTCTGAGAGGAGTACCTTTCCTTTGTCCATGAAAAATGCAGTTTTTCTCGGCTCGCTTCACCACTTGCATTTCTCCTCAGCAACTTCCTCACTAGTCCAAGTTTGGTATCGTTTTAAAGCACAGCAATCAAACATTGTGAATATTCATAGTGAATGTTTGATGGTCTAAATCAATGAAATGTGATTTTCAAACTCATGCTGATGTAAACAAATCAATCTTTCTCGCGCTGACTGACAGACCGCTCGCACAAAGACAGTGCGTGATCCCGATATATACACATATAAACAGAATTACAGTACTTCAAAATATTGAAGTAAAATACTGAAAAAAAGTTGAATATATATATATTTTCCTATAGATATTTGGTTTTGACTAGGTGTGTGCCAAATTAGGTGTTATTAACAGGGATTTCAAGAGACTCATTTGGCCAGCACGGGTCATATAGTCTATAGTTTTATTTATGCCTTTTAAGTGCCCTTCATGTAGATGATTTCAGGTTTTAATATTTTTGTGGTCACATTTGTAAGTAGGCAAAACCAGACCTACATACTCTTGCAAGTTATTTTAGCAGTTCTCTCTACAAAATTTATTTAAAATGATCAAAGCTGCCAAACCCATCAAACACCAACAACAAAAAAATCCTAGTTTGGTTTAAATATAGTTCTTTGTTACACAGCCTTTGGTTGAGGAAAATGTGTTCTGTTGGGAGGAGAGAGGGGAGAGAGATCTAATTTGGTATTCTCGTCGATTCCCCTGTATATTTGTCTGGAACAATCAGGTGATTACGGCAGCGGAGTTGGATGGCAAATCAATGGCATGCCTTTCCCTGTTGTTTCTCTCTCTCTCTCTCTCTCTCTCTCTCTCTCTCTCTCTCTCTCTCTCTCTCACACACCATGTCATCAAGAAGGCCAGATTCAGTTCAGACACTCAGAACATACAATGCAATATGCTAAAGGTTAACAGAGCACAGGTCAACCTTAATCAGATTGCTTGAAAATGTCAGCAGAGGGCAGAATCCTTAAAACTGCACGAGTGCATTAAAGAAATAGATCATCCGAAAATGACAATTATGTCATTTACTCAACCATTGTAATGTTTTTACAAAATCTATTAGGCCTATCTGTTAGAATTCTGTTCCCAAATCTGTTGCACCAATACTGTATGATCATTTTGTGTGAGAAACAGACTAAAATTAATAAGTAGGCCTAACTGTTTTCCAAAAACCTCCTTTAGCTGATGCAGTTCAAATATGTACATGTGGCACATGAGAACCAATGACACTTGACTTTTAATCTTTATTTGAACTATACTGATAATTACTCATAAAATCACAAAATCAATCTTTTTATCTTTGGCCTACTGTCATTGTACAGCACTTTTTGCTGCTGAATGTACACTGTTGCACATGACTCATCAATGTCACAGCCTTTTGAGAATGTGAGTTTGCAGCCTGTAATGAATGTGATGCACTAAAATGATAGTGTACCACAAAATAATGTCAAGAAACATCTTTCTATTGGGCTGTCCTTATCGGCTACTTTCAAAAGCTAAGATAACAAGCCGACCGGTGTTGTTTGATTCTCTACCAAATGACTCTAATGAGCTGGTTCTTCTTTGTGAATCAAAAATATACAGCATGACCAATTCCCGATTCCTGAATTAAATGCCTCTTATGAGCCAGTTCCTTTTAGAGAAAAAAAGTAAAGTTACCAGACTGAATCAGTCTGAAACCCTTACCATGTGTAATTTACAGCATTAGCATATAATTTCTTTTATGCATAAGTACAATTGACATTAGGTTATAATTAAAATATGAACCCTACTGAAGTGGAGTTGAACTGAATTGAACTGAATAGCTTCTAAATCTAATCTGTATAGTTAAATAGCCAACAGAAAAGTTCTTGTGCATGTATATGTATGGGCTTTCCCTAATTTTTGATTTTCTGTAAACTAGGTTTTATGTCTAGATGTGTTTGAATGGACTCTAGCTTGAAGGACTATTTATGTTCATCTTCATTTTCACTTCACAGCTATAACCTAACATCTGCTAATATACCAAGACATTACGTAAATGGCAGACTAGAGATGTTTAATAACTTCATCTAAATACTGCGAGGCAGGGAGTCTTCAATCAGGAGACCAGCGATGACATTTAAACAGGCACCTGAGCAAATTAAACCCAGAGAAGGTTAAGCTCTGTTAACACCATCGCAATGTCAAAAAATCCTGCATAAAGTTACTTTCCCATGCCTCTTTTATTTGAGGTGGGATTCAGTGTGATGGCTCACAAAGCCAGGAGAGCTCTCATACTGTGCTCTGTCTGAAACGAATTATCTACTTTTAGCTTACCAGGATTTGTAGACAGAGTGAACAGCAAGAGAAATGGGACTATGTCAGTGTGACCCCTTGGGGAGGGTTGTGAATTTGGTGCACTGTCATCCCTTTATGTTCCTCAGAAGGCCTGGATGCAATGAAGACTTTATACAGTCATGTGAAAAAGTTAGGACTCCCTATTGAATTCCATGGTTTTCCATATTAGGGCATAAAAAATCATCTGGTCCTTGGCAGGTCTTAAAATTTGGAAAATAAAACATCAGATGAACAACACCACATGACATGTTACACAGTGTCATTATTTATTTAACAAAAACTAGACCAAAATGGAAAAGCCATTTGTGACAAACTAAGGACATCCTTACTGTTAACATTGGAATTACGAGGGTAAGTAGCAGTCAGGCACTGCTAATCAAATTGCTTTGATTGATTGATCATCAGCAAGTGTGAGCACCTTTATAAAAGATGAAGTTCTGGCAGTTTGCTTGTCTCAGGTGAGTGTTAACACAAATGCCAAGGAGGAAATACATCAGCAATGATCTTAGAGAAGCAATTGTTGCTGCCATCAATCTGAGAAGGATTATACGGCCATTTCCAGACTGTAAAACAGTTCTTAAATAAGGAAGAAGGAGGCGGGAACCGGCGAACATTCAACATAACTTTAATTCAAAATAAACAAAATGAAAGTAATGCCGGCAGACCCTCGCGGACATCTGCCGGCCACACAAACATAATAAAACATGAAATAAAGTACAGGCCTGGTCCTCTCTCGTCCTTCACTGTCGTCGCTCCTCGTTTTATGCTCCCGGAGCTCCTCCGTGAGAGACTCAAGGCCGGTGCGCCTCCCAAGTGGAGTTTGTTAACTCTCACGCCACCAGCCTCGTGGCTCTCGCCCGCCCTGGTCGCCACATACCCCCATCGCCCCTCGCAGGCCGGGGGCTACTCCCGCAACTGCGCCTACTCCCCCCCGGGGCCTGTCTCGGCGGCCGCAGCACCTGGGGGTAAGGACAGACGAGACGAGAGAAAGGAGACGGAAGCAAGGGGAGCGACAGAACGAGAGAGGGGAGAGAGGAAAAAGAGAAAAAAAAATTCTGGGTCCGGCTCCCAGACACACTGCCGCTCGGTCCTCAGCCAGCCGAGAGGCTCTTCCTCATGGTGCCATGCGATGGCACTGGATGCTCGGTGGACGGCCCGATCCTCGACCGCCTCGTGGCGGCCGGCGATGGCTCCTCCGGCTGAGGGCAGCCGGCAGCGAGTCCCCCGTCCCCTGCTCCTCCCCTTCATGGTGGACGGTAGCAGGCTCCGGCCCACGGTGGACGACGGCACTCCTCCGCTCCCTCCAGGACGGCAGCCACCCCACCTCGTCCCAGGAGCACGGCCCACCTTTCGTCCCACCTTTCACAAGGCTCCAGTACCACCGCCTTGGGCAGCCTCTCGCGGACTTCACTCCCGCACTGCCCGAACGCCGCAGCACCGCGATCCCCCTCAGCAGCGAGGGCTCTCCGACAGCATGTCCCTCCTTCCTCCCTGGTTTTGGCAACAATGTAACACAGTTCGTAAATACGGGAAGAAGGAGGCGGGAACCGGCAAACATTCAACATAACTTTAATTCAAAATAAACAAAACGAAAGTAATGCCGGAGCTCCTCCGTGAGAGACTCAAGGCCGGTGCGCCTCCCGGGTGGAGCTCGTTAACTCTCCCGCCACCGGCCTCGCACCGTTCCCTCACAGCTCTCGCCCGCCCTGGTCGCCACACAGACTATTTGAAGTCTTTCCTTCTGCAGTGAGGAAGATTATTCACAAGTGGAAGACAATCAAGACAGTTGCCTGTCTTCCCAGGAGCTGATGTCCCAGCAAATTCACCTCAAGACCAGACCATGTAATGCTCAGAGTTGCAGACAACCAAAGAACTACACCTCGGACTCTACAGGCCCCAGGTAACATGCTAAATGATAAATTTCATGACAGTACAATTAGAAAAAGACAGGACAATATGAGATGTTTGGAAGTGTTTCCAGGAGAAAGCCTGTTCTCTCTAAAAAGAATATGGCAGCACAGCTTAAGTCGTATCTGAAAAAACCACAAGACTTCTGGAACAAAGTCTTTTGGACAGACAAGACCATAGTGCAGATTTTTGGCCATAATACAAAGCGCCAAGTTTGGTGAAAACTAAACACAGCATATCAGAACAAACACCTCATACCAAAAGTCAAGCATGCTGGTGGAGGGGTGATGATTATAATGCAAGGTAATAGTACAAGAAAGTTATCCCATTCTAGATGGAGTAAAGTTATATGTTGATTTTAGGTGCACTCTAAAAAATGCTGGGTTTAAAACCACCCAAGTTGGGTTGAAAATGGACAAGGTCATATGCTCAAAAACTAAACTTTTTTTTGATTGGTTGTTTGTTGCTAATGCCAAGGTTATGAGTCTTCCATGAGATTTCAATGCAGTGTTTTTAAATTACAAAAGGATCTTTACCTCCCAGATGACTTCTTGGTATAGGAAAAAGATGTTTTACCACAAGAATTTCCTGACAAAAAATGTGCCCAAAACTTCAGCAAAGCTTGCTATCACATTGATAAATGGTGCAATTAAACATTGGCATCTCAAACTCACAACATCTAATTCAACCCCCACATTTCAGAGGTTCATTACATGCTGTAGATTTAATGCCATTCTTAACTAAGATATCTGTAAAAGCATTTCCTTTCAGACGTGTTCCTAAATTGTAAGAAAATGAGCCAGAAAAATCAATAGGTAAAGTAATTTCACTTCACTAGTGACTTCCAATCAAACACCAACCCACATAAAAACACCCAAGCACACTTTTTCCCCAATGCACAAGCCATGATATCACTCGTCTCCTGAATAAAACATGCGTCCCATTTAGATTCAGTTGGCTTCAGAGAGAGATCTGGCCTGATGGGACACAGAAAAGAAGCAACATCTAGAAATAGTTTTGGCATAAAGAATCGACTTATTTGTGGATAATTATGTCAATTATACAACTCTGAAATCCTGCTTCCTCTTTAGCTCAATAGCTTGCGATGAAGATGTCTGTTTGCAACCGAAAGTCTGCACTTGAGAAAGTAAATTCACAATCATAAACCAGCAACCAGCAGCTCAGAGCACCTGCCATGATGGTACTCCTCTCAATATGCTAATTAAGGAGACAAAAAGTTGAAGATTTGACAAGTAGAAGATGTCGAGAACACTTCTCGGTCACATATGCTGGAGCTTATATAGAAGAGACGTCATTAATGCGAGCACACATCCTGGCTGCACTTCTCCAGACGTTTCCCTCTCTAAACTTTAGTGAAGAGAAAAGCAACTTTGATATCAGCTCAGCGGAGGAGCCGTGTTTATATCGGACGAGTGGGCTACCATAATTTTCCTCGCCGGATCAATAATATTAATCAAAAAAACAGTAGGGGTTCAATCTTCAGCTGGCTGGCGGTAGCAGCCACTGACAGGTCACGTGACCTGGTGGCAGCTGCCAGTCTGATTCTGGCAGGTCACGTGACCTGCCATTGGCGCTGGTGGCAGCTGCCAGTCTGATTATGGGAGGTCTGTCAGAGGTTCTGGTGGCTGGCAGAGTATAACACGTTCCCTATATCTCTGTCGCTGCATGGAAATACATAATTGTATTATTAATAATATAACATTATGACTCTATTCTTTTGTATAATTCACGTTTTAGATGGGTTTTTCTCAATTAAAGCAGTAAAATGACCGTGATCTCAACTGGTGGAAAATGACGCTCAGCCCAGCCAGTCACTGCTGAGACGCGAGTATAACGCGCTCTCTAATCACTCTCGCTGCATGGAAATACATAATTTTATCATTATTAATATCATATTATGACTCTATTCTTTTGTATGGTGGACGTTTTAGATGGGTTTATCTCAATTAAAGCAGTAAAATGACCGTGATCTCAACTGGTGGAAAATGACGCATAGCCCAGCCAGCCACTGCTGAGACGCGAGTATAACGCGCTCTCTAATCACTCTCGCTGCATGAAAATACATAATTGTATTATTATTAATATAATCTTATGACTCTATTCTTTTGTATGGTGGACGTTTTAGATGGGTTTATCTCAATTAAAGCAGTAAAATGACCGTGATCTCAACTGGTGGAAAATGACGCATAGCCCAGCCAGCCACTGCTGAGACGCGAGTATAACGCGCTCTCTAATCACTTTCGCTGCATGAAAATACATAATTTTATTATTATTAATATCATATTATGACTATATTGTTTTGTATGATTGACGTTTTAGATGGGTTTTTCTCAATTAAAGCAGTAAAATGACCGTGATCTCAACTGGTGGAAAATGACGCTCAGCCCAGCCAGCCACTGCTGAGACGCGAGTATAACGCGCTCTCTAATCACTCTCGCTGCATGAAAATACAATACAAATGACCGTGATCTCAACTGGTTGCTATATGCTTCGCTGGACGCTCAACCATCCAGCCACTGTTGCCTGTCATTCCAAAGAAATCATTCTAATTTGTATGCATACTGCTAATAGTTGTGACGATTTTATGTTTTGTAATAACACGAGTTATGCAATAATATATAGCATAAAAATGGCAATTAAAACGTGAATTATTCTAATAATACGACCCTTTCTCAACATTAATCCTAAATCTGGATACAATAATTTTAGCGGCTGTGGGGAAGTTTAGGTCTCATTTCTTGATTTCATTTTAAAAAGGTGTGTTTGATGTAAATATTTAGATACATTGACTTTGTTCATTTCTTTTAAGGTCACGGGCAGCATAAGCAACATGACCACCTGTAAATCTGCTCACCTTCTGAGAAAACTTGTTTCACAAATATGTTTCACATATTTACAATATTTGGAGGGGATTTGCATGTTTAAAAAGTTGTTGTTGAGTGTTAGCTTGTAAGTAAGTGTAAGATAAAAATTTTGTGGAATGCAGCAACTTTGATTTACCTAATTATTCATGCCTCTTTTTTTAATGTTAAAAATAATAAAATACATGTTTACATTTTTTAATGCTAATGTAAACAACAGGCGTTTGGGTAACATTTATTTGTCCATTTCTCATTAATTATATATATATATATATATATATATATATATATATATATATATATATATATATATATATATATGGGAGGATGTACAGTTTGTACAGTATAAATAAAAATCACGAGTCCCAGTGCATGTGTGTATGAAATACGATACTCAAAAGTATGTGCATGTTTTTGTTGTTGAGCATCATATTTATACATCAGGCTTTTATAGCTCAATTTTTTGAAAATCAATCATAATATAATGTTCCCCGAAAGCATGCTGTGTTATATTTGACACTTACAATAACACGAAAAAAGTAGTTTATTAGTAATAGTAATTTTAAGCATTAAAAATTGTGTATAAATATGAATAATCAAGTTGCTTCAGTACAGTACATTTTTGCCTTACACATACTTCATGTGTAGGCTATGTACTGTCAATCAGAGGACAGAAAGCATTAAGTAGATTGTATATATATTTGAGGTAAACCCATCTGAAACGCCAACCATACAACAGAATATAGTCATAAAATTAGCTGTATTAATAATAATAAAATTATGTATTTTCATGCAGCGAGAGTGATTAGAGAGCACGTTATACTCGCGTCTCAGCAGTGGCTGGCTGGGCTGAGCGTCATTTTCCACCAGTTGAGATCACGGTCATTTTACTGCTTTAATTGAGATAAACCCATCTAAAACGTCCACCATACAAAAGAATAGAGTCATAAGATTATATTAATAATGATAAAATTATGTATTTTCATGCAGCGAGAGTGATTAGAGAGCGCGTTATACTCGCGTCTCAGCAGTGGCTGGCTGGGCTGAGCGTCATTTTCCACCAGTTGAGATCACGGTCATTTTACTGCTTTAATTGAGATAAACCCATCTAAAACGTCCACCATACAAAAGAATAGAGTCATAATATGATATTAATAATGATAAAATTATGTATTTTCATGCAGCGAGAGTGATTAGAGAGCGCGTTATACTCGCGTCTCAGCAGTGGCTGGCTGGGCTGAGCGTCATTTTCCACCAGTTGAGATCACGGTCATTTTACTGCTTTAATTGAGAAAAACCCATCTAAAACGTCAATCATACAAAACAATATAGTCATAATATGATATTAATAATAATAAAATTATGTATTTTCATGCAGCGAAAGTGATTAGAGAGCGCGTTATACTCGCGTCTCAGCAGTGGCTGGCTGGGCTATGCGTCATTTTCCACCAGTTGAGATCACGGTCATTTTACTGCTTTAATTGAGATAAACCCATCTAAAACGTCCACCATACAAACGAATAGAGTCATAATATGATATTAATAATAATAAAATTATGTATTTCCATGCAGCGAGAGTGATTAGAGAGCGCGTTATACTCGCGTCTCAGCAGTGGCTGGCTGGGCTATGCGTCATTTTCCACCAGTTGAGATCACGGTCATTTTACTGCTTTAATTGAGATAAACCCATCTAAAACGTGTATTATACAAAAGAATAGAGTCATAAGATTATATTAATAATAATACAATTATGTATTTCCATGCAACGATAGAAATAAGGAACGCGTTACACTCTGTCAGCCACCGCTGACAGACCTGCCAGAATCAAGACTGGCAGCTGCCACCAGTGCCACTGGCAGGTCACGTGACCTGCCAGAATCAGACTGGCAGCTGCCACCAGGTCATGTGACCTGTCAGTGGCTGCTGCCGCCAGCCAGTTGAAGATTGAACCCCCACTCCAAAAAAATGAACTGGGCTATGTTTGGACATCCAGAAACCCGATAAGCACGGCTGCACCTGTGTTTCCGCAAACAGATCCACGGCTCGGCGCTTGTCGCTTTCCTTTATCCACCCGGAAGGTTTTCTGTGTGTGACACATATTGACGTTTTCCATGCATACTGTCACCATGATAGATTTTCAGTCCTTTGCCATAACTCCCCGCAGTCCTGAGCCTCACTGTTTCCATCAGTCCATCTCTCTTTTCAACCTTCTTTCTTTCTTTCTCATACACACACAAATTGATCCAACATGTGCAGGAGAACCAAACGTCTATGGCAGTCAATCAATGCATCCTATCGTTGAATAACAAAGTCTAGCAAGTACGACTATTCCCACTCAGCATGAATAATTAAAGATGGCTACTCTTATGGACACATGCTATATTTTTGCTTCTCTTATACTTTAATCACACTAGAATTGGCCTCTGGGCACAGCATGATTTTTATACACCATAATCAACAAACCAAATGCACTGCGGGCTCCAGAACAAATATCCTTTTTGATGTAAATCCTTAATTAGTAGACGCCATACAATTCTGGCCTCCAGCTAGCCGTATCATAGCCTATATTTCAAAAATGTACTCAAGATATATATATATATATATATTTTTTTTATGGTGCTTTCATAAAGGCACAACATAATCAATGAACATGGACAGTAAAGTCTATTCGGCCCAGCACGTCTAGATAAAAATTAAAGATGTTTATTAAAAGGCTGCTCAGCGAAGAGAAACAGTACCATAACATAAGGATATAACCACACACTGTAAAAAACGAATATTGTAAAAATGCTATGAAAAAAAAAAATTGTAAATAGGTTAACAGTAAGTTCCCGTATTATATACAGGGAAAAACTGTAAAATTTATAAGTAAAAAAAAAATATATATATATATATATATATATATATATATATATATATATATATATATATATATATATATATATATATATTTATAAGTAAAAAATACAAAATCAATGTGTAATTTACAGTCAAAATCTGTAAACTGATGTTCCCACAATTCTCTGTGTGACACTCCACATTTGAAAGTATTTTGTTTAAATAATCATGTTTCTTAATAGTTTTTGTTATCAGTTATGTTCATTAGGGTTTTATGTTACATCTTCTGTTGTTTAATGAAAGTTTATTGCATTATTTAAGTATTGTGGGTTACCATGATGGTGTTTTGCGTTTGCGTGAATGACTCTGCAAAACAGATTTTAGTAGTGTTCATTGTTGAATTTATTGGTTTACATTCAAATTTTCTCAAATTACAGTTTTATACTGTAAAATTTACAGTTCTGTTAATGTGTTTACGGTTTTTCTGGGTTTTTTTTTTACAAAATTATTCTGGCAACCACAGCTGCCAAAATTATTTTGTAAAAACTATGGAATTTTTTTTACAGTGCATATTCAGGGTTGAAGGGGATCAAATGTGATTATTTAGTAAATATGAAATCAAAATTAACCCTATTTACATTCTTGGTGTTATATCCTCCTTAATTTTTACTTGTCAAGAAAACGCTTCTTGATCTAAGAATTTTTAGATATTTGGACTGGAAACAAGACAAAAATTCTAAGTAAGAACAGCATTTTTTCAAACACCACATTCACTTTTTATTATCCAATAAATGTAATAATTTAGTCAATATAAAGTCCAAAATGATATTTACATTGGTTTTATGGAGTATGGTTATTGGTAGCCTATATGTTTTTTTTTTGTTGTTGTTGTTTTTTTTTTTAAATTTGTGGTTAAAAAGTATATAATTTTTATTGTTTTAGAAAATGGCCAATCATTTCGCTAGATAAGACCGTATTCCTCGTCTGGGATCGTGTAGAGCCCTTTGAAGCTGCACTGAAACTGCAATTCGGACCGTCAACCTGTTGAACCCCAGTAAAGTCCACTATATGGAGAAAAATCCTGGAATGTTTTCCTCAAAAAAAAAAGTTATTTTCAACTGAAGGAAGACATAAACATCTTGGATGACATGGGGGTGAGTAGCCTAAATTATCAGGAAATTTGAATTCTGAAGTGAACTAATCACACACACACACACACACACAATCTCAACTATTATAAACTCCTATAATCTGAATAGGCCTACTGCAGATGACAACGTCCACAGAGGATACAGCCGTGCACGTGACGTCATCCATTGTTGAAGATTATCTCTGAGGAAACTTAGTCAAATCCACCCTCTTCAATTGCTCTCTTTGAGAACTTTCTGAATGTCTCTTATTGTTCTTTGTCATTTCCTCTCGTTTCATGTGAAAAGATTCCACAGAGGAGGAGATGCTCGCAGGGAAATGACGAATTACTGCAGCCCTCGAGAGCACAGAAATTAGCGCCTCTGAATGTAAATTACTGCCATTGTAAATGATGACAGAAGCGAGGCGACACCCAGATAATATTTTTCTACTGTTCTCACTTCTGCTATTGAGCCACAGTAATAGAATCAGAGGTATTGTTTCATTTGTGCTTAGAAGCAGAGCTTTAGATGGTAAGACGGCGAGTCTGTTCAACGGTTCAGTGATACCGAGAAGCTGTTTATTCAATCCAATCCACCCAATAGTATCTGCAGGACGCTTATGTGTTGATTCTCTTTTCGACAAATCTTTTGAACAATTGATCTGTTGCACCTCAACTTTAATTCTAAAGGGAAACTAGAAAACAGGTTTTTTGTTGTTGTTTTTGGTTTGAACTTTTATTGAAGACTTTCGTCTATAAGTTTCAGGTCTTGTGTAACAGCGCCACCTGGTGACAGATTCCTAAAGAACGCTGTACATAACAAGCATCATCTTGTAAGAATACACCATTAAGGAACAAATCAGTCATTATACTCTAAAAAGTAATTGAATTACTAGCTACTAAGTAATTACATCTTCAACAGTGTATTTAGATTACTGTACTTATTACTTAATTACAGTAATTTATTACTTAGTAATGGCATTACAATCCCATGACTTTCTCTGTAATTCTGTATTGAATAATGTTTTGGTCCCTCTTTCCTTGCAGTTCAGATAACACAGATTGCACGAGAGTCATCTATGGACTATATTTATGGTGGTTATAACATTGTGTTATATTTATAACACAATTTATAACACAAAATGGACCGCAAGATACCAATATTTTATAAATTGTTGAATGTAAATGCATCTAAGCTGAAGGCTGATTAAATGCATGCATGTTAGATTTGCAAACTTTTATGACAGACACACATTAAAAACTCCATTACAAAGACAATATGATGATATCAGAAATAGTGCATACTTTATTCATATATTTTTAGATTTCGTACAGAACATAGTGAGATTTATTTAAAAGCTGCCAACAAGCATATGAATACATATTTTGCCAAAATGCATCATTCTGTGAATGCAGGCCGTGATGAATTCATAAAGTAGTTTTGCTATGGCTCTAAATTCTGCTGTAAATTAAAATGAAATGTCTGAATGTAATAAAAGGAATGAATTCCTTTAAAAAAAAAAAAAGGGAACTAAATGCATAATCAAAAAACAAAATATAATAATGTATATTGAGTAGAAATGTAGTGAGGTTAAAACTTTCATACTTAAAAATAGATGATGAAATCAACCGTTACAAGTACAGTCGAATCATGTTTAGGTTCAGTCAATTGTTACATAAATCACAAGTAATTGCGGTCAATGTAAATAACAAAACAAGGCACGAGTTCATTACATTTGGAGAGTATAAAAGGCGTTTTTCCTCCAGAAAAATAAGGCAGGCATGTCATAAAACTAAACTCATAAGAGGAAATGAAAAAGACAAGAATGTTATGATGCAAGACAGTCAACACAGTTCATAAACCTCTCAGAAGAAATATAAGTGGTGTAATTTATTGCATATTTCGAGAACACAGCAAAGGCTTTAATAAAGCAAGATAATTTAAGCTGAGAAGGAGATTACACAGCTTGAACGCTTTGTTCAGTCGAGCGAAAAGTTTGGTTTAGAGGTTGTCGTGTTCCTCTAGGCTCATTACATCATGCATTAACTTTTGATCCCCTGTCTGGCAGAAATATGTGAGGCTTGAGCATACATTAAATATCAAATACAACTCTAAGATCAATACATCAAAGCCGGACCCAGGGTCAGACATAGGAAGGGTTATATCCTTGAGAAAAACCTCTGTGGCATTGCATATGAAGCAACAAATGTCAAAAACGTGCTCTGAACAGTGTGACTACAACTAGCATTATCTTCATAAACATGCAAGTACATATATATATATATAACAATAAACAATATAAAAGTATTTGGTTTTGGTTGCAGTGTGTTAAGACACAAGAACATCTGTTGGAACGAGACCAAAGAAAATCTGCTGGCTACTTTCTGTCCTGGAAAAATTAATTGAAAGTTTAAGAACAATAAAGTAAGACAACTAATCCAAAATGAAATACAGCCCAGATTTTGTTTGGTCTCCATTCATTCTTCAAGCACCAAAGATGGCGAGATCATCTACTTGCGGCCCAAGGTCTCTGCGAGCTTCTTGAGTCTCTTCTTCAGCTCCAGAGGAAACTTCTCGTAACATTTCTTACACACTGGCTTCATGTCAAACTCCACAAACTTGTTCCTAAAAACACAAATCTTGCTTTTAGGAATATGCTTTCTAACACGTTCTTACACTTTCTATCACAAGTATACAACCCATTCCATGTATTTAAAGTGTGCTCTTTATGTGGTTTTTATTGTTAAATAACTCTATTAAAAATCATAATTCAAACTATTAAACCATAAAATTGAATATAAACAATAGTACAATAACACTGTTATATATACTGTTTCAGCAGTTACATACATTAATTTGTATTATATGTGCTTATTTATTAGGGCAGAGAAATGCATTGGGTTTATTAATGACCAAAAAGCAAAAAAAACATCAATATGACACGGAGAATATGATAATAATGAACCGACAAATGAAAACAGGGATACACTAATATTACAATTCTGGTGCCAATGACAATTATTTTGATATTATAATAGCTGATATTATTAATAATTTATTAAAAATGTTAAAAAATACATTTAAAAATAAAACCCTTAAAACAAAAACCATTGCTACAATTGAAGTTAAGCATCATATTATAATGTACAGTATGAAAAATAAATATTAATTTTGAAGTTTGCTAAAGATTACATTCCAGTGTTATTAAATTATTAGTATTTTTAAAGTTTAAGTGAGCATTATATGACAGTAAAGGTAAATTTTCTGTCTAAATTAGGGTGAAAAAAAAAATAGAGGAAATGAGTATGTACAATTAAATATCCAATACTAACAAATATGGTTAAAAAAAAATTGTATCAGCTGATAAGTGATATGTGCATTTTCAAAAGGAATACATAAAAGACATAAAATAAATGGTGAGATTGAAAACACTAACCAATGATAAAGAACGAGTGAAGCAGATGAGAATGAAGAAGGAAAAAGAGAGAAAAGGGTTACAAACAGACGGCGATGGCTTTCTTTCGGCGTTCGCGCGAGTCGCGTTCACGTTTCGCCAAGCGCCGTTTCAGCTCTTCCGGCAGGCGTTCGTAACAATGTTTACACACTGGTTTCAGATCCACCTCCACAAATCTGTCCCTGCATGGCCACCATCAGGGAAAATGAGGGAGGAAAGAGGAGAAACAAGCGAAAAGGAGGGGAAATTGGACGGAAAATTGGGTTTGAAGTGGGAGACAGGAAGAGAAATGGGATGTGGGAGCATTTTGAGAGCAAAGTAGAGAATTGAAGGGGACAGAAGTAGAGAATACAAGAGTTAGCTGGACAGAAAGGTTAGTTATGATCCAAAGAAGAACATCACAGCAGCCGGGAGAGCCAATTTAAAGACACTTCTGCTTAAATTTAAACACAGCTAGCGAAAATTCACTAACAGAAAAAGGAAGGAGGGGGTAGATATAGGATGAGTATGTGTGTGTAACATCACTTACTTGAGAGTGAGTTTGGTGTTACAGGTCGAGCACGAGAAGCAATTCACACACCAAGCCTTATTCAGAGCCGACACCACTGAGAGAAGACACAAAAACATCTCACATAACTCACAACAGCAGTACCCGCAGCCATAACAACTGCACTTCAGAGCATTATTATTTTTTGTTATTATATACAAACTAAAGCTTTAAAAGGTTGTGAATTAAATGTCAGTATCATGTTCAAGTAAACAGCAATTACCGTCTCCTTCGATCACTCGGTTGCAATGGTAACAAACATCACCAAAGAGCTGCACAACAGACATAACACACACTCGCATTAAAAGCTCAAAGTTTCATTATCCACAATGTTTATAAATAACAGATTTTTTGGGGGGGATCAAAAGAGGCTTTGAAAGAGGAGTCAGGCCTGTGTTACCTGGTTGTAGTGAGTCTCGCAGTAAGCAAGACCCTTTCTCTCGTAATGACGGTGTCCCAGGAAAGGCTTCTCGCACTTGGCACAGACAAAATGCTGCAAACACACACAAACGCACAAGCTGTCAGTGTGCAGTTCAAACATACACTACCATTCAAACGTTTGGGGTAATATTTTTTAAAAAGTCTTATGCTCACCAAGGCTGCAGTTATGTGATCAAAAATACATGTGAAAACAGTAACAATGTAAAATATTTTTGCAATTTAAAATAACTTATATATATATATATATATATATATATATATATATATATATTTTATAAATGTAATAACTGTGATGAATTTTCAGCATCATTACTCCAGTCTTCAGTGTCACATGATCCTTCAGAAATCATTCTAATATGCTGATTTACTCAAAAAACAATATCTTATTATTGTCAATTTTAAAAACAGTTGCGCTGCTTAGTATTTTTATGGAAACCGTCTTTTTTTTCGGGATTCCTTGATTTGAAAATTAAAGAAGAGTAATTATTTAAAACATTTTTAACATTTTAAATGTCTTTACAGTCATTTTTGTTCAATGTAGTGCATCCTTGCTGAATAAAAGTATTAATATCTATTTTGAAGATTGGTATAATATTGTCTTAATTGGTTAAAAAAAAATCAGTATAGGGCTGTCACGATATCAGCATTTCATGGGGTCAAAACCATTTCAGTAGCACAGCAAAAAATAATCTGCTATTAGTTTTTTCTAACACTCCTTTGAATAAACAATTAAAACTTAATGAAAATATTAAATTAAATATGACAACAGCACGAAGCCTGCATTTTTCTCTATTTTTTTCAAGCAATTATTCAAGTAAACAGTCAGTAATAAAACAAAGAACAAAGTACATGCAACAACAAAAAAAAAAAAAAACAGAACAAATTAAATAATAGGTGCTTGAAGTATTCATGTAAACATCTAGACACTGAAATATCACAAAAAAATATAACTGCATGATTATATATATATATAGGCTATATATATATATATTTAAAAAAAAAAACTTTAATGTTGATCTGATTGCAGTTTGACTACAGAGAACAGTGAATGCTTCTCCTTTTCTACTATATTATAGTTTGATTTATATTACAAATATTATAGGTGCCAGGTTTATTAGACTGCATTTAGACAGCAAGGCCTCATGGACAGAACAGATATTCCAGGCCCAGATCTGCTTATGTACACTTAAGACATAACTTACGGTGTCATTTATTAAAGGTGCCCTAGAATTAAAGAAAAAATTTATCTTGGCATAGTTGAATAACAAGAGTTCAGTACATGGAAAAGACATACAGTGAGTTTCAAACTCCATTGTTTCCTCCTTCTTATATAAATCTCATTTGTTTAAAAGACCTCTGAAGAAGAGGCGAATCTCAACATAACACCGACTGTTACATAACAGCCCATGTTCCCAACATTATGAAAGGCATTAGACAAGGGCAGTATTAACGTCTGGATGTGTGCACAGCCGAATCATCAGACTAGGTAAGCAAGCAATAACAATAGCGAAAAATGGCAGATGGAGCGACAATAACTGACATGATTCATGATATCATGATATTTTTAAATTGTCTTTCTAAATGTTTCGTTAGCATGTTGCTAATGTATGCTACTGTTGGTTAAGTTAACATCGTTTATTACTGTATTCACTGAGACAAGAGCCATCGCTATTTTCATTTTTAAATACTTGCAGTCTGTATAATGCATAAACACAACTTCATTCTTTATAAATCTCTCCAACAGTGTGTAATGTTAGCTTTAGCCACGGAGTACTATCAAACTCGTTCAGAATCAAATATAAACACCCAAATAAATACTATACTCACATGACCCGAAGCATGCATGCAGTATGCATGATGAACATCTTGTAAAGATCCATTTGAGGGTTATATTAGCTGTGTGAACTTTGTAAATGCACTTTATTGTAGAGTCGCGAGCTTGATGGGCAGGGAGCATGAGATTTAAAGGGCCAGCAGCCTCTGAATCAGTGCATAGTTAATGATGCCCCAAAATAGGCAGTTAAAAAAAACATATTTTAAAAAATCTATGGGGTATTTTGAACTGAAACTTCACAGACACATTCAGGGGACACCTTAGACTTATATTACATCTTGTAAAAAAACGTTTGATGGTACCTTTAATAAATATATATTCAGCTATATTATGTTGCACACTACATTAATTATACTAGACATTTGTCACTATGTTGAACAAAACATAGAAAACATACAAACCTCGACATGCCACTGTTTGCCCATGGCATTGACCACACGGCCCTCAATCGGACGCCTGCACGCTCCACAGATCGGCACGCCCATCTTATCATGGCAGGGGAGGCAGTAGAGTTCACCTTTCAGCTCGCGAGCATCGGCAGTCAGCTCCTTGCTGTAAAACACACAACCTATAGTTCACATCACTTTCAGTAAACGGACATAGCAGATGAAACCACTTGGTGCCGTACTGACCCGCAGTTGCTGCAGTTGAAGTGGTCAGGATGGTAGGGGTCATTTTTGAAAATGAGGGGCTGTTCCTCAATGATGGCGTGACACTTCTGACAGATGTACTTCCCGAGGCCCCGAGCTTTCTCGCGGTTATGACATGGACGGCAGAGATGACTGAAAATCACAGATGTGCAAATCAGCCAATCAGAATGCACAGATGGCAACTTTATTTGTATTTACATGTATTAATTTGGCCCCATACGCAATCAAATGAGCTAAAGAACATCTCTATGGTAGTAGGACAAAAAACAAAAACATGTATTTAAAATTCAGAACTGCTCATGAGAATAATGATAATTCATTAATGAAATCAGTGGGCTGATCCTAGATCAGTTTCACATCAAACTGAACGTATGCAGCCTGTCGATCAAATGCTCACGGTCACCCCTCACTGGCTATAAACTTACCGGCCGGCGTTCTTGACGAATCCAACATCGGCGAGCACGGCTTGGCAGATATCACAACAGAAACAGTCAGGGTGCCAGCTGTTATTCATGGCCTTAATCACACGCCCAATTATAAACTCTCCTGTGGGAATATGAGGGACACAATTTACAATTAACACAGTCAATAACATCACCTGTTTGCGTGTTTATGCACGCGTGTCTCTTACCACATTGGTGACAACAGGGAGCAAACAACATCTGGAAATCATGCTCGCAGTATTTCCTTCCCTCAAACTATGGACAGAAGAGAGAAAAAATTAATTATAACATGATCTCCGATGGGAATACATCTCAAAGTCAATCAATTGCAGATTTTTTACACAATTTGTAGACAAAACACATTGTAAGATCTCAACACTTCAATATATATATTTTACATATTTTATTTATATTAAATATAAAACATAAAAAAAGTAAAAAATATTGTTTTTTTTCTATATTTTATATTTAATATATATATATATATATATATATATATATATATATATATTTATTTATATATTTTTTTTTTTTTTTTTTTTTTTATACCATATTTTGTATGTTTGTTCATTTAAATTGGACCTCAATGTAATAAAAAAAAAAACTAAAGAAATGCAAAATATTACCCATTAAACAACTTGGGATCAAGATTAAATGCTACATGACAGGTTTAATGGAAGTACCTCATAAAAGAGCCCTTCAGGAAACTGCTGGAAACACTGAGCGCAGACGAAGCACTGTTCGTGATACAGCTCGCCATTGCTGTTGACAATTTTTTCCGCCGGGGCAAAGCCGCTTTTACACCGTTCGCACGAGGCGTTTGCCAGGGCATTAGCCATGTTGCTGTTAGAAACAGATCAATGTCAGGAGAAACAAACAGCAGTGCCTAAGAACAGCTTTTATCTATGGTACAAAACAAATGTATATGCAAGTATCACACTATTACCAAAAGGGTCAGTTAGATCCTTTTTTTTTAAAAAGAAATTCATACTTTTATTCAGCAAGAATGCATTAAATTGTTCAAAGTGACAGTATAGACATTTATAATGTTACAAAATATTTCAATTCTGAATCCTGAAAATAAAAATCAGCATCATTTTCAACAAAAATATTAAGCAGCACAACTTTTGTTGAACATAATAAAAAGAAAAGTTTCATGAGCATCAAATCAGCATATTGGAATGATTTCTGAAGACTGTAAAGATGCTGAAAATTTAGTTTTGACATCAGAGGAATAATATTACATTTTAAGATATATTCAAATAGAATTGTGTTATTTTAAATAGTAAAAATATTTCACAATATTACTGTTTTTGATCAAATAAATGCAGCCTTTTTGAGCATAAGACACTTCTTCCAAAAACATTTTTAAAAATCTTACCGACCCCAAACATTTAAATGGAATTATAGATTACTTCATTCACTGGCCAGTTCAATTAGTATCATATCATCATCCTGCTCTTGAGAGTGATTCAAGATGATGTTTCTCTAAATAAAAATCCTATGTAGCCTATCTGGCACTTTGCAAGATATTAAGTTACACCATTTAGGAGCGACCGGGCAAGACTGCAACCAATGTTTACATCACACAAACAGAATTAGCCTGTCGTGGCCTGTGGTCACACTGCCAGACGAGATCCCAAATGATTCAGTGCTTCCTTGCGCAGTCATTTCTCCTCTGACATCACAGGTGATGTGGCTATTAGAGGATGGATCGTCTTTACAACTTCCCCTCACACCCTTCACAGCGTTAAAGCGGACTGACTATTCTAAGGAAGCATTCCCTAATATGGTGATTTGAAAAGAAAACATCTGCTTGAGGACAGACACACTGTAGATCTATAAATAGATCATTTGTGTGTTTAAGAGATGGAGACTGTTGTATGTCAGAGGTCTTATCATGTGCAAGAGCTCACAGAACAACAGTGGAGGTCTCACACTACTGTGTGAAGCTGGAGTTGTGCCATGTGTGTGTGTGTGTGTGTTCTGGAAGTATGATGACACATTCCCAGCTTATCCAACATGTATATAGAAAGAAAATACAGTGTGGCATAAAGGTTTCAAAAAGAGAATTGCTGATGCATTTTTAAAATAAAAAAAAGTTGTATTTGTTGTATTTATTTATTGTATTAAATGCTTAAAAATATATATTCTTCATTGTTAGTTAATGTTAGATAATAAATTTACTCTTGTTTACAAATGAGAGCTTATTGTAAAGTATTCCCATTTTTATTCCAACTTCTTATTATTTTTCTTATTAATTTTTCTTCTTATTATAAAATTGCTGTGTTCATACTCTTTTTAAAATATTTTAGTTATTAAAATACTCAAACTGAATTTTACACAGAATCTAAAAAATACATACTAAAATTTAAAAAGTTTTGGGAAGAAAAGATTACAGTAATATTAACAGTAAAAGTAATATTGTGAAATATTACAATTTATAATAACTTGATCTAGTCTTCAGTGTCACATGATCCTTCAAATACATTCTAATATGTTGATTTGTTGCTCAAGAAACATTTCTTAATATTATTCATGTTATCCATGTTGAAAAGAACATAATATATAATTATTTTGTAACATTATAAACGTCTTTTTAGAGTAAACCAAAACTAGTTTCATCCCTTAACAGTTTAGACATGGTAATTGTCAGTTTCAAGGAGCTTAACATCTCAGGAAGCAGATTATATCCATGTTTTCCCAGAAGATCTGACAGTTTGTGGGAGCATCCAGTTCATGAATGCTTGGGAATTTGGTCTCCGGTAAAGCGAAACATTTCATCACTACAGAAAACATCTGAGAAGGCATTTCAAGGATAAGGAGCACATAGCAGCTTTCCAGAAATAATGTTAAGTTAGATATTATATAACTAAATAATAAATAAAATTCATGTTATTTGTTTACTCACAGTTAACTGCAATATGACAGGGCTTATCTAAACAGTGGTGGTGTGTTGAATGTCCTTCCAGCTCTCTCTCTCTCTGTGTGTGTGTGTGTGTGTGTGTGTGTGTGTGTGTGTGTGTGTGTGTGTGTGTGTGTGTGTGTGTGTGTGTGTGTGTGTGTGTGTGTGTGTGTGTGTGTGTGTGTGTGTGTGTGTGTGTGTGTGTGTGTGTCGCCCAGAAGAACTCAACTAGGGAGGCTAATTAGCTTAGCATCCGCCCTGATCTAGCAACCCATGAAATTTTAGTTATTCTCTCTATATAATACGCAGATTAAACACTTACAGCTTAACAGTATTCAACGAGATAGGGTGGGGAAAAAGAAGAAAGAAGAAAACTAATAAAGTAAATAATAAAACTGTAGATATCTGCTACATCTCTGGCTAGAGGAAGATTTATCCAATTAACGTTATCCACATTAAATAAAAATCTATTTCAAACATCGTACCTGCCCGTCATCTCTGACACCCCCAGCATCCCCTACAGCACGGCTTATCCTGAGAGACGATTCAGAGTTTATTAGACAACATAAAACGCCCCTCGGATCTGTTGCTTTTCCACTTTTTTCTCTTAACTCTAAGATAAAGATGTTTTCCTGAAAAACAGTCGAGCCATTCCGCTCTATTTTCCGGGTTAGATCACGTGCTGCTAAGCTAGACTTCTGATTGGTTACACAATCAGTTCCGCTGCTATGCAGAACTTTGCAATATAATATAATATAATATAATATAATATAATATAATATAATATAATATAATATAATCATCCTTCAAATAATCATTATCAGAAATATTCAGTATTCAGTAATCAACTGTACTAAGTATGATCAAAGTCCCGCGTCTTTGAAACGCCTCTCATTTGTTTCTAAACGCACTAAACATGACAAAAAAAAAATGTATTTTTCAGGATGGATCAAGCTAATGCGCATGCGCAATCCTAAATGCGCGTCTTTTTTATTATTATTATTAGACATTATTCAAATACTAACATTTAAGACATATTTAACAATCATAAATCTGTTTTTCGTGTTGATACAGCATTTAAAGAAAAACAGAACAAAACAAGAAGGGAAAAAGGGGGGGGAGGGGGAGCAGAACGAAGTATCAGGGCATTTCTGTCCATCATCCATTGAAGGGATTTTGCAAATAATTTCAAATCATTCCTCCATCCAGTGAAATGGGGTATAACCTTTAAATACTTACATCTGTGGATAAAGTGTTTGCCTAACACAATCAGGTTATTTATCAAAAATTCTACATTTTATCATTTATAAACTCTCCAACTTTATTTGAGGTTATATTCAAAGGATGTATCAAAAAATGCGCATCTCTTGTGTCTCATTTCGGAAGCGTGCGTCTGACTGTTTCTATAGGAATCGGAGCTTGTAACGGCCGCAGTGATGCAATGACTTTACCAGTCGGTGATTGGCTCTTATTTAGAAGGCGGGACGTATTCCACCATATTGCACTTTTTTATTTTTATTTTTTATTAATGCTCAGTAACATAAGAACATTGTCAAGGAATTGCATACAATTGTGCGTTACACTTTCTCCCATTCAAAACAATACGAGTGACGCGTCTTGTCATTCTAAAGTCTTTGGTATGATAAATACATTATATTTTACATAACGGACATTCAGAAATAGTTCTTTTGCTACACAAAAATAAATTTAAGTCATATATAAAATGCACATATATTTAATATATATATATATATATATATATATATATATATATATATATATATATATATATATATATATATATATATATATATATATATATTAATTTAAAATTATATTTTATTTATATTTATTTATACATTTATTTAGTATATATATTTATACTGACATTTATACTGACCCTAACCCTAAAAAATCTAATAAATATTTGACAATGTTAAAGGAACACACCACTTTTTTTTGAAAATAGGCTAATTTTCCAACTCCCCTAGAGTTAATCAGTTCAGTTACCGTTTACCGTTTTCGAATCCATTCAGCCGATCTCCGGGTCTGGCTGTACCACTTTTGCATAACTTCGCATAGTTCATTGAATCTGATGACCAAAGAGTTTCGATATTTTTCTTATTTAAATCTTCTAAAATCTAAATCTAAATTTAAATCTACTCTTCTGTAGTTACATCATTAGAAAATGAAAAGTTGTGATTTTCTAGGCCGATATGGCTAGGATTTATACTCTCATTTCGGCGTAATAATCAAGGAACTTTGCTACCGTACTATGGGTGCAGCAGGCACAATATTACGCAGCGCCTGTGACCCCCTGTTTGCACAGGGAGCGTGCCTTGCAACCATGGAGACATTTGTGAGAGACGCTGTGTAATATCGATGCTCCTGCTGCACCCATGGTACGGCAGCAAAGTTTCTTGATTATTACGCCGGAATGACAGTATAGTTCCTAGTCATATCAGCCTAGAAAATCGCAACTTTTCATTTTCCGTCGGTCTTAGTACACGATGTAACTATAGAAGAGTCAAGTTGTAAATAGGAAAAAATATCTAAACTCTTTGGTCATTTTTGAGCGAGATGCTAACGGTCTAATCAGATTCAATGAACTATGCTAAGCTATGCTAAAAGTGGTACCGCCAGACCCGGAGATCGGCTGAATGGATTTAAAAACGGTAAAACTCAACTGTTTAACTCTAGGGGAGTTGGAAAATGAGCCTATTTTCAAAAAAAGTGGAGTGTTCCTTTAAGGTAAGAGCAGAGCATTGAGGGATTTCAGCCCTCTTGTGGTGGTTTTACGCCATTACACTAAAAAGTAGTGAAGGCGCTGGAACAGAGTGGACAGGCTAGAGTACAGCATAGAAATGAGCTTCACACTTCTCTGACGTCAACAGTTTAGCGCTTTCTATCAAACAGAGACTTATATGGCAATTGATGCGGGAATCCATGAAATCCACTAATTTAAAGTAAGAATCTTCAGCCTACAGGTCAGTAAACTACTCCAGTCTAACTTGAATAGGAAAGACACTTCTATGCGTGCAAATACACAGAGTTTTACAGCCTCAACATGAATTGAAAAAGTTACATTTTGAATATATTATGTTGCATATCCACCACACGAGGGCGCTGCTGCAAAATTTAAGACAAAAATAACTTGGAAACCGTTAATGTGAGGAAATACACATGTGGTTACTCTGCAAGGACACCTGTGTGAACTATAGGTGAGCTGAAACATTCATCAAAATCAATAAGAAGTCATAAAGATTTATCTTGTTTGAAAGTAATCAGAAATTATAAAATTTTAATTACGTGTCTATCTATCTATCTATCTATCTATCTATCTATCTATCTATCTATCTATCTATCTATCTATCTATCTATCTACATGTTTATATATGTATGTATAATATATATTAGGGCCTAATAATAATGATTAGGTTTTTTTTTTTTAATGTTTCGCTTATTGGTACCCTATCATTTTCACACAGTATTTTGAACAAAGCCTTAATCATGATTTTTGAAGGTGATATGTTTATTGTAAGCAGTCCACAACAAGATTGCCATCATTTGCATCTTCAGCAACAGTCAGTCAAAGTGATCAACAGAAACAGTAGCTGATTGGCTGCTTTAGTAAGAGAGCATCAGTGTTTATTAATGTGCTGGATAAAGAGCAGGCGTATCGAATCTTTCTGTGATGCTTTCTAAGCTATAATCTTGTAGACAGAAAAGCTCATTTATACATTATAATTTGTTTGGCCTCTGGGTTCTGGCCTTTAGTCTGAATTCATCACCTCCCAGGTGTCGTTGTTATGGATACCCATGGATGCACAAAGGTCCATCTGAAGTTCTGGGTAAGAGAAATGCACGATTCCCTGATTAACATTCAGAGTTATATAAAGATGGTATAATAACCAGCGGGCCTGTGTCTGATCAAACATGAAGCTATGATGTGAGATAAGCAGATTCATAACACTGTTTATCTCCAGGTCATCACTGCTTTAGAAGAGTGTTGAGAGAGACAATCATTCATCTAGTGGAATTATAGAGCAAAGTTAAGTGATAACATTTGTCTTGTCAGTGATGGGTGAGCACAAACGCATAAGTGCATGCAAACAACTCTCTTTTATGATTTCTTTGTCGAGTTTGTCTTTCGCCTTCTGAGATTTTAATGAAATAAGCAACTGTATTCTGGCATGTGCACAATAAGCTCCCGCAGATGGGTTTTACACATCACATGACAGTGAAAAGAACGCTTGTGTTACAGAATAAGGCAAGATTTCTTCATGAGTGTTTTTGATGTCAACTCTAAGGGTGTAAAATATATTGACCTGACTGAAACTTCAATGCAATGATTACAGGATTTAAAAATCTGTTATAATTGTAAGAATACCCAATGTATTACGTATTCATTTCATATTCAAAATATGAATAGTAACAATAGAAAACATAAATTAAAATAATGATTGGGCCTTTGAATGTCAAATCCGGTGTATTGTTTGTGTTAATGTTCCATTATAGTGTAAATTGTCCCCCCAGTTTTTTTTCCAATGTGTGTTTTTAACATATTTTTGGAAACAATTATGAATCCTGTCAAAATATTCAAATAAAATTGAACCAAATGAACTGAGCATGATTCATCACATAATTTCATAAAGAATCATAATCAAAGTGAGTCATCGTCGGAGCAAATATTTACACCTCAAGTCAGGAGCATACACGATAGATAGATAGATAGATAGATAGATAGATAGATAGATAGATAGATAGATAGATAGATAGATAGATAGATAGATAGATAGATAGATAGATAGATAGATAGATAGATAGACTGTTTGATGGATGGATGGATGATGGATGGATGGATGGATGGATGGATGGACAAACTGAAGGACGGATGGATGGATGGATGGATGGATGGATGGATGGATGGATGGATGGATGGATGGATGGATGGATGGATGGATGGATGGATGGATGGATGGATGGACAAACTGAAGGACGGACGGACGGACAGATGGATGGATGGACAAACTGTTTAATGGATGGATGGACAAACTTTGACGGACGGATGGATGGATGGATTGATGGATGGATAGACAGACAAACTGTTGGATGGATGGATGGATGGATGGATGGATGGATGGATGGATGGATGGATGGATGGATGGATGGATGGACAGACAAACTGATGGATGGATGGATGGATGGATGGATGGATGGACAAACTGTTTGATGGACGGATGTATGGATGGATAGATGGATAGACAGACAAACTGTTGGATGGATGGACAGATGTTTGATGGACGGATGGATGGATGGATGGATGGATGGACAAACTGTTGGATGGATGGATGGATGGACAAACTGTTTGACGGATGGATGGATGGATGGATGGATGGATGGATGGACAAACTGTTTGGATGGATGGATGGACAAACTGTTTGACGGATGGATGGATGGATGGATGGATGGATGGATGGATGGATGGACAAACTGTTTGACGGATGGATGGATGGATGGATGGATGGATGGACAAACTGTTGGATGGATGGATGGATGGACAAACTGTTTGACGGATGGATGGATGGATGGATGGATGGATGGACAAACTGTTTGACGGATGGATGGATGGATGGATGGATGGATGGATAGACGGACAAACTGTTGGATGGATGGATGGATGGATAGACAGACAAACTGTTGGATGGATGGATGGATGGATGGATGGATGGATGGATGGACAGACTGCTTGATGGATGGATGGATGGACAAACTGTTTGATGGATGGATGGATGGATTGATGGATGGATAGACAGACAAACTGTTTGATGGATGGATGGATGGATGGATGGATGGATGGACAAACTGTTGGATGGATGGATGGATGGATGGATAGATGGACAGACTGCTTGATGGATGGATGGATGGATGGACAAACTGTTTGACGGATGGACGGATGGATTGATGGATGGATAGACAGACAAACTGATGGATGGATGGATGGACAAACTGTTGGTTGGATGGATGGATGGATGGATGGATGGATGGATGGATGGATGGATGGATGGATAGACAAACTGTTTGATGGATGGATGGATGGATGGATGGATGGATGGATGGATGGATGGATGGACAAACTGTTAGTTGGATGGATAGATGGATGGATGGATGGATGGATGGATGGATGGATGGATGGATGGACAAACTGTTTGACGGGTGGATGGATGGATGGATGGATGGATGGATGAGTGGGTTTTTGTATAGATAGATAGATCTTGTTCTCCCCTCCCGTTGCCATGTTAACAGCACAGCCCAAACATGTGACAAGAGCCATGAAAACATTGTGTGTGGTGTATCCACATGTGGCTCTGGGCATCTGTGAGTGAGTGAGTGTTATTGGAAGTGCAAATGAAGGACAAGCTATTCACAGAGGTTTCAACATCTCCTGTATGTATGAATGTAGAGTCATTGAGACCTGAGCCATTCACAGTCCACTGATCTCCAGTCCCGCTCAAACCCTCTCAGCTCTTTATGAGTGGTGTATTACACACTTCTATTCACGTCTTTAGAGTTGTATTTTTATACCTCTTACGTGAAATGTCAAAAGTATGGAAATCCCTTTCAGATATTCACAGCATTCTGAGTGGAAACATTTGCCCTTTTTATAAAAAGATAAATGAGAGATTAAGAACAGGATTTGTAATTTTTCTGGAGAAAATTTGGAGTTTGTGCGTGCAAAACTTCCTACTACTGTATGATACTAGAGTGTTATCTTTGTTCATAGAATCTTTTAACATTAGTTAATACACTGTGAACTAACATGAACATGAACATTTTTATTAACTAACATAAAGGTTAATAAATGTTGTAATAATATATTGCTCATTGTTAGTTCATGTTAGTTATCAACTAATGTTAACAAGTGAAACCTTATTATAAAGTGTTACCAAATTATAAAACTGATCCGAGATCAGATAAAAACCATACAGACACTTGTTCATGGGTTTACTCAGATTGCTCCCCTAGCTGCGAACCATCGAAATTTCTGAGTAGTTAGGATGAAACAAACCATTGCCAAGAGTGGTTTCTAGCAACATACACATTCAGTGCCGCTGCGATACTTATGTAATGAGTCAGCTGTATGTTTTCGGGAATTTTACAGCGGCTTCGAACGTGGCTCAACCAATCAGAATCAAGGGCCGGAACTATCCGAACCCACTCTGAACCACTGGTACGAAGCAAAAGTTGTGCAAAGATTTTGAACACGGCCACTAGTAGTAGTAGTTGTTAAGTGATTAGAAAGTCTCTATGATAGTCTGGTCACTAGAAGATCCTCCAATGCATTTCTTTCTACATTATTAAAGAATCATTAATCTACGTATTAAAAAAAATCAAACGTTTGTTTGTTCGTTATATATCTATTACCTTTTAAAAAAAATGTATAGGGGTTATGCACAATCTAACTTCCGTATTCTGTAAAACAGATCAGATTGCTTCCGGTTTAGGTCTTTTGTATGTTCTTCATGAAAAAACTAGCTGTTTTATTCAAGATAACTTAAAAGGAGCATATGAGCATAACTGATGTCCCCTGCAGATTGATATTTAAAAGCTTTTTTCATTTTTCTTTTCTCACTAACGTTTAGATATTTAATAGAATAAAACACCTATAACAATGTAAACTAGGTAGTTTCACAGATTACCGTAAAAGTCCATAGATATGCCATCAGTTCAGACTGCTGTTAACACTTTCTCTGACAAGTGGATGCAATGAGACCAGTTTTTCAGTGTGGTCATGTGACGTTCGACATATACCCTATAGAGTGCCTCAGGGATGACGCATTTTTGTAGTCAAAACCCGGAAGCGAGTTAGCATTTTAGGACTTCCGGTTCCAACGCCGTAAAGTCTATGGGTTTTTTGAATGGGTTTTTGCTAAATCGCCTGAAATAAGGTCTGTGGTTAACAAAGCCTCTAAATACTTTCACGTTTTTGATCTATGACATAAAACACACCAGTTATAACCCACTTGTGATTTTTTAAACTTTTAATGCGTCTTAAAATCGGCAGTTGCTAACAAATTGCTAAAAGGGACTACTTCCTTTGGTGGAGACTTTAGACGTCATCGTGACAAACAGGGCATTTGGACAGCATTTCTCATGAAAAAGTGGATAAGTATTCATACACAGCGCATATATAATCAGTGAGCATGTTTTTAAATAGAGTTGTTTTCTAAATAAAGTTTGAGGAAGCTTGGTGGTGACGACGTTGATCCGCGACCATGGTGTTTTGTAGTCCATTTATAGCCTACTGTTAGCCTTTTATATCTGACGACTTTATTTAGGCTTCAAAATCTATAAATGTTGTGTTAACTTGTAAAGATTATCTAGATAGACAAAACGTGTAAGTGTCATAACCCTTTGTTAAACACAGAGCTTATTTTCTGCGATTTTCCAAAAGTCTATGGGAAAAATTCATAGGCTTTCAATCGAGGGAACCCGTGCGCCGCTAACTTCCGGGTTGGCCTACAAAAACGCATCATCCCTGGGGTACTCTATTCAGTGCATGGTGGAAACAAATTTCCATAGATCGCCTCTCTAGTGGTGAACCACTGAAATTTTTAAAGGTTTCAAAATTAGCTACTGGTTGTTCGGTGGCCGTGTTGCCAAGTCTGCATTTTTTCAGTGGAATTGTGCTACTTTAACACTGTTGCCGTGTGTTGTTTTTCATGTCCGCGGGCTGAAGTGATCCCAAATAACATGACATTTAGCCTCTGGAAGGCAAATTTTTACCATTGGAACCCCACCAAAAATACGGATTTTACCCCCGGGATGCTATTTTTACCGGGGGACCCCCCTGAAACACGATTGGGCTAGCAATTGGGCGGGTTTTGTTATGAAAACCTGGCAACCCTGTTAGGTGGTTAGAAAGTCTCTATGATATTCTGGTGTCTAGAGGATCCTCCAGTGCAATTCTGTGGATTTTTTTCTTAGCTTTAGCAAAAATCATAAGTATGATTGCCACACGATTTGATGTATCATTCATCATATCATTTGTGGCGTAAACATTTCAGGATGAGGAATACTTATGGTTAAACACCCTGAATCCCAAACTATGAGCAATAGTAAAGCTTGACTTAGAAAGCACAAATCTCCAAATTTTGATTATTAAGGCAAAGGAGATTAGAATGTTTTCTGTACAAATTCTAACAAGTGATCTGATAAAATGTATGATATTATCACCGGCAGGGTTAAACTCTTTAGAATCCAGTCTGATTTGCTTTGAATGGCGATTCATTATTTGACAGTGAGATAGAGAAAGGGGTGGTGGAGGAGTTAAGTGTTGGCAGAGTGACGGAGGGAGAGAGTGAGTGAGCGAGAGAGAGAGAGAGATAGTGCTGCCAGTGTCCGTACACCACACACAATCCCACCTCTCTGTCTCTCTCCTCTCTGCCACTTTATCTTCAGCAAGGGCTGCCCACTGGGATAATATTCTGTATCTGTCTTTCACGCACATTAATCAGTCATTCTCTCTCTCTCTTTTCTCTTCCTCATTATTTGACACTTTTTCTCCATCCTCCTTCCTGTCATCTTCCTTCTTCACCTCCCTGTCCTCCTCCTTTATCACTTCCATTCTGCTGCTCACATCATCTCAGCGGCTGGAGAACTCACAGGACGCTGGAGGACAGGTAAGGCTCTGTGTGTGTCTGAGAAGTAAAAGATCATGTGCGGATTTAAATGTTAGACATTTTTGATTGATGATAATCTACAATCTTTTCAGTGAGACTTTGTTTTACTGAATATTTCTCATTTTATTTTGCTCAAAGGCTGCTCATCTATAGCTTCAGTTATGGTTTAGGTATTAAAACTTCATCTTAGACGTTTGTTTTAAGATGCTTTAGGAAAAATTAAAATAGACACAGATTAGAAAAGCATTGTCATGCACAGTTATGAAATTAATGTAGACTGAATAGATCCGATAAGTTGCTCTTGGTAGATTTTGATGAGAAATGTTTGAGTCCATATTGAGATCTCTGACTTTTGATTGCAGATGTTGGTATTTTGGCAAATCGGAGCTGTTTGTGACATTGTTAAGATCTCTTCTGAAACTCTAGAGGAGACATATGTGAGATTAATGTGGTCTCACAGTAAAGACATTAAAAGGTGATGCATGTAATTTTCTGTTTATATTAAAATTGATTTATCTAAAATAAGATGTTAAAAATATTGTTTCTTGTCCCAGGTTAATGTAAAGAAGAACCTAAAGTAGGCAATTTGTAGGTTGCTTTTGTAAACATGTAAACACTGGTGCTTTTCTAAACAGTTTTTTTGAGTGTCGCCTGAGAGTCACTAGTGTACGTTTGTGGGCGGGACTATCTGTTTGAGTGACCTAGGGCAGATGGGGGAGTGTTCATGGAACGTTGTTTGAAAACAGTCATTATTTTGGTAATATAGGTCCCATTGGTTAACATTAGTTAGTGCATTAACTAATAATAAGCAATATATTTGTAACAGTTTTTATTAATCTTTGTTAATAAAAATACAACTGTTCATTGTTCGCTCATGTTAGCTTAGATCCATTAAAATATTAAGAGGCACAACTTTTGATTTTAGTAATTGATTAGTAAATGTTTAAATTAACATTAACTAAGAGTAATAAATGCTTTATAAGTTTTTTATTGTTAGTTTGTGTTACTAATGTAGTTAACTAATGTTAACAAATGGAACCTTGTTACCATTGTGTTATTATTATTTTGATGCCAGTGGCATAGAAATTACATCTGCTCTTATGAAAGTTTCTCAGTGCTGGCTAGGAGAAATAATTGAGAACTGAAGAGATGCTTTTTACATGACTATGCCAGTCACAGGTTGTTTTAAGCAGTCATGAAGTTTGTCTCAAGCTCATCAGACAGTCAATAGACTAATTTAGTGAGCCGATAAAGCCTCAGAGATAAACAGATGTTTCTATACACGTCTGAAGACATTAATGATAATCTATGTGGGCAATGTGACCTTGATGGAAATCCGCCCACGTCTCTTCATGTTGTTTAAATGTTAAACAAAAGTGAAAAGCAGGTGTTTTGGTTGCAGAGTTGGTGCAGGCTACCCAGGACTTCATCCTGAATTGTAAAGAGAACTCATCTGAGCATGAGACATATGGCTGCTGTCTTTTCCTGCCCCACTTTTAATTGAATTTTCCACTAAGGTTGAGGCAGGCAAAGGCTTACCTGTGGTCTTCACAGATGGGCTGCTAATGGCTCTGATTTTCAGTGTCACTTCTCTCAAACAAATTTCTTATCTGCTTTTGTCTCTCTCTCTTTCCAACTTTCTGCCTGGCTGTCCACCTGTCCATCTCTCTATCTATCTACCTACTGTATCTATCTAACACTTTAACTGTTTATATGTCTTTCTAGTATTGATCTGTCAATCAACCAGTCAGTCAATTTCTCTGTCTGTCTATTGAACTGTTTATATATCTGCCTATCAATTTAATTACTTAAAGGCAGAATATGTAATTTTTTTTTTTTGATTCAAAACAAAGGTGTAGCTTGATGACGCCTTGATTTCGCGGAATCATGGGAGGTGTTGTCTTCACTTCTATAGCCGGTGGAAAAGAATCAGGCAGAAATCATGTTCATGGATGAGATTATTAACATTACTGTAGTATGAAGCAGAGCAGGGCGAGTGCTGTGCGAGAAGAAAAGAGGCCTCTGGACCGATTGCTAATGAGAGACGAGCGCGACACACGTCTCGAGAGCAGCAGAACTTTTATTATGCCGCAGTTGCCGCTTCTGTTTCTTCCGGTCAAGTGTATGTGGGGTAAAGCAGCGCTGTTTATCATATTAGATACATTTGTGTGTTGAAAGTTGGTATAGTGCTACTCTGTGCATTCGCTTGGTGGCTCCTGAGACACTTATTGCACACTGCAGTAAGCTTGATCGATATTAGGCATGGTAAAACATGGTACTCGCTGTAAATAAAGAAAAACAAGATTTAAACAATAAGACTTGCTGTGTTGAGCTATATAACATGATTAGGTTTCTGTCGATGAATGTATCCATCCAAACAGTTGCTCACCTCCTCTAATAAAACATGTTATATATTAAAGCGTCTTTGGTGTTTCCATGGTTTCATAGGCAACGAACTGACACAGTCCGTGTCCTGGTTAAAAATTGCTTATTTCTCTGGATTTAAACATTCTTGGAAACATCTGGGATAATGTAAGTACACAAGTCAACAAAATAACATTGTTCTAGTGGTTTTTGGATATTTTAATCCAAAAATCTTACATATTCTGCCTTTAACTACTTATCTATCTATCTATCTGTCTGACTGTCTGACTGCCTGTTCTTCTATCACCCTTTTAACTCCTCAATTTTTTTACATATTGTTCAATTTTTGTCCTATGTCCTTCCTTTTTTTCTCCATGTCTCCCTTTGTGCTCCATTCTGCCTTTGTCACTTCCCTTTCTTTTCACACTGGCTGGAATCTAGCTGTCACATTGACAGATCTATGTTGTGATGGATTTGCATGTGTATCCATCTATACAGCCATAAAATATTTGTGTGCCCATTTTTATGGCTCTGAGGGTCATGAATTTGGAATGGGCCCATCGGTGCTTTGTTCAGCTCCATTGTGAGAGAAAAATGCAGTGTGCATTTGTGACGTGAACATGTGATTCCTGTGTTACAAGTGCACATTAGTGACAGAAGATTGAATGAGTGTGCTGTGGACTGGACTGTGATGTGAATGTTTAAAGCCCATTGCATGATTCATAATTAATGCTATTGTTTCCATTATTTATATGAATGGGTACAGTAGTTGGGGGGACTTATAATCAAGGTTTTGCTGGGGAATTTGTGTTAATTGCATTTATAAAGGGGCAGGCACTCCACCTAACATATGCACACTGGTCTTGACAGTTTAAAAGTGCACTTGAATGTAATTGGAGTTCATTTTTGATCTGAGAGGAAGCATTTATGCTGTTATTGTCCAGAAATGATTTCAATTGTGCTGTTGTATTAAATGTGTTGCCATGTCGTGAACACCTCTGGCTCCTCGCTTGGGTTGTTCCATTCAATAATTAAGGGATATAATTATAATTAAGGTTATATTTAAGAGACTTTTCCAAACAACAGTTCTCCACTGAGAAAAGCATTGATTTAGTCTGGCAAGGAGAGTCAGGTGAAGTTTTGTAAATTCCTATTTGAAATGCATGTATAAAAGAGACTAAAGTGTCTGTGCACGCATGTTTGCGAGAGCGAGCACAACTGTGTGTTGTTTCCTCTCCGCGGAAATCAATCCAAACACAGAGTGCCGGAGCACTCATTGCTATTCACATGCGCGTCTGTCTGTATCATATCTTTAAATCTGCTAATTAACCTCATTACGACGATCAGCCTGCAGGGGATCCAGTGTAAACCAAAGCATACACTCATACACACACATAGATTCGACATAAAAACTCCAAAAACTCAATGCAGACTGCTTCTTCAGTTTAATTATGAAAAACCCATGATTGAATAATTAATACTGTTGGGTCGCCCTCAGCATCTCACTAAGTAGAGGCCAAGTGGTCACTGTGGTGCAGATAGACATGCTCTAAATAATCCAAGCAGACACAGACCTCTGTAAACTGTCGCCTGCCAAAAACATGACCCGTGCAACTAAGATTATACCCTTCACCACACAAAGCCTTCTGTAGGTTTACACCGACCCTGAATGTGGAACATTACCAAAACATCAGAAAATCACAAAATCTGGTCTAGCAAACCTGTTTGTATTTTGCAGGGCACAGTGATGGTGGGCTTCCAGCTTAGGCGGCTTTGTGCACAATTAATGACAAAAAATTGATTTTATTCGAAAACAGGCTTGACTGATATGGATCAGAACAGTCAGTTAGACCACCTAAGTGTGAACTATTCCAAACAAACTTGGGTGCGGTTCGACAAAAATATGAGCGTAACACGGATCAAAGACATCTAAATGAACCAAAAACAGGATGTGATGGCACCAGATGCGACCCTAAAAAGGACGGACTGCTGAAGCATACTTGTTTTTTTCTCGTCATAGGAGCTACGTTGCCCATTACAGTTCGGTGCAGGTGTCAGAAATGCATCTCCTTGCAGCAGATCTTCGTTTGTGTGCAACGGAAGAAGAGGGTTGTGCCAATGGACTATATCATCGTCCATCATGATGGCTGACCGACAATTAAAAATAATTGGAAATGGAAATATATAACGTTATTTTTTATTATTTTTTTTATTTCAAATGAGTTTAATGCATAGGCTTATTATAGCTCAATCAGCTGGATGTTGTCTTTCGATGGCCTTTTAATATGTTTATCATATAAAAATAATTACTATGACGTTTATTTTCTAATATGACAATGTAAATGAAACACCAAGTTCAACAATATTTTAATAGATACAACAAAACAAGGTGCATATCGTAAAAAAACTAGCTTGCAAAAAAAAAAAAAAATGCGGTTTGGGAGTCGGGCATTTTAGCAGGTTATCAACTACCACATATATGTTGCACAACTTTTAAACACTATCTCGCTTCTGTTATAGGGACAATCCATCGTCTTGGAAAATTACTTGCTAGTGTTCAGTTTTTTTACTAGTGTGAAAAGTATCTGGGTTATAAGTTAAACACATAGGTATTGCTGACATGAAATCGTCTCAGGTTACGTATGTAACCATGGTTCCCTGAGAACAGGGAACGAGACTCTGCGCTGACTGCGCTATGGGGAACGTCCTCCGTGACCCGTGCTCGAAATGCCAAAAATCACCACACTCCAATCCCAGCCTATACAAACGGCGCTAACCGTGACGTATAAAGGGAGCGCCTGAGGAAACAGCCGACATCTTCTTGTCTTTGAGCGACTGTAGCAGGCATCCCGCAGTATGGCATGAAAGCGCAGAGTCTCGTTCCCTGTTCTCAGGGAACCATGGTTACATACGTAACCTGAGACGTTCCCTTTCGAAAGGGAACTCCACTCTGCGCTGACTGCGCTATGGGGAACGATATACCCACGCCGCCATGCTAGAGGAGAATGCCAGTCCAAATGTCTGGACACACATCCGGCAGTTCCAGGGAAAAACCGGGGGCAGAACTCCAAGGCTGTCAGTGACAGCATTCCCTACGGCCAACAGCCCAACCACGGTGTGTGGTGATTTTTGGCATTTCGAGCACGGGTCACGGAGGACGTTCCCCATAGCGCAGTCAGCGCAGAGTGGAGTTCCCTTTCGAAAGGGAACTTAGCAATACATTAAAGTATGATAAAGAGGTGCAGTCTTTAATATGTTTAATGTTAGTAGAGATGAAAATAGTTAGAGGTTATTGTACAGATTCAATTCATAGGGACTCCTTTGGTTAAAATGATCCATGCTGAATTGGTCTGGTCTGACTCAGTTACCACTGATTGGGTGAAAACCATTCAAACCTACTGGCTGTGGAAATCATGGGCGTGACTCATTAAACTGTAAGCCAAACGGCGTAAAAGACGTGCGCTCTGTTTTTTTACGGCGTCATATGGCAAGATGGACTGCGTAAAAAGCGGCGCTTTTTACAGTGCTTTTTACTCATTAAATTATGAGAAAAAAGTCGTTAAATTACGAGAAAAAGTAATTAAATTATGAGAACAAATTCGTAATTTAATGACCTTTTTCTCGTAGTTTAATAAGTTTATTCTCAACATTTTATCTCAACCTTTTTCTCGAAATTTAACAAGTTTTTTCTCGTGATTTAACGAGTTCATTCTCAACATTTTATTTCGACTTTTTTCTCTAAATTTAACAAGTTTTTTCTCGAAATTTAACAACTTTAATCTCGAGATGGTTTTATTTTTTTATTATAGCTTGGCCCTAATCCTCTTCCGTACATACCAGAGTTTGATTGCTCCCCCTTTGGTCTCTGTTCACACTATATTATTTGGGTCTGAACCACGGTATGCTTGCATCATCAAGAAGGTGTCAAAATGGAAAGAGTTTTTTTTAACCTTTGGTTTTGTTACAAATGTGCCACACGAGTCCTGAAAAGTGAGCCAAAGCATCCCGATCACCCCCAGGTGGCTGGATGTAGTATAGGTCAAAAATCCTGCCCTCTCCAAGTAATGTAATGGGACGTGAGACAAACGAAACAATCAAATTACACGTCAAAATGTTTTTCCCAACAATGGTTTCTGTCATTTTAGGCAGTTTTTATCACGCTGATGTTAGTTGTGTTCGTTCTTTAAATAAGTTTGGTTTTTGTTAGTTATTTGATGCTATAAAAACACGGGTTTTGACGTCATGATTGACAGCTGAGTTTGACAGCTTCTTTGAGCGAAGTAGTCACTGAAGCAGCAACAGACAGGATCTTCAGGAGGAGATTGGCTTTAACTTTAATTTCTACATTTCCAGAACTTTATTTCACACCAACATAATGAGTTGTTCTGAAGTAAACTGTATTAATCGATTCTGTGGGTGGGAACTTGATATTGCAGCTCCACTTCACGCTCACTACTGCGCAGACTCGGGCTCCAAGTTCCCTACTGCGGAGACTCGAGACTCAATAGGTGCGTTCCATTCGACCGTAAGTGGACTGCGAAGTGGACTTCACACGGTATTTCGCCATCTTAAAGGGATAGTTCACCCAAAAATGAAAATTTGATGTTTATCTGCTTACCCCCAGTGCATCCAAGATGTAGATGACTTTTTTTCTTCAGCCGAACGCAAATTATGATTTTTAACTGCAACCGCTGCTGTCTGTCAGTCAAATAATAGCAGTGATTGGGAACTTGAACAATAAGAGTCGAAAAAACCTCCATAGACAAATCCAAACTAAACCCTGCGGCACGTGACGACACATTAATGTCCTAAGACACGAAACGATCGGTTTGTGCGAGAAACCGAACAATATTTATATAATTTTTTACCTCTAATACACCACTATGTCCAACTTCGTTCAACTTCCGGTTAGTGAGGTCTGATCGCGCTCTGACAACGGAAGTGATGTCTCGCGCTCATTGAAGTATATGGACGAGACATCACTTCCGTCATCACAACGCGTTTTATGACCTCACTAACACGAAGCTGAACGAAGTTGGACATAGTGGTGTATTAGAGGTAAAAATTATATAAATACTGTTCGGTTTCTCGCACAAACCGATCGTTTCGTGTCTTAGGACATTAATGTGTCGTCACGAGCCGCAGGTTTTAATTTTGATTTGTCTAAGCAAGTTTTATTTACTGTTATAGTTGAAGTTCCCATCTACTGCTATTATTTGACTGACAGACGGCAGCGGTTGCAGTTAAAAATCATAATTTGCGTTCGACTGAAGAAAAAAAGTCACCTACATCTTGGATGCACTGGGGGTAAGCAGATAAACATCAAATTTTCATTTTTGGGTGAACTATCCCTTTAAGTGAAATTCCATTCCGAAGGGAGCGAACATGTTCCGTTCGAAGGGCACTGCGAACGGCATAGGGAATAAGGGAACATCGATACATCACTTCACAGGAAGTAGAGAGGTAAAATTACCCAACTGTCATTGCGCACCACGTCACCATTCAAAACTACGACGAAGCAGAGCCGTTGAAAGAGTTTAACGGCTCTCTGGTTTTGAGTATTTATACATTTTATACGAACGAAAGTATGAATGGTTATGGCGATGAGTGTTACATTTGTATATTTTATTGTATGAATAGGCATGACAAAGTAAAAGTGTTGAAAAGCAGCTAAGGCTCTATCATTTATTTTATTTTATTTAATGTTACCTCAGGAGTGTTTATGCGGCTGCGCGTGGAAAAGAAAGCGCATGAGACCATGGATTAAGAATACATATAGTTAACCAAATGAGAATTTATTTTCATTTGGCATTACAGTTTCAGCTTCAAATCTGTTAAAAGTCGATTTTAAATTCGAAAGTAAATTAAAATATCTATTTATTTATTTATGTCATCAATCTCCGCGACACTGTCGACTTTCTTTGATGACGTTTGCAGGGTGTTCCAAATGAACGATTATTGTCAGCGTAGTCCACTTCAACTGATATACCGTGCTCAGGGAGTAGGGAGCAGTGAACACTGCGTAGGGACCCTGTCGAATGGAACACAGCTAATATGTCAGTGTCATATTGGCACACTGGCAGCTTCACTTACCAAAGTGGAAGAGAGTGAAGGTGTGTCGTCCATCTTTTTTACAGTCTATGTTTTGTTTCCAAAGCGTCAGCATGTAACTGCCGCAAATGCACTGCAAATTTTCTGAAGAACACAGGAGTCCATTTCTGCTGAAGGCAAGCAGAAATTAGATATACATTCTGCGTCCAGTGCATCAGTCACGCCTGTCAGGAAAGTGAGTGAGAACACACACAAACTCACAGTTTTCAAATCCTACGTTATCAATAGCAGTTGGGTGATTCTCTGAATTGGGTGCCCTTCAAGTCCCCCAAACTTACTTCAAAGATTTTCAATTGAAGGAAATCACAAAATGCATTTTAACGCTGTAAATTAATAGAACCAGGTGCCTTTGCATTATAATGCAACACAATTGCTTTTTTAAAATTTAAATTTAAAGATAATGGGTTGCCTAAGTAGTAGACAACAAGCATGTTTGCATGTCCTCACTAACCATCATTACTTTTTCATCGAATATCAAACAAATAAAAAGTGCAATTAATACCAAAACGTTGCTGCTAATATAATCATATGTTGGTCTACTTTAACTAAAATATAAATATATATATAAAAATGCATTAATTATATATGAAATTGCAATATTTATACACGTCCTCCAGTTTGTTTTCAACCCCGTCACGCCATACTATTTACCCCCCTATAAAAATAATGGATCAATCCCTGTGGCATCACATCCAGGAAGTGACATCACACAAGTCTCTTGAAGAACATGCTGCAAAGAAAGGCAAGTGTCAGTATCTTTTCTTACCTATATTTCATGTTTTTTACTGTCAGATTTAGATTGTCAGGGTCAACATTTCAACTCTGTTGTATAACTAAATGATAGTAAACAACGGTTTAAGATGAAATAAATAATAGTTTTGCAAAACATTACAATTTTATGATGTCCTAAATGCCATGTGGTGCTACTGTCTTAGCTAAGTATGGAGTTAGAGCTACTGTTAGCCAAAAACTTCAACCCCGTCACATTCAACCCCGTCACATTTTTTATTATAACAGGGTTGAATCGTTGTGACAGGGTTGAATGTTTGACACTTCTTAGTAGATTATTCAATTGTAGACTTGTTGTATTGTGATGTGAACTATCAGAAATAATCGATTATGGTATTTTATGTTCAATATTTTCAGACATCCCAATGGCAAAAACAGCAGCAGAGGCAAAGACAGTACAGAGCAAGAAGGGATGCAGACCCAGAGAGAAGGGAAAATTATCTCAGGAGTGAGCGTGAAAGGTGGAAAAGGGACACAGAGGCAGGGAAAAAGAAAAAAATAAGCAATCTGGGTGACAGAGCTAAACGACATAAGCGAAAGATGTGGAGGGATGCTAAAAAAAGACAGAAGAACAGGGAAGCTTTGAGGAATAGCGACACCCCTCCACAAAGTCCTGATAATCAAAATGCAGAGCAACCTAGATCTGGGTCCTCGAGGTCAGTTGTAATGAGTTAATTTAGATTAGATGAAGTTGAGTGTAAGTTAGTGTGTGTTAGAGAGAGTAAGTGTATACTGTTTCTGTAAGTGTATTTAGGGGTTTGTCCATGTGAGATTTTAAATGTTGGCTGCAGTTTGGTAATTATTTATTTTAATAATTTAATTTAATAATAATTATTATTTATTATTATTTATTTATTATTTATTTATAATAAATAATAAAAAAAAAATTTGATTCAGGCAACATTTGGAGGGAAAGAAACAATCCCGAAGAGCAAGATACAAACTGCACAAAGAGATAGCACAACTCCAACATGCACTCACAAAGGAGAGGAAACTTAAAGAAAAGTACAAAAAGAGGCTCCAGCGATCAGTAAAACAAAATGAATCTCCAAGATCCAAAGTCCGTGAACTGGTTAAGAACTGTCCTGTGAACAATAGGATCAGAAAAACATTACTACTTCATGAAGCACTCATTTCTGACATCAAGAGAAAATACCAGAATGCCAGAAATGAAAGAGATAAGCAAATCTTAGCCAAGGTTACTGTGGGAAAGATTGTCAAAAAGTATAGGCTGCAGAGATGGTCAGAACAGGCGTTGGGGTTTTCAAAGAAACGCAGAAACCTTTTGAAGAGCAAAAGCCTGACCAGTTTTACCAGAAAGACTGTCAACAGGTTTGCAGATACATCTATTCAGAAGAACATAAAGAGCTTCTTTAACAGAGATGATGTCAGCAGGATAACTACAGGAAGAAAACAAACCATTACTAGAAACAAAGTAAAGATGCAAAAAAGGTTTCTTGGAGACACAATGAGAAACCTCCACAGAAAATTTCTAGCAGAGAATAATGTGAGGATCTCATACTCTTCATTTTGCCGCCTACGTCCCTTTTGGGTTGTGCACCCCTCTTTGTCTGATCGTGAGACATGCCAGTGCAAACTGCATGAAAATTTAAGCTTTCTAGCAGAAAAGCTTAATCAGCTGAAGTTGATTGAGACCTCAGATCTTGAGAGACTTACTAAAATTGTGTCCTGTGATACCACTCGCAAGGATTGTATGTATGGGGAGTGTGAGAACTGTAAAGATAAAACAGTTCCCCTCTCCAGTATGTACGACAGTGTAAAAAAAGTGTCCTATACTCAGTGGGGGACAGAAGAGAAGGCAAAAATGGATGATCAGGAGGGGCCAAAAGTAAAGATATCTGTTAAACAAATTGTTGAGGGAACCCAGGAGCAACTTGCTGAGCAGTTCCACACACACCTGAGCAAGTTCAAGAAGCATTCATTCAATATTAGGCAACAGTATGCCTACTACCGTGAGCTGAGAAAGAGCATGGCCACTGATGAATGTCTAATTCACATTGATTTTTCGGAGAACTTCACCTGCAAGTACAGTTCTGAAATACAAGCAGTGCACTTTGGATCATCTCATCAACAGGCGACACTACACACAGGGATTCTTTGTGTGGGCGGTAGCCAAGAACTGACCTGCTTCAGCACAATATCTCCATCAAAGCACAAAAGCCCAGCAGCTATTTGGGAGCATCTGAACCCTGTATTGGATTATGTGCAGACAACACACCCAGAGGTTTCTGCGATACACTTTTTTAGTGATGGGCCTTGTACCCAGTATAAGCAGAAGGGCAATTTTTTCCTTTTTTAGCACTGAGCTGGAGAAAAGAGGCATTAAGGCAGGGACATGGAATTTTTTTGAGGCCAGCCATGGCAAAGGAGCACCCGATGGTGTTGGAGCAGCCTTGAAGAGGACTGCTGACATGCTAATAAGCCATGGCCGGGACATTCAAGATGCACATGAGCTCTTCAAGGCCCTTTTGGAGACCAACACATCGATCAAGTTGTTCTTTGTCAATGGTGATACTATTGAGCAGGCTCTTGAGAGGATGCCATCAAACCTACCAGCAGTCCCAGCAACCATGCGGCTACATCAGGTGGTAACTCTTGCTCCAGGAGAGATACTGTCTCGTGATGTCAGCTGTATGTGCTCGACCAGATGCAGTTACAATGCGAGTGTTGGAACACAAATCATTTCAGCTTTGTTAAGAAGGTGCCAGATGCTGTGTCACAGAGGCAGTCACGAATCCATTGGGAAGACCCAGAGGTGCTAGGGCAGTGGTGTGTGCTCACATATGATAAAGATTTGTTCCCAGGAATAATACTTGCGATGGATGAAACGCATGTGCAAGTAAAATGCATGCACCGTGTCGGGCCAAACAGGTTCTTTTGGCCTGCTCGTGAGGATGTGCTTTGGTATGTTTTTGATGATGTGCTTGAGCTCATCCCACCTCCTAAGCCAGTGACAACACGGCACATGGAAATTCAAAAAGATGTTTGGGCCAGGCTTTCTGAATAAAGAATGAATTAATGGACATGTTACAGTCCTGTTTTCAAAGTTCAATGTTAAGCACTAAAAACAAGTTTTAATCAAAATGAGATCCCAGCAAGGTAGTTTTCCATAGTCTATGTTGTTTTTATAAGAGATTTTTTGGACCAAATGGAAAGATCGATTGATGTTTGTGATTAATTAATGCTTTTGATTTAATGTTAAATACTTACTAAAATGTTTGTTAGTTTTTGCCAACTTTAATAAAATAAAATGTTATTGAATGTGATATCATTCATTTTACAGGTAAGAAATCCATACTTTATTGAAATAATGATCATCACTTCAACCCTGTTATCATTTTCAACCCCGTTATGCTGAGTTCAACCCTGTTATTTGATAGTTTTTATTAATATTTTCGTGATAAGAAGACAAATTAGGTCAATGTTTGTTTTGCTGTGTGCAGAACTTACAGGACAGTCTGAAAAAATACGAAAGCCTGATTAAATCCTAATGTTAATGCATATTTTGTGATAAGATATGAAGACCAATGTTAGATACAGTTTTCATGACCTGATTTGGTATTCAAATGGTGAGTATTTAAAAATAAAATTCTACATGCAATAAATGATATCAAACAAGGGACATCTCATTGAAAAGATTCTACAAGAATTTACTTGAAAATCTTTTTAAATCATATTTAAACAGGGTCCAAGTTGTCTGTGACGGGGTTGAACTCCAAAACAACTTTCAGTAAGAAAAAACACTCAATATCAATTAGAATTTCATGCCTGAGGTGGGAAAATGTTTTTTCTTAAAGGTTGTACTAATCCACTATCACATGAAATGATCAGAAATATAACTATTTAAGGTATATATATAAAAAAAGTTATGACCCAAAAGGCACCCATCTCAGAGAATCACTCAGTTCACTTCCGCGAATACTGTTCATATCAGCAGCAAACCGAATGGGAGTTCACATGAATCAACCCCTCCACCCTTTTTAGGTGGATTCGGGTACGGTTCGCTGGTGCGAGTTCGGAAGACAGCGTCAACATCATTCACACAAACCGAACTCAATCACCCCCAGGTGCGCACCAAATGTACTAGTGTGAAAGCACCCTAAGATAGATTTTGAAGAATAGTGGTGATAGTTGCAAGCTTTCTGGGCATAATTTTGTTCCTCATTACTGTGGTTACAAATGCATTTCTGAAGAACAATGAAAAAGGCAATGTTCTTGCAGTGTTTTGCTAGCAGTGGTTGTGGTTTTGATTCTCAGGGAACCTGGATACTGATAAAAGAATATCTTGAATGTGCTACCACTTTCATTACAGGTACAAGCTTCAAGTGAGAAAGTATGACAGATGTGTTAAAAAATAAATCCATGTTTGCTGTAAAGACAAGTTATACAAAGTGCAGTCAGGGGACTGAAGCTCATGGGTGAGTGTTATGGTAGTTTGTGCTTCTCCAGTCTCTTGGTTTATTTGATCACTGATTGATTTTCTGCACACTTGAAGGTTCCTGGTATCAGGCATTGTATAAGAGTGTCTCAGCATAATAAATTGTTGGTGAGTTAGAATGATTTACAGTAGACACGTCTAAAGCAGTGCAGTATATTTGACATTTCCGGTAGCTTCAGTTGATAGTTGATTCAGTTCCTCACTATAAAAAGAATATTGTTAAATTTGCAGTAAAAAAGAAGAAGCTGTGGTTGCCATAAATTCACGGTAAAAATATGGCGACAGTGTTTCAGCTATTACAGGATGGCATAATGGTGTCTATATATTTTACAGCTTATAACAACGTATTTCGTTAAGTGATATACTTTTAAAGAGTTAGTTCACCCAAAAATGAAAATTCTGTCTTTAATTACTCACTCTCATGTCATTCCACACCCGTAAGACCTTTGTTCATCTTCAGAACACAAATTAAGATATTTTTGATAAAATCCGATGGCTTGTGAGGCCTGCATTGGACTTTCAAATGCCCAGAAAGGTACTAAAAACATATTTAAAACAGTTCATGTGACTACAGTGGTTCAACCTTAATTTTATGAAGCGATGAGAATACTTTTTGTGCGCCAAAAAAAAAAAAGACTTTATACAACAATATCTAGCACTCATCACTGAACTAAACACTGCTTCAGGAAGCTTTGGGTTCGAAGCTTTACAAATCTTTTGTTTCGAATCAGTGGTTCGGAGCGTGTATCAAATGATCTTAAAACTGCCAAAGTCATGTGATTTTAGTAAACGAGTCTTCGTTACATCGTAAGTGTTTCGAAATTTCAATGGTTCACGTGACTTTGGCAGTGCTCTGAAGAACCACTGATACTATTAAAGGGTGAACTAACCATTTAATATACCAATCTGCTTGAATTGATAAATCAGTTCAACAGATTCCTTCTGGGAATGTCCTTTTACTTCTTTTCACTTTAAATTATGTTAATTCATAGTTTATACTTGCAAAAAACACAAATTTGACAGTATTTTACAGTAAAATTACATATAATGTGATTTTAAACACCTGTTTTTCACCGTACATAACTTAACTGTTCACCTTTAACAGGTTTTTATTGTAGCATTTTTATAGTTTTTTACAGTGTAGGATGCACTGATAAATTTATCCACTTTTAAGGGATTTTTTCAAAAGAAAAGTTTTTTATTGAAACGCATAGACTCAGGGATGTGACTCTAAAATACAATAATTAGATAATTACTTTTTGGAAGCTGTGAAAGTAATGTGTTACACTATAATGTGCAGAAATTGTACCTTTTAGCGACATATTATCACCTTAAGGTGTTTTTTAATATTAAAAGTCTTTTTTTTTTGCTACTTGCAATAATAGACAGTTTACTTAATTATAATGGAAGCAATTTTGTTGCATCCATGCAGACAGGTACCATATGCACCTTTTAGGGGTAGATAAGGTACAGAAGGGTACCTTTCAGGGTACACCAGTGAAAAATGGTTGTACCCCTCAAGGTAAAATTTTTGCACAATATTTTGTTCTTTTATTTGAGACATGCCACTCAAAAGTTGTCTTTTTTTATCATTCTAATTGAATCTTACAAACCAGACACCAGGATCCATCTGTTTGATCTCAGAGCTGTGGATCTTCCAATGGAGAGGTCCAGGACTTTGTGAAACTTGTGAAGTTTTGCTAGAGTCTGAAAACTTCAGAGATGATCCTGCAGTGATGCTACAGAGACATTACAGGGCTGACAGCAGCTGGTCATGTCTGGCCCTTCAAAGTGTCTGAAGTTTGGCAGAGATTGAGTGTCCACACCGGCACTGAGGACTTTTAGAAGCAACCTAGTGACTTCAGACAACCCAATGTATGTCAATGGGAGACGTAATCAGAGACGTTATAAAAAAGGGTGAATTTTAACACCAGAGTTAAATGTTTTAAATGAGACGGCATTCCAAAGCTGGCTGTTAAAGGGTTAGTTCACCTAAAAATGAAATTTATTTCATTTATTACTCACCCTCATGTCGTTCTACACCCGTAAGACCTTCATTCATCTTCGAAACACAAGTTAAGATATTTTTTATAAAATCTGATGGCTCAGTGAGGTCTCTATTGCCAGCAATGTCACAACTTCTCAAGATCGAGAAAGCTACTCATAATATATTTAAAACAGTTCATGAGTACAGTGATCCAACCTTAATATTATAAAGCGACAAGAATACTTTTTGTGCGCCAATAAAAATGTGATGGCCGATTTCAAAACACTGCTTCAAAGCTTAACTAATATTTTGTTTCGAATCAGTTGTTCGGAGTGCCAAAGTCACATGATTTCAGCAGTTTGATACACGACCCGATTCACTGATTCAAAACAAAAGATTCATAAAGCTTTGAGATTTCATCAAAAAAGTATGATTTCATCAAAAATATCTTAATTTCAGCAGTCAAGGCAAGGCAATTGTATTTGTATAGCACATTTCATACACAATGGTAATTCAAAGTGCTCTACATAAAAAATAATAATAAAAAAGTCACATGAAAAAGTCACAGTCACATGATTTCAACAGTTCAGCAGTTTGATACATGACCCGAATCACTGATTCGAAACAAAAGATTCATAAAGCTTTGAGATTTCATCAAAAAAGAGTTGGATTTCATCAAAAAATATCTTAATTCAACAATATCTAGTGATGGCCGATTTCAAAACACTGCTTCAAAGCTTTACGAATCAGTTGTTCCGAGTGCCAAAGTCACATGATTTCAGCAGTTTGATACACGACCCGATTCACTGAGTCGAAACAAAAGATTCATAAAGCTTTGAGATTTCATCAAAAAAGAGTTGGATTTCATCAAAAATATCTTAATTTCAGCAGTCACATGATTTCAACAGTTTAGCAGTTTGATACACGACCTGAATCACTGATTCGAAACAAAAGATTCCTAAAGCTTTGAGATTTCATCAAAAAAGAGTTGGATTTCATCAAAAATATCTTAAGTCAACAATATCTAGTGATGGCCGATTTCAAAACACTGCTTCAAAGCTTTAAAAATCTTTTGTTTCGAATCAGTTGTTCAGAGTGCCAAAGTCACATGATTTCAGCAGTTTAGCAGTTTGATACACGACCCGATTCACTGATTCAAAAAAAAAGATTCATAAAGCTTTGAGATTTCATCAAAAACAGAGTTGGATTTCATCAAAAATATCTTAATTTTTGTTCCAAAGATGAACGAATGTCTTACGGATGTGGAATGACATGAGGGTGAGTAATAAATGACATTATTTTAATTTTTGGGTGAACTAACCCTTTAATATTCTGATTGGCCTATAACCATATTTAATTTTATTTTATTCTATTCCACGAGCATGTAGATACATCCTTGTATTCCTGTACCTGTCACTATGATAAGTAATCCAAATCTATCAGTGTTAACGCAATGTCTAATCTTTCACAAACCCGCGGCGTTCACAGATAAAACAAGAAAGCTTTATAAAAACAGGGTTGAAGTGTCGACATTTGTCTGAGAGTTTCTCTCTGTTGTTTCCAATGAGAGTTGAGACAGTGACTCCAGCTCTCAAAGATCCTGAGCCCAGTTTTCAGGCCTCACGGCTAGGAATCACAATGGGACTATGAACAGATGAAAGAAAAGACAATCAAAGACAACTCGAAAACATGTTGAGTTTGCTTTAAGTGAATCACTTTGAAACTCACTTCCCGGACTGTTTTTTTATGCAGAATCTCTCATTAGTGTGGCACACATGAAAACAACAGTATTTCAATCTGTGTGAAAATTAGCTCAAAGACTAATTGACTCTCTATCTTTCTCGCTCTTCCTCTATCTCTACAGTTCTCCAGCAGTAAGTCTTTGCTGTTTGTGCAATTTTGTGTTACTGAATGACTGATGCTGTCACATGACAGTTTACTTTCATCTCAGCTATAGGAGAAGGCATAGTTTCTGATGCACTTGAACAAGGTCCAATATTAGATTTTTGCTGCACTGGCCAATGGTGGGTAAATTTACTGGCCATAAATCTTCCTTACTGGCCACAAAATTGTCTTTTACATCGTTTTTAATATTAAAGCTATATTTTCTTCCCTTAGGCAATGCAATTTTTCCACTGTTTTCTCCAGTGAATGTTACCATGTGACTTGCAGCATCATATAAGAGATCTCTACAGAAAACATCTGATTGTGCTGCTCATATTTTCGTGTTGGTGGTTTAATCACTTGTTTTCTTTTGTATGTTTTTTTTTTTTTTTTAATGAATTGTTTGTCTTTTACATTAGTGTCAGACTATCAATTGGAACAATTTCAATTAAACCATGTATCATTTGCAGAATAACTTATAGAAATAGTTGCCAAAGCTAATTTAGCTTGCATTTGGTGCTTGGTAAATGCAAATTTTGCACACTGAATTTTCTTAAATATAGTTGACTCTACTGAAGCCTGAAAGCCTGAAATCTCAAAGCCCTTGCATGTGTCTGTAATTGCAGTCACTCCATTTTTCATACACTTTTACCAATTAAAGGTCTACACCTCATCATATTTAAGTCCTAGCTGCCTCCAGCCACCAAGGAAATTACAAGAACAGATGTTCAGTCCAGTAGCTGCACACAGCTCTCATTTGAACCCTATATAAAGTACATTTTATTGATTCTTTCATTTCCACTTTGCTTCATAAGTGTATTTGTGACCATATCCAGCTGAGCTGGAGCCGGTTTGGCCATATATAGCTGCCATATGCTTCCTGCTGCAGAGCTTGGGTCCGCAGCAGGGTCTGTGTCCTAATTGAACTATAATTGACTCAGCAGCAGGGAAGGTCAGTTTGTCACTGAGCACTGCATACAGTGTGCCATCAAGCCTGTTACCTGATCCGTCCAGTAATGACTCATGCCACAGTGTCTGAGAGACACTTTTTACAAGATAAAACAGGAAATTGATGCACATATTTATGAACGCACACACCGAAGTACCATATTAGATGAACTAGAGAAAACGTACACACTCTGTGACATGTGGATTAACACTGACACTAAAGTAATTACCTATTGACGCCATTGACTCTTAGGTGTCTGTTTTCCAATGTGAACACACTATTTGGTGACAGCAGGGATTTATTCGCCTCACTATCCTGTTCTATTACACATATGTTATGTTCGGTGCGGGTGGGGGGATTGCCATTTACATTCAAAAGGTCAGTTTAAAAGCATAATACATGTTCATCAATGATGCATTAAATCAAAACATAAATAACTTTTTATAATGTTAAAAAAATTATATTTCAAGTTAATTCTGTTCTTTTGAACTTGCTATTGATCAAAGAATCCTGAAAAAAATTGTCAAGGCTTTCTTAAAAAAAATTAAGTTTTTCAACATTGATAATATTAAGAAATAATTCAGCTTTTCCATGACAGGAATTTCATTTTTCTGGGCTGACCGATATATCGTATGCGATTGTCGCGCGCATTTCGTCAGTAAAGCCGGTTCCCTGATTACCGCTAAATCGCCATCACCTGCTTTCAAATGGAGCGGCATTTAATAGACAGAGCCGTAGATCACTGACAAGCCACGCAATATTGCGTTCATTATCGAAGGCGATTCATCTGCCATATGAACACGATATTGCGTAGCTTGTCAGTGATCTACGGCTCTGTCTATTAAATGGCGCTCCATTTGAAAGCAGGTGATGGCGATTTAGCGGCAATCAGGGAACCGGCTTTACTGACAAAATGCGCGTGACAATCGCATACGATATATCGGTCAGCCCTAATTTTTACAGTTACATTTTAAAATATATTAATATAGGAAGCAGTTAATATTTCACAATATTTCTGTTCTTTTGAATGGTACACTGTAAAAAAAAAAATATTTTCATGATTTGTTATCACAACATTTTTTTCTTTTGTCAAAACAACTTTAATAATATGTTGAGTTTCTGTTGATTAAACCAATCGCATTTGATGTACTCAAATTTTTAATTTCAATTAACTCAAAATTTTAAGGCAACCAGGTAACTTACATTTTAAAGTTAAATCAACAATTTTTTTTTTTTTTTTTTTTTTTTTTTTTTTTTTTTACAGTGTAGTATAATTGTGAAAAAGCCAAACTGATCTGGACATACAATTGCATAAATGTAGCTCATTTGAAAATATCAAAATCTTTCTTTTAACAGTGCAGTTCAATAGTCAATGTGTTTCCATTGTGTGAAAGAGCACTAAATGCCAACCGATTGTCACTTGAAAGTTCTTTTTGCTCTCTTCATTAATGTAACCTGTGAGTTTACATGTTAATTATCCTGAAAAAGAAAATAAGATCTCCAATTCATAAAGAGAAAACATCTGCGAGGGCAGCCGCTGCGATAACGCAACATTAGCTCAGTTGTCCTCCAGGTTAATTACTACAATACTCTTGAAGTAAAGGTTAAACAAAGGTGAGTCATGTTGGCATTTAATTCGGATATCTGAGTTCCTCCACACCTGAAGCGTGAACATTTGAGTCAACTCTAAAGCTCAAGCGTGGGAGACGTTATGAAAGAAGGGTGAATTTTAACACCGGAGTTAAATGTTTTAAATGAGGCGGCATTCCAAAGCTGGCATTATGAAAATGTCATTGCACTTCTAGCGGGTGAAAATTTCAAGGGTTGAGACGTCCAACAAACCCAGCTGAAAATTGCCATGGAAATTAATGTGCTTGTTATTGCTATGATTAAAGCTGCAAAAGACTTCTAAATGCATGCATATATATTAAAACGGCTGAAACAGACTGCCTAGAATAGACCTTATATTAGGAAGTGGGTGTTTGTGTGTTTCCCGTGGGCTTAATGATGCCTGTATGCGGGAGATTAAGATAAATTTGTTCATTATTCTTTTCTTTACACCCTCTCGACCCTCAAAACAGAACTGAAGATTTCTAGGTTTAATGAAAAGGATGCACCCATTTAATCAGCCAAACAAACTATTTAATTAAACTTTTCAGTGAATGCTTGAGCCCCGCAATTCCTCAAATCAGTCCGCCCTTCTTGAAAAATGAGTGTTTTAATCAGGCAGCCATTTGTAGATCTCTACTTCTACTTTGTGTGTGCGGATGAATTGGAGTCTGCACATGTGTGAGAGCCCGTGAGTGAATGGAGCCCTGTCGAAACTGATTAGCTTTGTAATTACTCTCCGCTCTCCGGTCAGCGCTAACAGACATGTTTAATGCTATGCGTCAATCTACAGTCTCACGACGGGATGAGCAGGGAATTCTAAGATAACAGCACTTGGAGGAAAGGAGCGCAGAACTGTGTCTCGAAGCTCACTTCAGTTGTGACAGGCCTTTCAAACTGGATGACAAAGCCTATGCAGCTAACCAAACATTTGATGCAGATCCAGTCAGTGTTTTGCTGAATGAAATGTGATTTACATTTTTGGATGGGAATTGGAGTGATATGGGGATTATAGCAAAGGGAAGAGACAGATGTGGAGAAAGAAGAGGAATTATCTCTCAGAAACATCAGGGGAAATGCAGTGGAAAGTTATGGAGATGAGTAGCTAATAAACATGATGCTAGTAAAGAGTCTTGGAAGCAGAAATAAGAGCTATTTGCAGATAATTGCAGCCAGTGAACCTTAAGTAAAATCACAATCAAGTAGTGTTTTTTAAATGTGGGGTTGATATATATATATATATATATATAGTTTCATATATCAGTGCTCAGCGTAAATGAGTACACCCCCTTTGAAAAGTAACATTACACACTGATTATCTCTTCATCACACCACCTGTTATAGTAGGCAGCAAGTGAACATTTTGTCCTCAAAGTTGATGTGTTAAAAGCATGAAAAATGGGCAAGCGTAAGGATTTGAGCGAGTTTGACAAGGGCCAATTTGTGATGGCTAGACGACTGGGTCAGAGCATCTCCAAAAATGTAGCTCTTGTGGGGTGTTCCCGGTCTGCAGTGGTCACTATCTATCAAAAGTGGTCCAAGGAAGGAACAGTGATAAACTAGTGACAGGGTTATGGGCGGCCAAGGCTCATTGATGCACGTGGGGAACGAAGGCTGGCCCGTGTGGTCCGATCCAACAGACGAGCTACTGCGTATGGGGCTGCATAGCCACAGACCAGTCAGGGTGCCCATGCTGACCCCTGTCCACCACCGAAAGCATGTGGATGTTACTTTGACAAGTACCACCTAGCTAAGCATTGTCGCAGACCATGTACACCCTTTCATGGAAACTGTATTCCCTGGTGGCAGTGGCCACAAAGCAAAAATGGTTCAGGGATGGTTTGAGGAGCACAACAACGAGTTTGAGGTGTTGATTGGCCTCCAAATTCCCCAGATCTCAATCCAATCAAGCATCTGTGGGATGTGCTAAACAAACAAGCCCCACCTCGCAACTTAGAGGACTTAAAGGATCTTCTGCTAACATCTTGGTGCCAGAAACCACAGCACACCTTCAGAGGTCTAGTGGAGTCCATGCCTCGATGGGTCAGGGCTGTTTTGGCAGCAAAAGGGGGACCAACACAAATTTTTTAGGAAGGTGGTCATAACTTTAACTTTAATATATACAGGTGCTGGTCATATAATTAGAATATCGTGAAAAAGTTCATTTTTTTATTGTAAATTATTTTTAAAAATGAAACTTTCATATATTCTAGATACATGTAAAGTAAAACATTTCAAAAGTTTTTTTTTACATTTTGATGATTAGAGCGTACAGCTCACGAAAGTCCAAAATCCAGTATCTCAAAATATTAGAATATTTCCTAAGATCAATCAAAAAATGGATTTTCAAAACAGAAAGGTTCAAGTTCTTTAAAGTATGTTCATTTGTACACTCAATACTTGGTCAGCAGCACATATTACAGCAAATGACTTGCTCCTAGCATAAATTACAGCATCAGTGAAGTGTGGCATGGAAGTGATCAGCCTGTGGCACTGCTGAGGCACTATTGAGCCTTCAGATCATCTGTATATTGTTGGATCAACTGTTTCTCATCTTTCTCTTAAAAATATACCATAGATTCAGGTCAGACATGTTGGCTGGCCAATAAAGCACAGTAATATCATGGTCATCAAACCACTTGGAAGTGTTTTTTGCACTGTGGGCAGGTGCTAAAGTCCTGCTGGAAAAGGAAATCAGCATCTCCATAAAACTTGTCAGCAGATGGAAGCATAAAGTGCTCCAAAATCTCCTGGAAGATGGCTGCATTGACTTTGCACTTGATAAAACACAATGGACCAACAGCAGCAGATGTCACGGCCCCCCAAATCATTACTAACTTCAGAAACTTCCCACTAGACTTCAGACAGCTTGGATTCTGTGCCTCTCCAGTCTTCCTTCAGACTCTGGGACCATGATTTCAACGTGAAATGCAATATTTACTTTTATCTGAAAAGAGGACTTTCGACCACTGTTCACTGTCCAGTTCTTTTTCTCCATAGCCCAGGTAAGATGCTTCTGACATTTTTTCTGTTTCAGAAGTGGCTTGGTAGTCCTTTTCCTGAAGATGTCTGAGTGTGGTGACTCTTGATGCGCTGACCCCGGCTTCATTTGACTCATTTTGAAGCTCTCCCAAGTGTTTGAATTGGCTTTACTTGACAGTATTCTCAAGCTTGCAGTCATCCCTGTTGCTTGTGCACCTTTGCCTACCCAATTTCTTCCTTCTATCAACTTTGCATTTAATATGCTTTGAAACATCACTCTGTAAACAGCCACCCCATTCAGTAATGACCATTTGTGACTTACTCTCTTTGTGGAGGGTGTCAATGAATGTCTCCTGGACCATTGCCAAGTCAGCAGTCTTCCCCATTAGTGTGGTTTCAAAGAACAAGAGATACCCGAAATTTATACTGTAGGGATGGTCATTTAATGAAACTCAAATGTAAATATTCTAATATTTTGAGATACTGGATTTTGGACTTTCATTAGCTGTACGCTCTAATCAACAAATTAAAAAATAAAAAAACTTTTGAAATGTTTTACTTTACATGTAGGGAATCTAGTATAAATGAAAGTTTCATTTTTTAAAATAATTTACAATAAAAAAATGAACTCTTTCACAATATTCTAATTATATGACCAGCACCTGTATATAGCTTATATTTAACTATATTCTGCTTACATTTATATTTGTTTATATTTACCTATTTTTCTAGATCCTTTTTATTTTGTTTTATTTTTTATTTTATTTATTTTACTCCGCACTATATTGTACAGTGCCATATCATAGTATGACATACAATACTGTTCTATTCCAAATTATAGGGTAAACTGACTACTGTTTGCCTGAAACAGATGTTCCAGTAGAGATCCACAATTAGTAAGTGGCTCTTTGGAGTTAATTGTCTCTGTAATTTAGTCATTCAGCTACAAAAAAATTCTACTGCTACATAAAAATCTCTATGCAATATTATGTCACTATCTCTCCTGCTCTTCATCACCTTCTGTCTGTTCTCTCTTTCCCTCCTCTTCTTTTCAACCTTTCTTCTCTGCCCTAAGTAACGGATTTGACATGGTGGGAATGTGGCAGACGCAATTTAGCTGAGTGGAATCAGCCACGGCTCTTTGTGTCCAGTTCATCTCTTTAAATGTTCTCCTTGAGCAGAGCACACGCTTCATCCAGTCAGCTCTAACGAGCGCCAATGAATTCCCTTCAAGAGACTGCATGGATATTTTTCCCCCTCAGGAAGGTGTTTATATGTGCCTTAGAGACAGGAGAATAAAATGAGACAAAGAGTGAGAGAAACAGATACAGAGGAAGGATTTCACAGGTTTAGCTTTTGTGAAATATGTCCAGCGTCTCCAGGGAGGTATTCTTCTCCGGCAAATCATAGATTTCTCACTTCCTCTGACTGATTGTGCTACAACTTGAGAAATATTTAAACCAACATCTAGGAAATGAAACGCATCTGGATCTGTGGCTGGAAGTTAATTAGTACTACTCAGTAAATATTAGCTGAAGCACTTTGTTCTGATCTGTTCTAGAAAATGAAGGATTTTATATTTTAATATCTTATTGCTTAATTTTTGATTATTTAGGATTTCACCATTTTGACTCATTTCAATCAGGCCTTGTCTGGCCAGCTTTGTTATTTTCTTGATCAGTTTAACCTTAAATTTCAATGTAAATTTGAATTTAAAAAAACTGCAAACCATAAAAATCCCAACATAAGTCGATGGTCAGTTAATATACTCCCTGACAATAGGTTATAGTATATAAAATATAGGGAAATGCTTACAATAATGTTCAAAATGTTCACCAGATGAAAAAATTGTGATAACATAGTGTTATGATAAACGTCTCGGTTACATAGGTAACCCTCGTTCCCTGAAGGAGGGAACGGAGACGTACGTCGGACAGACCGACGAATAGGAATCTCGCTAGAGAGGCCAATCTACTTCGAGTGTAACTAAACGAGCCAATGCACATTGGCATGCAATCATATGCATCAGCTGCTTGCCTCGCAGCGCGGGTATATAATGAGCAGCAGGTGCGTTGCATCTTCAGGTTTTCGCTGAGGAGCCGAACCGAGCAGGCGGCAGCATCAGCAGGACAACGCCTGTGGCGACGGGACGTACGTCTCCGTTCCCTCCTTCAGGGAACGAGGGTTACCTATGTAACCGAGACGTTCCCATTCAGTCGGTCACGTTCGACGTACGTCGGACAGACCGACGAATAGGAATCCCTACCAAAGCGCCACAGGAGCTGCCCTCTTCCAGCGCTCTGACGTGAGCCACCTGAACCCCCTTGCCTAAGGACGGTGGGACCAGGCTCACGCAGAGAGGGTCGATCACTGTTGTTCCCAAAACCCACTCAGTGCGACAATTGGATAACGCTGGGAAGCGTAGCCTTACATGCGATAAGGAACGCTGCGGAAGCCATATCCTTCCCCGAAGGAGTTATATGGATAAGTACATATGGACTAACCTTGTAGGTTGTACAACATATGGAAGAACTGGGGTGACTCCACTCGATGAGAGATGGGTTCTCCCAGAGGGAAGACACGGGCTTCGTTTAGGAGCAGCCGTGGAAAAAGCCATATGGGATCCCCGTAGGGTCACACATATGGAACCCAGCCTAAATCCGGTTCTCAAGGATACAACGGAGTATAGGCCTGGCGCCAGACGCTCCGCCACGTCGGCTGCCGAAGGGTAACCGGAGGACTCAACAGGGTCTGCCCGTAGGGACTCTCTGGAGAATCGAATGCGCATGTAGCGCAGCAAGCCGACACTAAGCCGGGGCCTCTCCGTGCCTCTGACCTGAGGCGAGAACACGGGAGGAGACCGGCTCGACACGAAGGCTATAGTATCTAGCGAACGTGTTAGGTGTCGCCCAGCCCGCAGCTCTACAAATGTCTGTCAGCGAGGCGCCACGAGCCAGCGCCCAGGAGGATGCCACACCTCTCGTGGAGTGGGCATGCAACCTGAGCGGGCAGGGCACGCCCTGAGCTTGGTAAGCCAGGGCGATGGCATCCACTATCCAGTGGGCCATCCTCTGCTTGGAGACAGCCTTTCCCTTCTGCTGGCCTCCGTAACAGACAAAGAGCTGGTCTGAGGTCCTGAAGCTTCGAGTTCTGTCTAAGTACAGTCGCAAGGCGCGAACTGGACAGAGCAAAGCCAGGGCTGGGTCTGCCTCCTCCGAGGGCAGCGCTTGCAGGCTCACTACCTGGTCCCTGAAGGGAGTGGTAGGAACCTTGGGCACGTAGCCAGGCCGGGGTCTCAGTACCACGTGGCTGTCACCCGGCCCGAACTCTAGGCACGATTCGTCGATCGAAAATGACTGCAGGTCCCCTACCCTCTTGATGGAGGCCAATGCCACCAGCAGCAAAGTCTTCATAGAGAGAATCTTTAAGTCTGCTGACAGCAAAGGCTCAAAGGGAGCAATCTGGAGTGCTCTGAGCACCAGAGTAAGGTCCCAAGAGGGTATGGAGGGGGGACGAGGAGGATTTAACCGTCTCGCCCCCCTAAGGAACCTGATGACCAGGTCGTGCTGACCAACAGATTTGCCATCTATGTGGTCGTGGTAAGCGGATATGGCAGCAGTATGGACTTTGAGGGTGGAGGGGGACAGCCTACGCTCCAACCCTTGCTGCAAGAAGGAAAGCACGACTCCGATCGAGCATCTTCGGGGGTCTTCTCGACGAGAAGAACACCACTCGACGAACAGGTTCCACTTCGAGGCATAAGCACGTCTAGTAGACAGTGCACGTGCCGAAGTGATGGTGTTAAGTACCTCAGGGGGTAAGTCACCTAGAACCTCCGCGTCCCGTCCAGGGACCAGACATGGAGTTTCCAGAGGTCTGGACGTGGGTGCCAAAGAGTGCCCCGTCTCTGAGAGAGGAGGTCCTTCCTCAGAGGGATGGGCCAGGGAGGGGCTGTCGCGAGGAGTGAGAGTTCTGGGAACCAGGTCCGGTTGGGCCAGTAAGGCGCAACTAACAAGACCTGCTCCTCGTCCTCCCTGACTTTGCACAGGGTCTGTGCAAGTAGGCTCACTGGGGGAAACGCATATTTGCGCAGGCCCCGGGGCCAGCTGTGAGCCAGTGCATCTGTCCCGAGTGTTCCCTCGGTCAGAGAGTAAAACAACTGGCAGTGGGAGGTTTCTGGTGAGGCAAACAGGTCTACCTGAGCCTCTCCGAACTCTCTCCAGATCAGCTGAACCACCTGGGGGTGGAGTCGCCACTCTCCGGGCAGCGCAGCTCGTGATAGCTCGTCGGCCACACGGTTGAGCACACCGGGGACATGAATGGCGCGAAGCGACCTCAGATGCTTCCGACTCCACAGGAGGAGATGGCGGGCGAGTTGCGACATGCGACGGGAGCGTAGACCACCTTGACGGTTGATGTACGCAACGGTCGCAGTGTTGTCCGTACGGACCAGTACATGCTTGCCCTGAAGCAGGCCTTTGAGGCGGCTCAGAGCAAGGCGTACTGCCAGCAACTCGAGGCAATTGATGTGCCAATGCAGATGGGGTCCCGTCCAAACCCCTGAGACTGCATGCCCGTTGTACGTGGCACCCCAGCCGGTGGCAGAAGCATCTGTGAAAACCACAGCATGCCGGGACACTTGTTCTAGGGGCACTCCTGCCCGAAGAAACAAAGGGTCCGACCACGGACTGAAGGTTCGGCGGCACTCCTGAGTGATTGGCACCCGGAACGTGCCGCGTTGCCACGCCCATCTCGGGACTCGGCCGTGAAGCCAGTGCTGAAGCGGTCTCATACGAAGCAGACCGAGCGGTGTTACAGCCGCTGCAGCCGCCATATTCCCCAGGAGCCTCTGAAAGAACTTCAGTGGGACCGCTGTCCTGCCATTGAACGTATTCAGGCAGTTCAACACCGACCGAGCACGTTCCTCTGTGAGGCGTGCTATCTTTTCGACCGAATCCAACTCCATACCGAGAAAAGAGATCCTCTGCACTGGGGCGAGTTTGCTCTTTTCCCAGTTGACCCGAAGCCCCAACTGGCTGAGGTGACTGAGCACCAAATCCTGATCCCGAGACTGTGCTAGGATAAGCCAGTCGTCTAGATAGTTGAGAATGCGAACACCCTGTTCTCTCATGGGAACATGGGCTCCCTCCACGACTTTCGTGAAGACGCGGGGAGACAGGGCCAGCCCGAAGGGTAGGACTCTGTACTGATATGCTCGACCTTCGAACGCGAATCTCAGGAATGGCCTGTGTCGCGGAAGAATCGAAACATGGAAGTACGCGTCCTTCAGGTCGATCGCTGCAAACCAATCTCGGGGACGGATGCACTCGAAAATGCGTTTCTGCGTGAGCATTTTGAACGGTAGCTTGTGAAGGCTCCGATTCAAAACTCGCAGGTCCAAGATCGGTCGTAACCCGCCGCTTTTCTTGGGTACAATGAAGTAGGGGCTGTAGAACCCCGACCTCAAATCGGCTGGAGGGACCGGCTCTATCGCGTCCTTCGCCAGTAGGACTGCGATCTCCGCACGCAGAACAGGGGCATCGGCATCTTTCACTGTAGTGAAGAGGATGCCCCTGAACTTGGGGGGCGCCGGGCGAACTGAATCGCATAGCCGAGCCTGATGGTCCGAAGGAGCCAGCGAGACGGACTGGGGAGCGCTAGCCAGGCTCCCAGAGACCGCGCAAGCGGCACCAAGGGGACCACCGGCGTACCCGCCGCGGGGCAGCGAGGTGGAACGCAGGGACGCGGCCCGGGAGGCTCTCTGTGTGAGGCGGCCCGAAGCGGGGTCACAGTGTGCTGTGCAACACTTACCTGCTTCCACGGGTGGACAGAGGGAGCAGTCGAGGTTTTGCCTACCTGCTGCTCGCTGCTGTCCGCTGGCGACAGAAGAGGTGGATGAGAGTGGTGAGGTTCTAGCCCTCCCACTGCTCTCCGAGCCCTCTTCAGACCCGGAGATAGAGGAAACTGCTCTTTTATTGAAAATTTGGGTACCGCTGGCCGTTGAGCCAGCGGCGGAACAAAAAGGGGAAACAAAAGATTCTCCACCCGGCCCTCCTCCGGGGGAAGGAGCGGAGCGGTCACCACCTCCTGAAGAGCAGTCCCGTCCATCTCCGGGTCGCCCGTCCTAGGGCCGCTTGGACTTGGCCTTGCCACCCTTCTTCTTAGGGGGTGGCTGGACGGGCTGGGCACCCCGCCCGCGACCGGCTCCACGACGCCGCTTGGATGGAGGCTGCTGCTGCTGGGGCGTCGGAGCGGGGGCGGCTGCAGGGGGGCGCCCTCGGCGACGGGCAGTCTGAGGTGCCGCCGGCGGTGGAGGTGCAGCAGCTGACCGCCTCGGCAGGATGTGACTGATCGCCTCTGACTGCTTTTGTACAGCCGAGAACTGTTGGGCAAAGTTCTCGACCGCGTCGCCGAAGAGGCCGGTCTGGGACACGGGGGAATTAAGAAACCTGACTTTGTCGGTATCCCTCATGTCCGCAAGACACAGCCAGAGATGGCGTTCCTGGACCACCATGGTGGACATCGCACGACCCACTGACCGCGCCGTAACCTTCGTCGCTCGGAGCGCGAGGTCCGTCGCGGCACGAAGTTCTTGTAGAACTTGCGGATCGTGACCACCCTCGTGCAGGTCCTTCAGTGCCTTGGCCTGATGGACCTGCAACAACGCCATAGCGTGTAAGGCGGAAGCGGCTTCCCCACAGGCCTGATAAGCCTTGCCGGTAAGATCCGACGAGTACTTACAGGCCCGGGAAGGGAGAGACGGCTCCCCCCGCCAGGTGGAGTTAGGGCACAGTTGCATAGCAACGGCCCGTTCCACAGGGGGTATGCGCGTATAACCCTTAGCCGCTCCACCATCAAGGGTGGTGAGGGAGGAGGACCCACCGACACGGCTTCGGGCAGTAAAAGGTGCCGTCCACGTGCCAGTGAGCTCTTCATGCACCTCCGGGAAGAAAGGCACTGGGGTGGGGGCTGAGAACCAGCCCTTGCCACCCCGAGATACCAATCATCCAACCTCGAGGGCTCGGGACACGGTGGAGGGTTCCACACGAGCCCGACCCTGTTGGCGGCCCGGGAAAGCATAGCCATCATTTCCGGGTCTGAATCGGGCACAGTCGTCACTCCCGAGGGAGGCAGCTGCGCCGAATCGTCATCCCCAGAAGCGTCAGGCTCACCCTCCGATGCAGCGATCGACATCCGGTCGTCTTGGGGAGCTCCGAAGGATACGGATGGTACACACCTCTGGGGTGGTCCACCGCGTTCCCCCGGCAGCTCTACTGGCTGCGGAGCGCAAGAGGGGTGAGGGTTCCTAGGGGGTTGGTTCCCCGAAGGAAACGCGCTCACCGTGATCCTCAAGTCACCAGCCCCGCCGCCCGAAGCAACCCTCTGAGGAGGATTGGAACGAGGCGTCGGGACCGGGACTCCACCCCTTTGCAGAAAGTGGAGTCTCGACCGCAGCTCCGCGACGGTCATCTTCCCACAATGGGTACATGACTCGTCCACAAACGCCGCCTCAGCGTGCCTTAAGCCCAAGCACGCGATACAGCGCTGGTGACCATCCCGAGGCGCCAGGTAACGACCGCATCCAGAAACACACAAGTAGAACGACATCTTTAAAAAGACGCGAACTACTCGTGTAAGCTCTTTCAAGGACTGACTCTTTTAGGTGCTGAAGCACGCAGGGGAAAAGCCGCTGCAGCACAGACAGGGAAATGTGCAGCCTGTCGTGTGCACTCTCCTTGAAGGCGCTCTCTTACCAGCTGTAATAACAGCTTTTTAGCGCTCTAGGCGCACCGTTTCACCAGCCGTGAGAACGGCCTTCACGCTGATTACAGCTTTTGCTCAAATAAAAAAGGCAAAGAAAAACAAAGGAGAAATCGGCCCCGCTGCTGCGCTGTCCGCCTGCACCGCAACCAAGAGACGTCTCGAAGAGCAGACTCGTTCACACTCGTGGTTTCAGTAGCTATCTTCTTCAGTGTTGAGAAGGTTTGGCTCCGAAGCGAAAAGCTGAAGATGCAACGCACCTGCTGCTCATTATATACCCGCGCTGCGAGGCAAGCAGCTGATGCATATGATTGCATGCCAATGTGCATTGGCTCGTTTAGTTACACTCGAAGTAGATTGGCCTCTCTAGCGAGATTCCTATTCGTCGGTCTGTCCGACGTACGTCGAACGTGACCGACTGAATGGGAACTATTTTTTAGTTGCAGGTGACCAATAACATAGTTGATAGAACTTTTGCATGAGCAAAATGAGACATGTTCTTAAATTAAATTTAAACTCTAAAAAACAATTTTTCTGTAGAAATTCACTTTTTTATATACTTTTTTATGATCTCAATACACACTTCAAAAACAGACAAAAATCTGTAATTTAAGAAACATCAAGGCAATTTCACCTAACAAATATTGGTGCAAGATTAAAACATGTTTTCCTTTAGTGGATAAAATATTATATTTCTGATGAAAATTGTTGAAAAACCTAAAATTATCATCAGTGGACATGAATTCGACCCTAAATTGTAGAATGACTCAGGTGTGGTGTTACTTTTCTATGTGATCAGATGCTTGTTGGAGAAAATGGGCCAAAAGATTCCATTGACTTACAATGAAGCAGGGAGAAACCAAATTATACAAACTCTGTCCAGTAAGCAACCACTACACAACCACACACAGCACCTTTAGAAACTGCATATCAATGTGCAAAATATATAAAAATATGAATGTTGTGGTATTTTTTTATGTCTACACTGATGTCTAATTTTTCATGAAACTGTACATAAGATGTCTTAACTTTCTACAACTAATTTACTAGCTATTGGGTGTATTTCTGTTGCAGGTTAGATACCAACAAGCTGACAGAAGATGGCATTTCTGAGGCATGAGATTACCTTTTCCTTCTCCCTGTGGGCTTCTCTCCTTTATGTAGCACTAATGTCTCTTCCACTGGGGGCAGAAGCACCAAAAAGAAGCCAGTACATCTGGAAAACAGGTGGGTTGACAATACTTTTTTTCTTGGTACGACAGGATGAAATACATTTACGCTGTCCCTAGCGTAGTTTATGAGTATTTTTCTACCATGATTACTTGCCATCATTTACTCATAGTCATGTTGTTACGAAATGGTATGACTTTCTTTCTTTTGTAGGACACAAAAGGAGACTTTTTGAAAAAAATATGACCAAAAATCCAGTTCAAAAGAATAATTCGTTCAGATGAATGTACCATAGGCTGCTAAGGTTTTCAATGTATCTTTGGCCATTTTGTCAGACCAAAGCTATCATATCAAGACTTGTATAGTATACAGTAAGTGCACAATATACTTTTAAAGGTACTTTTTTGGTCATTTTTGGATCTTGACATGATCAGTCCTCATTTGCTTTGAGAATGACCAAGATATTCTTCAAAAAGCCTTTTCAAAAACAAAACAAAAAATCATACAGTATTAGTAATGGCATGAGGGTGAGTAAATGTTGACATAATTTCCATTTTTGCAAGAAATGTTTCTTTAATAGAGCACAGGGTAAATCTTAGTCTGATATTTTCACAGACAAAAAATGCATCAATTATTTCAGGGTTTTCAGAAATGCTAAACACAGTTTGTGTTTGCAAGATCCAATTACAGCCTGAGCCAGAGAATTCTGACACTTTTTTTTTGTCGTTTCTCTGGTCATATCCAGTTGGAGAAGTCACAAATTGGGATTGCATAATCAAATGTGTGAATTTTTTGTATAATACAGTCAGTCGAGAAGCAAGGTAATGCACATTTCTATTCTGCATTTGATAGAGGGAAACAGAAGTATTGAATAGAAAAGAATAAGTGCTCAAGGTTGGATATTGATCCTTGTTGTCACAGATCTTGGATCAGCAGGCATCTATGTACAGCAGTTCAGAAAACTGTGAGACCATCTGCCTGTGTTATCTGTGAAGTCTGATCAATCTTATATCCAGCTGGAGTTGCACTGAGAATTCCTCATGTCACCATGGCAACAATTGTTAAGCGTGAGATTGACAGCTCGCAAAGAACAGAAGATTATTACTTGGGCTATTAATGCCGTCCGGCGCATCCAAGCTACTGTGAGCTTATTTCAAGATGCTGCAATTAAGCACTTCTCCAGAACTTGTAACAAAACATCCAACATTTGCCTATGAAGACCTCAGGCAGGGAGTTCATATCAGGCAACTGCCAGTCTCAGTAAATAAACACGGAAATAAGCATCATTCAGTTTCCTTTACTGGATGCAGGTACCAAATTGTGGGTTTGGGATGCCTGACCACTCTTGTTCAAGGAATAGTCCACCCAAAAATAAAAATTCTGATTAATTCACCCTCATGCTGTTCCACACCTGTAAGACCTTCATTAATCTTCGGAATGCAAATAAAGATATTTTTGTTGAAATCCGATGGCACCATGATGCAATACTTTTATTGAGCAAGGATGCATTAAATTGTCAAAAGTGACATTTTAAATTGTTACAATTGTCATCCAAAATGCTGAGAAAAAAAAAAAAAATTAGAAGCAGCGCAGCAGTTTTTTTAATGGGATGGCAGACAGCAGAGTGAGTAAAATAATAAATGCCCCAGTCACGTTTAAGTCCAAAGTCTGGAAAGCCTGCACTTAACATTTTCATGGCATTTTGTTTTCCTATTTAGACAGATATCATGATGTATGATTATAGGATTGTCTAGCAATATATTGATTATCGCAGAATCGCTGTATCATGATATTATCGGTATCGTGAGCCATGTATCATGTATTGTATCTTGAGGTACCCTGTGATTCCCACACCTACTGAAGACTGGAGTAATTATGCTAAAAATTAAGCTTTGAATCGCAGGAAGAAATTACATTTTAAAGGTGCCATCGAATGAAAAATTGAATTTACCTCAGCATAGTTCAATAACAAGAGTTCAGTACATGGAAATGACATACAGTGAGTCTCAAACTCCATTGTTTCCTCCTCCTTATTTAAATCTCATTTGTTTAAAAGACCTTCGAAAAACAGGCGAATCTCAACATAACACCGACTGTTATGTAACAGTCGGGATCATTAATATGTACGCCCCCAATATTTGCATATGCCAGCTCATGTTAAGGCATTACACAAGGGCAAAACATCTTGATCTGCACAGCTGAATCATCAGACTAGGTAAGTAAGCAAGGCAATAGCGAAAAATGGCAGATGGAGCAATAGCTGATATGATCCATGATATCATGATATTTTTAGTGATATTTGTAAATTGTCTTTCTAAATGTTTCGTTAGCATGTTGCTAATGTACTGTTAAATGTGGTTAAAGTTACCATCGTTTCTTATTGTATTCACAGAGACGAGCCGTCACTATTTTCATTTTTTAAACACTTGCAGTCTGTATAATTCATAAACACAGTTTCATTCTTTATAAATCTCTCCAACAGTGTGTAATTTTAGCTTAAGCCACGGAGCACTATCAAACTCATTCAGAATCAAATGTAAACATCCAAATAAATACTATACTTACAGGAATCAATGCATGCATGCAGCATGAATGACGAACACTTTGTAAAGATCCATTTTGAGGGTTATATTAGCTGTGTAAACTTTGTTTAAATGCTGTTTAAGGCAGTCGAGAGCTTGTGGGCGGGGGGAGGCCAAAATTAAAGGGGCCGCACGCTAAATCGGTGCATATGTAATTATGGCAGAAAATAGGCAGTTAAAAAAATTAATTTAAAAAAATTTGAGCTGAAACTTCACAGACACATTCAGGGGACACCTTAGACTTATATTGCATCTTGTTAAAACTAGTTATGGGCACCTTGAAAATATATTCAAATACAAAACAGTTATTTTAAATAGTAATTATAATTCACAATATTTCTGTAATAAATGCAGACTTGGTAAGTTAGTATCATTGTTGGACAAAACATAGCTACTTTCATTTTTTATTATTTTTTTTAAATTTGTAATCAATTTACATATAAGAAATATCACAGATTTGTTGAAAAAAAGTACATGAGGCCCCAAAAGATAATTTCGGTTTGAAGTTTCTTTTAAAAAGTTGACTCCCCTTGAAAGCTATTGTAAAAGTCCCCACCGAACTGGGACATATCAACAGGACTAATGCTAATGAAGGCAACTGTGAAAATGTTTTATAGATGAAGTAAGGACGATATGAGAACATTGAAGTTTCTCTGTGAAGCAGTGGTCAGTTCTCAGAGGCCCTGAGCAGGTTTCCTCCCGTGCTGTGTGTGGATCGAACAGGAGCTCTGCAGGTCCACAGGGGTGATGATTCCTGGAATGTAAAATCAATACTGGTTTCATCCTGAAGGAGTGTGTCCAGTTTCGTTCTGTCTGTGAAGAAGTGCTCATTTGTGCACCTACCCACTTTCTTTTGTATTCAAGGTCTAATTTTCTTGAGCTTTTTTGTGTGTGTGTGTGTGTGTGTGTGTGTGTGTGTGTGTGTGTGTGTGTGTGTGTGTGTGTGTGTGTGTGTGTGTGTGTGTGTGTGTGTGTGTGTGTGTGTGTGTGTGTGTGCACTTAATTTTATTCAGTTTTCCTGGAAATTAGAAAAACATGTGGAGATAGGAGAGCAAATTCTTGAGTTTGAATCTTAAAAGCACTCTGAAGGCTTGAAAACCTCATTTTGAACAAGTCTCCCTGGAGTTCTTCTATCTGACGTCACAAACTGGAGAGAAAATGAGTCTGTCTCGCAAAACAAGAAGGTGAAAATTAACCTTCAAGAGACGAATGAAGACAGGGAGTCTGACTAGAGCATATTTGATGCTTTTAAGCAGTATTATGGAAAGAGACATTGTCATTTTATCTAACGTGGACAAAAATGCACTGTAAAACCCAATAAGTTCAGAATACTCAGAACATTTGAGGAAACCTATTACCTCAAAACATTTAAGTAAACTAACTCATTTTTTAAAGTTGGTAGAACTTAAAATTTTTGTAACAAGTGGGGCGGGGCTGAGAGCCATGGAAGCGGATCAAGGCCAGTGTGGTGCACAGGTGTCTCTCACTAACAGTCCCGTCATCAGCATCCCTTTCCCAACACATCATGTTAATTACATACAGTTAATTTACATAAACATCACATTCAGATCTTTGTTAAATGTTACATAGCAGATAACACATGCTATTATAACTATCAGAGAGACATTATCAGATAGTCATTACATACTTGCATATATGTAATCAAACAACATACGTGGTCTTAAATGTTTTGCAGCTCATCCTCAACCTAACCACAGGCTCTACTCTTCACCACAGTGGTAACCCTACAAAACTAACATAACAGAACCCCCCTGAATCCCAACATAACACAACATTAAACATTAACTTATATCTCCATATGTTAATCTTGTGCAAAAACACACAAAATAACACTTAATTTCAACAGTTATTTATATGGTCTGATGCAAAGCATGCTGGGAATTAGAAATCTGCTGCAGCTCAACTCAATCAAATTAAGTTCAGCTGACTACAATGAAATTTTGAGTTCATGCAACTTTTTTCTATTAAGTACAATGAACTTTCATTATTATTTGAGTGAAACTCATTTAATTTCATTCATTTCACTGTTCGGTTTTACAGTGTGTGTACATGCCAAATGCAAACAAGATGAATCATAATTTTTGGTCTGTTTCTGAATGAGAACTACTACATTCTGTGCACATGCTGTATATCTAAATATAGTTTATTTTGTCAGCTTTTATGAGGACACTGCACTGTAAACCCCAATAAGTTGGGCTAACTCAAAAAAAATGTATGTAACTGATTACCTCAATTTTTTGAGTTAGCCCAACTTATTGGGTTTACAGTGTGTCATAAAAGATGACAAAATAAACTATATTAGCAGATACAGTATGCGCACAGAATGATGTTCCCAATTTTAAGTAAGCAGAACTATCAAGTTAAGTTTGCAGTACTCATGCATGTTAATTGCTCCTAACTTGAAGTACTGAGTCAGCTAACTCAATTAACACAAAATATTTAGTTAATTAACTTTTTTATTTTGAGTTCTTGCAAATCAAAGGAGTTATATCAACCCGATCTCATGGCAATTTGTACGTATTTTAGGAGGTGGCTAATGACCTACCACTAACCCAAATCGTACGAATTTGCCACCTCGTAAAATATGTACGAATTGTTCGTGAGATACTCTAGCGTTGGTTGTTTACATTACTATAAACCCTAATACATTATATTACACTTAATTTTAGCATTTACTCTCCCCTTTGAGTGCCATGGGCAAAGCAGGCTGGGAAATAGAAATCCCAGCCCAGTTTCAGTTAAACTTAAGTTAGTTAAAAGAAATTAGTTCATACAACTCAAAACAAAGAAACAGTTCAGTTTATTTGAAATATGTTCTAAATTCTAAATACTCATAACAGTTAACTTAACTGAACTAATTTGTTCAATTTAAGTTTTTCCTACTCAAATCAATTAAGTACTTTGAGCATTAGGGTTTACAGTGAAAGCTAAACAGACATGTTCTAAAATCCATAAAACCTCAATTGTGATTTCACCTCAATTGAGGTCTTTAACATTTCTCTTGACATTTTGAAGGTGATTTAATCCACTACATATTTTGCAGTTCAAGTTCTTGCATCAGCCATGCTCAACTGTTTCAGCAACAGGAACACGTCTTCATACATAAAATGCAGCTCACACATGCGTTAAAATAAAATATACAGCATGGCATGCAGTTCATACAATGAAAGCCTTGGTATAGCATATCACAACAATGTTGAAAAATATACAAAACTAGGATTCGAAAGCTTTATACCTTTCCACCAATCAAATACACATTTGCTGTTTTTCTTTTCTAAAAATATATATTCTGACCTGTGAAGCAGTTTGAGCTGTATTTTATTTATGAAAGGTGCTATTAAAAATTATTTATTTATACTACTACTACTACTACTTGTCACCAGGATGAAAAAGTGTTCGTATAGGATAGGGCCAAGTCTTCTCATGAATAATTCAGTGAAGGTACTCAGACATCACTGATCTAAATGCGCACAATTGTCTTCAGTATAATGCAATACATAAGAGATTCATTAAGGCAAATGAGATAAATAGAACATTTTTTATGATTTATTTTCCATGGAATGAACAGGACTAAGAATGAAGCTGTTTGACTGCTAATATGATAGGACAGTGATGATCTCTCACAGTATAATATGTGATGAGACATGAGTACAATATACATTCTTTCCTTTTTTTTGTATATGAAGAGTCCACAGAAAAGAAGCAAGCAATTCTTCAGCAGTGAATATTGACCATATATTATCCATTTGTCTTTTGTTTTCTGTTCAGTTCATTAGTTGTGCACTCATTTCTTTCTTTCTCTCTGTTTGACTGATTACCGTGGAGGGCACACAGAGCCATTCACAAAATCATAGTTGGTGTTCATGAGATGATTCCTGTTAAATCAGAAGTGCCTGTTCTCTATATAGGAGCTCTAGTTCACAAAAGACTGTCAAAAAGTTGAAATTGACTGGGATGGATAATTGCATTATCTTTATGACCTCTACCTCCATGAAAAATCATTAACATCCATGAAACCTTTTCATTGCACAAAAGGATCTTTATACTATATAAAGGTTCTTTAGATTTTTAAAATGCAAGTTCAGGCTTAGGCCCCATAGTGCGTTTTCATTTTTAAAATGGCGAAAAAAGAAAACGATCCTTGTCTACACTGGTGTTTCCACAGAGTTTCAGAAACGATCTCCCTCTACACTACACTACCGAAAACGCATGTCACATGACTGTTCATGCACACTGGGCATGCGCGTACAAGTGTAAACAGTTGCCTCTTGCGCATGTAGGCAGGAGTATTAGTATTAAAAAATGCAGAGTTTAACTGCACAACGGCTGCTAAAAATGACAGCAAAGCCAGCAAAGATTGCAGTTCAGTCTTAATGTTATTGTTTACATGGTCGTCAAGGATACGCAGCACCAACGTGGGCAGCCATGCCATAGTTTTCATAAGTCTCCATTTTGGTTTGTTTATACTGAAACACAACCCTGCATTTTCAAACTTAAACGGCGACTGCGGCGTTTTCGAAAGTCTCTGTTTTCGAGTTTCGAAAACACGAGCGTAAACGGCAGGCATAACTGTAGCAAAACTTGTGCGTTTTCAATCGAAAAGTGAGTGAGTACATGATTACATTTTTAAATGGGCAGAAGAGGCTTGTTGGGATTGAAATGATAAAACTATAGATATGTTGTTAAAAATGAAAGTAATTGGTCATAATAACCTTGTGACTAGTGTTTTACAGACAAGTAAACCAGTGCAACATCCCAAGCCTTTTGAATTTAAGATGTCAAATCCACCAGTCCCTAGCCCAAACTCCAACTGAATCGTGACGGGCCAAAAACAGCTCCATTTCCTTTGCTAAAGTGTCTGTGATGGGCAGAAAAGCACTGTAATTGCATCCGTGACCATCAGCGAGTAATTAATCTGTCATGTGCCCTATTGTTTCACCCAGGCTGCATCCAAAAAGTGTGTGAGTGTCAGAGAACATTTCTTCACACTGTTGAGAGGGAGGATGCTGCCCATCTCTAGAGACCTCTGGGTCAGGAAATATTTTGTGCTTTTTAAAAATTGTAAACAACAATAATGGTCCTGACACTTTCAGACATCATAAATTCATAATTCGATTTATTTCGGCATAAACAAGGGTTGTGTTGTTGAGTCGTGCTGCGTAGCATATGTACCAGTGCACTTGTTTGTAGCAAGACACAGTAGCCAATTTTCAATAACACTAAACTTAATGTGATTTGGTTTAGCATTGCGCACTCTTATTCATCTGTTTTTAAAAAGAAACATGTTACAAAATTTTTAGCATAGTTGTGTGCTATTTAGCAACTAAATAGCAAAATAGCATCTAAATTCCTGTACTCGCATTAATTATCGGTTTACACGTAGAGAATATTTTTTAATGTATAACACACTACCGTTCCGAAGTTTGAATTTGACTTCACTCAAAAAAAAATAATTGTTGGATTTCCTTAAAAAAGCAGTGTCAAGTGGTTCCAACCAAACTATATTGAGTAATTTGTACAAATAACAATTTAGTTGTATGAACAAAAGAAATTCAAGTAAAGCTGACAAAATATCTGAGTAAATACAAATCATTTGAATTTGTCGCATTATATTTATATGTACAGTTTACTTAATAATGTTATGTTTATTATGTAAGGTGAACACATTTATTGACTTAATTTACCTTATTAAATGAACTATTTGCTCTACAAAATGCACTCAGAAAAATAACTCATTGAACAAACTCAATTAAATTGAGAGCAGAAATTCCATCCTACAAACATATATGAGTGTTCACAGTCTAAACACAGGCGCCACTCTTCTGCATAATAGTAACCACAAAATTCAAAAACATTACAGAAACTTCTCTAAATGTCGAACATAACTGAACATCAGACACTAACATAAACTAACAACATCTTTCCCTATACCGAAAAACACATAAAATAACAATTCCTAAATTTACTTTACTGCAGTCCTTTGCAAAGCGTGCTGGGAACTACAGATCCACTGCCTAATTACACTGTAAAAAGTAATACACTATACCATCTCCATAACATTTTGGCAACAGATTACAAGCAGTATTATTAATTAAATTCAACAAATAGAATTGAGTTAGAATTAATCAAAAAATTCCTAAAATGTCAACCATTTAAAACGAGTAATGTAAGTAAAGTTTAAACACAAATATCTGAATAACAGACAGACGTCAAAGATGAATTAAGAACAGACACCTAATGATGACAAGTAAAATCATTGAAGGAAAGAGAAACACACAAATTAACAGAGGTTTAGATGTCGATGTTGATTATATTGAAAAAGTTTGTCATTATGGTGATCAGTGTTTCATTTAGTTGCTTTTATTGCTTTTTATGTCAGTTTGTGGTTTTTTAATGGTGTTTGCTAATTTTACACATTTTAAATAGTTGAGTTTTAAGGAATTAATTTAATTAATTCTAACTCAATTCTTATATGTTGACTTTAATTAATAATACTGCTTGTAATCTGTCACCACAATTTTATTGAGTAGATAGAGTGTATTACTTGTCAACATTAATTTGTGCGTTTCACTCAGCAATGTTAAGTTGATCCAACAAACACTTAAGTAAAGCTGACAATACTCATTTTTAGTAGAAACAACTCAGTTAAATTAAGTTCATGTAGTTACATGAGTGTTTTCAGTAATGTGAACAAGGATGGTTTGAGTGAAACTAATAACAGTGAAAGTTCTTTTTTTTAGTGTTCATAGTATGGAAAAAACCCCACATTCTTCAAAATATCTTCTTTTGTGCTCAGCAGAAGAGAGAAATTCATACAGGTTTGGAACAACTTGAGGGTGAGTAAATGAAGACAGAATTTTCATTTTTGTGTGAACTATCCCTTTAAGATCTTGTTGATTATAATGAGGTTAGGGCTGAACCTGAATATTCGATTATTTGAATATTCGTTCGGTGGGTTGGTATTTGATTTTCAATTTTGGGATTCGAATATTCGTTTTTTTTTTTTTTTTCGCACACCTGGCATCCAGGCGAAACGGTTCTCATTTGCGCTTGAATGTTTACACTATAATTCTAGCTACTTTCAGCTAGTTTATTTCGCTGTTCTGTAGTTTATTAAAAGTTTAGTAATTCCGGATGTGTCGCATGTCAATATTGTGCCAAATGCGACACTGCACTTGGGTCCGCAGGAACACACCCGCCACTTGTGAAGTCAATTGGATGAACGGTTCTCGACATTATCAAAATGCAAACAGACAGATAGACACAGAGATTCCTACTGTAAGGCTTTGTGTATGCAGCAAATATGGATATGTTTGCTCACTTAGCTTGAGTTATTGATACCTGACAGACTTCATGGAGGCGATTGACATTTCACAACTGTTGCAAATGTTATGCCATCCACTGCATTACGTAATAAAGAAAATAACTTTAAATGAGCAACAGAAATAACCCGCATACAGTACATGCTGTGCTCCAGTCACACATACAATGCAGATAGTTCAACTGCAGCTCTTAAAGCGGCCACACCATATTTTGCCTTTATTAGAGGAGAGTATGTTCAGCCCCCTCCCTCTGAAGCTTCGAATATTCGATGTTGATTACTACCGAAGCTTCGAAGCTCAAAAAATGATATTCAGACCAGCCCTAAATGAGGTCCAATCATATTTCTGAATAAGTTTTGTTGCAGTGTATACATGGTAAAAACAATGTACTGAAGCACTATAAAACTTTCAACAGCTGTTAGTTTGCTTTTTTTTTTTTTTAGACTGGCAAAGACTTGCCAAGGTCACAGGTTAGATTGCCAGGGAATGCATGTGCTGATGAAAATGTATAACTTGCATTGTTTAAAGTTGTTTTGGACAAGAAGTATCTGCCAATTGCATAAAATGTTTTAAAAATGAGTTCTGTTGTCAGCGTGAGGTGATGAGGTGGTACAGCCACTGAGGAATCCCACCATAGAAGGAGGCTTGTGGGTTGTGGGTGATTAAAGCTTTTGAAAGTCTGAATAGCGGAAAATAACCTGTCTCAGGTGTGTTTGAACCAAAGCCTCTGAATGTTGCTAATAAAATATTTTCTGCTGTGGAGGCCGATGGGTTTTGCCTGAGGAAAAACCTACGGGAATGAAAACCAATTTCAATTTTCACTCAAAATTTGCATTTTGCAAGTAAATAGAAATTTATAATGTGGATTCTTCTAGATACAACATCTTAGTTCAATCTGTATGCCTGCCTTTGTGCTGCCAAAATGGAGTTAAACCACTCACGATCTTACCGACAGTGACTTTGCTTCTGATGCCCTCGGAGTGACCTCATCCTATCTCACAGCTTTAAGTTGCTGTGACACCATGGGACAGGGTCCTGCTCGTATCTCAGTTCTGTTTCTCTCCGTCTGTGTGCTACGTTTCAATGATGGCCACATGAGAGATGGAGGGAGATAAACGATCAACTCCCTGTGAGACATACAAGTCGGTTTGAAAGTTGGAAGGAGCTTGTCACATATGTGAATGTGACTGTGAGTCTGTGTGTGTGTGTGTGTTCTTGTATATTGTTTATGAGGGCTCAAATGTGTATAATGACATGGGTATTACAACATAATGGTTTATGAGGACACTTCCTGTGTCCTCGTAAATCAGATGGCTTTAAAAAACAATAAATGGTGTGTTTTTGGGGGGGAATCAAAAAATGTGCACAGTTTCCTGTGATGGGTAGGTTTAGGGGTAGGGTTGGAGCCTATGGAGAGTCCCTGTAAACCACATATATTTGTTTGTGTGTCTCTTCCAACAAAATGTATGTACCTTCAAGCATTTGGAGGCTTAAAAATGTCTGAATGTCGTTGAATTATACTAAATGTCAAAAAATCAAACTAAGTGGCATTTATTTTAAAAATAGCACACTTTGCAAGTGCAGCATTTCACAAAAATAGGTTTGTTAGAATTAAGATTTAATATATTTAAAAGTATTTGACTATTGATTTTTATTATTATTATTATTATTATTATTATTATTATTTTTGTGGCTCAAGTGTTCAAATACTATATGGGGCCACTGTAATTATTTTGGGATTTTAATAAAATGTATTTATTTATTTATTTGTTTGTTTGTTGGCCATTCGTAGTCATTTATAAGTCAAAAAATTTCCTTTAATGATAAGTTATGTTCTCCACTGGTTAAAAGTATAAATAGCTGTTAGCATAAAATATAAGGTCTTCATATGTAAACTATATTAATACTGTTATTCAGCCAGGCTAAATGTTGCAAATTGATATATTCATCTATTCATCAAAGAATCCTGAAAAAAATTTATCAGTTTCCACAAAAATATTAAGTATTTAATATAAAGCAGGTTTCAAGATTGAATAAGAAATGTTTCATTAGCACCAAATCAGCATATTAGAATAATTTCTGAAGGATTTCTTTTGATCAAATTTGAAAAAAAAAATAAAGTAAAAGCTTTATTATTCTGAAATATTATTACAATATAAAATAACGGTTTTCTATTTTAATACATTTAAAATAATAAATGCAGCATTGGTGAGCATAAGAGACTTCTTTCAAATATATTGGAATATCTTACCAACCTCAAAAACTGATGAATGCTAGTGTATGCACAGGTGACTGCAACCAAATTGATAAATAATTTTCACAAGGATATGAAAAAATCATTGGATATAAATCTGCATTTTTGGTTTCCACTAACTTGCATTTGAGGGTTAAAAGCTTCACATTATCCTTGTCTTTCCATTTTCCTCCCCCAAATCATGTCAGTTCAGACAGAGAAAAGCGCAACAACAAAAAATCTCTTTCCTGGTGGTTTTTCTCACATTGCTTCAGTTCAAAGTGATTATTCCCACATCTAGAGTCTTTAATCAGCATGCCATCCATCAGAATCCTGATTAGCCAGGAGATCTCTGTAGGACAGGCCTCTGTGGTTAAAGTCTTACCTGAACCCCCTGCCTCTGAGTAAATTGATATTTGACTAAGGAGGATGAGTGTACGAGCAGTAATTATTAGCACACTGTGAAGACCTAGTCTAATGATCAAATGTGTGTTCGCCTCTGACGAGGGTTTTGGCTGACCTCAGTGCTCATACAGTAATGATGTCACCCCATATGGCTCGCTTGCTCTGTCACATGGTTTTTGTCTGCGCCGTTGTGCATGGCATTTGGAGGATGGTAGGTCTTTTTGGTGACCTCACTGGTGGGTTGATGAAGGGAACACGGCCTTTAACATCCCCTGAGGAGCGATAGCAATGATGTCAGACTAACACTATCTGCTTGAAGCATCTGTTCCCCTCTGCCTTTTTGTCTTTCCTCTCTTTGTTCCCATCGCTTCTCTATTCTTTGTCTCCTTATTTCTAATAGGGGATAATGGAAGCGATTTCAACAGATGGCAGCTTTTGCTGCTTTTGAATTTAAACAATTATCACTAAAAGATGTCGAGTAAAAGTTAAAATGAATGATCTACATCCAGGATTTCATATAATGGCTGAGGTCAGAAGCATCTGTATCACTTAGTAATTCTATAAGCAGTTAGGAATATTGTCAATTTAAAGTAAAAAACATACATTATAACAATTTTAGACTTTTGCTTTAAATAGACAATATTCCTAACCGCTTATAGAATTACTGCTAAAGCAAACAGTATTCTTTAGTGTTACATGAATATAGTAACTCAAATTTATTTTAAAATTATATTACATTGTATTATCATATATGTTTGTTTTTTGTTTTGTTTTGTTTTGTTTTGTTTTGTTTTGTTTTGTTTTGCTTTGCTTTGCTTTGCTTTGCTTTGCTTTGCTTTGCTTTGCTTTGCTTTGCTTTGCTTTTTTTGGGCTAGACCAGAGGCTTAAAGTGTTAGTTCACAAAAAAATGAAAATAATGTCATTTATTACTTACCCTCATGCCGTTCCACACCCGTAAGACCTTTGTTAATCTTTGGAACGCAAATTAAGATATTTTTGTTGAAATCCGATGGCTCCGTGAGGCCTCCATAGGGAGCAATGACATTTCCTCTCTCAAGATCCATAAAGGTACTAAAAACATATTTAAATCAGTTCATGTGAGTACAGTGGTTCAATATTAATATTATAAAGCGACGAGAATATTTTTGGTGTGCCAAAAAAACAAAATAACAGCTTATTTAGTGATGGACGGTTTCAAAACACTGCTTTAGGAAGCTTCGGAGTGTTATGAATCAGCATGTCGAATCATGATTCGGATCGCGTGTCAAACTGCTGAAATCACGTGACTTTGTCACTCCAAAACGCTGATTCGATACGCTGATTCATTATGCTCCAAAGCTTCCTGAAGCAGTGTTTTGAAATCGGCCATCACTATATAAGTCATTATTTTGGGTTTTTTTGGCGCACCAAAAATATTTGCCGCTTTATAATATTAATATTGAACCACTGTACTCACATGAACCGATTTAAATATGTTTTTAGTACCTTTATGGATCTTGAGAGAGGAAATGTCATTGCCCCCTATGGAGGCCTCATGGAGCCATCGGATTTCAACAAAAATATCTTAATTTGCGTTCCGAAGATTAACAAAGGGTGTGGAACGGCATGAATTCAAAAGAATATTTATTTGAAATAGAAATCTTTTGTAGCATTATAAATGCATTTACTGTCTTTTTTTTCTTTTCATCAATTTAATGCATCCAAACTGAATAAAAGTATTAATTTCTTACTGACCTAAACTTTTGAATGGTTATTATATTATATAATATTAATAATATCTAACAGAAGGAAGCAAGTTTTATAGGAACTTTTAATCTTAAAGTTCAGGGAAAGTTAATTGATAATGATTATGGCGTTGCTGCTACTTTTAATAGTTTCTTAATTAATTCTGTTAATGAATTAGGGGACAAATTTGTAAAAAGGGACACAATTCTTTCAATTGATGTTGTGGGTCAAGGTTTTAATCTAACTATGACTAATGAAACACAAGTTTAAAACGTTATTATCTCACTAAGGATTTTTTAATGTAGAGACGCTTATCAATTTGATACTATGTTTGCAAAAATCCACAAAGTTGATGGATGAAAAATGACAAATTGAGTAATGACAGGAGCTAAAAATGTTCAATGGAATGTTTTTCCCACTGCATGGAAACATGTTACTCCTATTTTTAAATCTGGAGATTATTATGAAGTCAGTAATTAAAGACCTATAAGCATACTGTCAGTATTCTCAAAGGTTACAGAGAAGAACAGCTGACATCCTATATTAATACAGTTAATGATGGTCTACATTGTATGCAGTTTGGTTTTAGAGTAAATTATTCTACTGAAACAGCTATTTTATACTTAATAGAGCAAATAAAATCAAGACTTGATAAAGGAGGATTAGCTGGTACTATATTTTAAGATCTGCGTAAAGCCTTTGATACAGTTAATCACAATGTTCTTCTAACTAAAATGTTACAATTGCTTCCTATATACTTTCAGAATTTTGTCAGGTATGATCCAGTTTTTGCCAGTGTTCCTTCTCTTTCTCTCCAGATAATTTTTCTGACAGTGCTGTTCGAAAATGATTAAAGATGATTATCCATCTTGGCTGGCTGAATCCACATGTACCTGTACAGTATTTCTGTGCTAAAGTGAGATGAATAGAGGCTCGTCGCTGTGCCTGTTTTTGGCTAAAATAGACAGTGGTTACAATAGTAATACAATTCATTTCACATCCTGTGTGTGTGTGTCTCTCTTGTTTCCTGTAGGTGTGTGGGGTGTATGTGTGGCCAATGATTGTGGTTCTGTCGGGCTCCAGAGTCGCTCGGTGTGGTGTGTCCATTCTGAAGGCTGGAGCACGCATCAGTCCAGTTGCTTTCCATCTGATCGGCCGCCGCACCAGCGAGTGTGTGTGAAGATGTGCGAATGGCAAAAGGATCTGTTTGAGTGGAGCTTGTCTCCTTGGGGTCCCTGCATCCCGAGTCCTCTCCTCCCAGCCAATCGATGTGTGACCGCTCAGCGTGGAGTACAAAAGAGAGATGTGGTGTGTGTGAAGCGTACTAACAGCACCAAGGTGAGCCTGCATGTGTGTGAAGCGTTTTCTTCACCTCCAGAACGAGAGCAGGCGTGTTTGTTACCCTGCCCAATCGACTGCGTCGTCTCCGCCTTCACCCACTGGTCCACCTGCAGCCGCACCTGCGGGTCGGCCCTCCAACAGCGCACCAGGCATGTACTGGCAACACCCCTGTATGGAGGAGCAGACTGTCCCAGCCTCACCCAGACACGTCCCTGTAACCATGACAATGCCCACCCTGCCCTCTGTCCCTCTGACCAACAGGAATACAGCTACAGTTTGTGGGTGGGGCCCTGGAGCCCTTGCAGACTTAAAGGGACAGCGCCTATTGGAAAGACAAAAGTTGACTTCAGTTTTGACCTTGATGGGAAAAAAACAGTCAAGGCTTCTTACATGATCAAACGCCACACTGAAAGCATTCATCACCAAAATCATTATGATGAAAGTGTCCACAAAGTATCCTGGGAAATCACAATTGGCTATCAGACTCGGCAACTGCGCTGTACTAGGAGTGATGGGAAGAATGCCATGTTAAGGTGGGCATCCATTCTATCAAATAATAATGAGTGAATAAGTGTATAAATCCATCCATCTATTCACCCACCCATCTACTAATCATTCAAGTCAGTCTGTTCATCCATTCTCACATCCCTCAATCCACAGATTGATCAGACAGTGCACCCATTTGTTTACGGCACCAACCATTTTATTTTGTTTTGTTTTTTGTTTTATTGTATTTTGTTTTGTTTTATTGTGTTACTTTGTTTTGTTTTTTGTATTTTGTTTAGTGTTGTTTTGTTTTATTGTATGTTATTTTGTTTTGTTTTGTTTTTGGTTTTTGTTTTGTTTTGTTTTGTTTTATTTTATTTTGTGTTTTGTTTTGTGTTTTGTTTTGTTTTGTTTTATTGTATTTTGTTTTGTGTTGTTTCGTTTTATTGTATTTTATGTTTTGTTTTGTTTTGTTTTTTGTATGTTATTTTGATTTGGTTTGGTTTTTGTTTTGTATTTTGTTTAGTGTTGTTTTGTTTTATTGTATTTTATGTTTTGTTTTATTTTATTTTATGTTATTTTGTTTTGTTTTGGTTTTTGTTTTGTTTTATTTTGTGTTTTGTTTTGTTTTGTTTTATTGTATTTTGTTTTGTGTTGTTTTATTGTATTGTATTTTATGTTTTGTTTTTCTTTTTTTTTCTTTTCTTTTTTTGTATGTTATTTTGATTTGGTTTGGTTTTTGTTTTGTTTTATTTTGTATTATTTTGTTTTGTGTTTGTTTTTTGTTTTGTTTTATTGTATTTTATGTTGTGTTTTGTATTGTTTTGTTTTGTTTTGTTTTGTGAAACTCAACCCACACAGCGTAATCCAGAACCCACAGGTACTTACTGAAAAATGTTCTTAAAGGTCCCGTTTTTCGTGTTTTTTTGAAGTTTTGATTGTGTTTATAGTGTGCAATATAACATGTGTTCATGTTTCGTGTATAAAAAAACACAGTATTTTTCACATAATTTACTTATCTGTATACCGCTGTTTCCACTGTCATAAAAACGGGCTGATGACTTCCTTGTTCTATGAAGTCCCTCCTTCAGAAATACGTAACGAGTTCTGATTGTGCGGTTCCTGTGTTGTGATTCGACAGCAGCATAGCGCTCCTTGCCCGGAAAGGTTACGCCTCTTACCATAACGTGGCGATGCACATAGTTTTACATGTGGATTATTGTGGTGTTGTGCCGAATGAACACAAAAGACAATAATTCCCGAGAGACTGAACTCTTTAATCTCCACAAGCAGCGACAGAAAATGTACAGCGTTAGCACTCACTCATAAGAGTACCTCATACGGAAAACAGCCATATACATAAACATAGTCCCCTCTTGTGGCCATTATGTGCACTGCAGTCCAACATTAACTATTGCAGTAAGGATACCACAATTATAATTTTCGGGAACGAGTTAAACATAAATTGTAACCATTGATCTCTAAGTACAGCGTCCCTGGGAAGGCCAAACAAAGGTGATTGGACTGCAGGATGAAAATAACAGCGTTTCGTCGACATGGCGACAAACACACTCTACAAACGCAACTCTTGCTCTTCTCCGTGGGAGCGCAACAAGACCACGCCCCCTTTTTTGTGTATTCCTGTGGGCGGAGGTTAGTCAAAAAACTGTTTTAGTGACGTCATTAAAGAAGGAAGTAGAGGGATGTAGTCCAAACTGGCCGTTCGATGTAGGCGACTTCTGTTAAATAAAATATCTCGATTGGCATTGAACTTTGAGCTTTAAAATTTTACAGATTTTATTTATACTCTAACAACAACATTACACACTAACTAAAGTTTGAAACATGGGATCACAAAGAACGGGACCTTTAAAATATTGATTTCAGTTTAAAAAAAATTATGTAAGAAAAAAAGAGATGAAGGATGTAGGATGTTGGAAATTGGCCAATTATAAAGTTTAGCTTTTTACAAAAAAATACTTAGATACCAGAATAGCAGAATAAAGAGAGAGTTGAATAATAAAAGCTTTTAAAGAACTATTGTAGATGTAGTCAGAATTGACTGCAGTCTATTAGAGGTGCAATGAATACTTATTACTGATCTGACCATGAATAAATGATACATGTCTGTTAGCACACAGTTATGCAACAATGTTATGCAATAAATTTGCCTTTTTTTTTATTAAATGCTTCTCCACAGTGAGGATTTTAGCGTCTGCTGTATTAAGCTCTGCTATCCTCCTAGTACAGATGGATTACCATTGTACCATACTGTTTACATCAGAGAACAGGCTTTTATTTATGAATGCATTGCTGGTTACACTGTCAAATAATAGAATCTAAATTTTACCTTCTGTTGTGGGTGATGCAATAAAGTGAAGCCTTTTCACCTTTTCTTTTTACAAGAAGATCCCAAGCCTGCTGTTTTTTATTAATTTTTCATTATATTTTAATGGAAATAGTACTTGTTGCTCCAGAAAACTACAATAATAAGCTCTAGAGAGAGCGAGAGAGCGCAGGACTGCAGTGTGTTGCAGTGAATATGAAAAATGAAAAAAAAAAACAGTTCTGAAAATATCCCGTTATCAAACATGCTATAGAACAGCAGAAATCTAGTGAGACAAGTAAGTTATGCTTTTTGATTTGCTCCAAATTTTCAAGTTCATCCATCCGAGAGCGTTCTGAATCCGAATCATTTGACAAAATATGTATAGCTCAAGAGGAAAAGAAGAGAAGCTGGTCTGACTGAACCAATATTTTATGGGAAAAGTTTTTTAACACATCCAACCCATCTGAGTTTAAATATCCCACCTGAGTTTGATGATTTATGTGTTTTAATTCTCATTACCAAGTGAAATTTACCAAGTGTTTCACATTTGTGCATCAAACTCATCCCAGTGAAACATGGAAATATAATTTAATCTAATTCTTTTGTTGGCCCTTTATAACTAATACTTTTTTAATAGTTTACTGAAGATTAGCACATTTTTGTTGTATTAAATTGTGCATTTTGTGGTCCCCTAATTCAATAATCCACCCTTATTTATTCAATGCCAATTCTACGGTCAAACAAGAACGCTTTGCAATCAATGCTTTGTTGTCTATGCTATGCAGCAAGCATCAATATTGTTACCAACAATAAGATGCTAATGCCAGTCTTTATTTGAACCACTCGTTTAGGCACTGCATAATAAATTAACATCATTTTATGTCTGCAGATTACAAGATTTCCCTTGCGGTTTGCAAACTTTTTTGCATTTGTATTAAGCCAGACTAAACTTCTGAATAAATTGAACACCCACGGACCACCCCATCTCCCTCTCTCACAGGATTTCATAGTTTGCTTTAGCTTGTTTTGTATGCCAATATATTCAGCGAGAATCAGCAGCAACACTAAAGCCTTGGAGAGTTCGAGAGACAGCTTGAAAAATGTTCTGTTTATGTTACTACCTTTTTTTGCCATGGTAGCCAGAGGCTAAATGCATGCCAACAGCTTCAAAACAAGCAATGAAACAAACATGAAACACTTTGAAACTAACAAAACAGTGTAATGTTTGAAATTGTCATCTGTTGATTTTTTTTATTTTATATTATTTATTAATATTACATAATTTTTTTAAATTATATATATGTTAGGGGTGTAACGGTACACAAACATGATGGTACGGTACGTACCTCTGTATTAAAGTCACATTTCAGTATGGTTACGGTAGATATATTAGATATAATAATCAACACTCAAATAAAAAAATGTAAATTGCACAGATTTTGCATTTACTTCTAAATCTAATTATAAAATTATTTTTCATTTCTTTTTTAAAATATGATCATTTGTCATAACTTGTTTTCATGACACATTTATTATGACATTATTAACAGGTAAAGTAGCCTAAATATAATGAATATATAAGTTAATATAGTGCATATATTTAGTGAAATGCTCCCCTCTAGAGTTCATTTCTCTAGTTAACTAACATGCTGTGGACACTAAATGACTTGCCTGAGGTAAATGTAATGCTACGTGAGATATTATTCTCAAGCTGTTTTATTGAAGTCTTTCTGCGGAGGAAAGACTGGTTGAGAGATTACACCTAAACATTTCTATGCCTAGATTGTCTGTTCTTCTTCTGCACTTTTTCCTTTTGTGGCGATTGGCAAACAACATTGCATTACCGCACGCGCCCCCTTCTGGATTGGAGTGTGGATTGCCTGTGACTGAATGTATTCATCGTCTGACTGCATGAACCGAACCGTGACATCCGTACCGTTACACCCCTAATATATATAATTAAAAATAAAATGATATTCTATAATAATAACAAATTATGACACTGTAAATGTCCTTTTCACCTCCAGCCTTTGCGACCATGACAACAGCCCGGTAAACTTTCGTTCATGTGTGATGCCCAGAGACTGTAAAGTTTCTGCTTGGTCACAGTGGAGTCCGTGTTCAAAGACGTGTCGGACATCTGACCAATCACCTGGCTTCAGAAGCAGGAGCCGCAGCCTGAAGAGAGCAGCCATTGGTGGAGGAGAGCCATGCCCCGCCCTGGAAGAAAAAGCAAGCTGTAATATTTTGGAAGACACACTGCCACTGTGCCCAAGGTGAAGAAACTGCATTGCCAAAAATTTTTCAAATATTTTGATTTCCTCAAAATACATTAGTTCTTAAAGTCTGCAAGAAATGAAAATTCACCCCATCTGTTTCTCATTAGTTTCATCCACATAACTGACCCCTTATTTACAATGGACTGCAAGCTGGCATTCAGATGTGCCTCCATCTAATCAAAAACTGATGGATTTTCTTTTTTTTGCTTTTTCAATAATCCGTTTCACGTGGATGTACGTCACAATATGGAAAAAATATATATTTTGCTACTTTCGTTTCATTGCAGAAGACTGAACAGATATGACTCTTTAATTTGACTTGAATTGTCTTATGTGTATTTTAATTGGCTGCAAATACAGGTATGAATGGAGGGTGACCAATTGGAATCCATGCCAGGTGACCCCTCTTTTGAGTCAGCAGGACCATCGCCACAGCAATACCAGTGTCCTGTGCGGAGGTGGGATCCGGACCCGAGAGGCATATTGTGTCCGGATCCATGACAGCGCAGTACTATCCCATAGTAAGAACACCATTGTAGATAAAGTAAACTATGGATTATTATCATTGAATTATGATTGAATTATTTATTTATTGTTTTTTTGTACCATGGTACTATTGTTTGAAATATCATTTTATGTGAGTATGGGTATCATTCAGTAGTTCGGTATATCATTATATTACCCAGGGGGTAGGTGTGGCAGCTCCTATTAACTAATTAATATTCATGAGCCAAGCTGACACTACCGTTCACAAGTTCACATTGAACGAATAGCGATCTAAGTCTATTTTCTAGATTGCTTTCATTTTACTTAATCCTTCATAGGCTGTTGAGACTCAGGGCAGAACACTAAGGGGGGGATTTAGTTTCCTCTGTGTTTCTATTTTTTGATTTAAATGGTAATCTGTGGCCACACAGTGAGAAGGACGGATTTGAATTACATTTATTTTTGTTCCAGCTTCTGTAAGATCTGCAAAAATGCATTTTAAACAGTTTTGAAAAGATCTCCAATGGATTTTTATGGTAAATCTGAAACTGTCTCTCTGTTTTTTCATTGTTAGTCAGTCGGCCTGTTGGCAGGAACTTGTGCGCTAGGCCTTTACCACCATTGGCTGAATCTTGCTTCATTCCCTGTCAGAAACATTGTCCCCTCACGCCTTGGTCACCCTGGGGACCCTGTCTCCATGACAACTGTTTCGAACCCCAGGGGAGAAGAGGTGAGAGACAAAAACATCCCATAAAACCAGATTGCACACATTAGATTCACACCCTCTGTCCTTGGTTTCTCCTCTCAATAATGTAAAAAGTGTATGAATCTCAGAGTTGAGCATATTTCTGACCCTAAGCTCTGGTGCCGCCCACTCATCGAGGTGACAGTTATTTTCTTTAAAGTGTTTTATATATATATATATATATTCCATTTTCTATTTCTTCTCTCATCTTCCTTAATGCGCATATATATTTGGCCAAGATATTTGGCTGTTACACTGCTTATTTTGCCAGAATGTGGGAACAGTAACTGCTAAAACGTTGGCATTTAGCGTGTTTCGGTTTGAGTCATCGCTGATGTTTTTTTCCTTGTTATTTTGCATGCCTACACCTCATTTTCAGGTTTCAGGATGAGAACTCGTTCTGTAATTACCGAGTCTTGGGTGGAGTCTGACAGTTGCCCTCACGTCAGTGAAGCGATGATCTGTGATGACCCCATCTGCTTCCAGTGGCACGTGACATCACAGGGACCCTGTGTTCCACGAAATGGATCGTGTGGCTCAGGATCCCAAGAACAGACTCTGGAGTGTTTCTCCACCACAGGTATGAAGTTCACTTACCTAATAGTTCACCTAAAATTGAAAAATGTTGTTCCAAACCGGTATGAATATCCTTTGTGGAATCTTCTCTTTTCCATATAATGAAACTGAAAAAAAATACCGTAGAAGTAGTATAAGCAGTCCATGTGACTTACTAAAAATATTTCTTTATATGTAGGCAGAACTTTTTGTAATCTATTTTAATGTTTAGTTTTAGTAATTTTTATATGAATAAGTAAAAATTGACATCGCTGATGACATTTATTCTGGTGCAATGCATCTTAAGATGCCATTTTTGAATGTATGCCAATGCAAACGAGAGAATATTCAGATTTTTTTCTGATTGTGGAGCCTGACATCTCCCATATCTACTGTACACTATTGTCCAAAAGTGTGAGGTCAGTAGGATTTTTACTTTTTTTTTTTATATATATATTGTTACTTTGGCTTAGTAAGGGTGCATTAAATGGAATAAAAGTGACAATAAAGACATTTATAATATAGAAGGTTTCTGTTTCAAATAAATTCTGTTCTATTAATTAAAGAATCCTGAAAAAAATATATCATGGTTTCCACAAAAATATTTTCAACATTGATAATAAGAAATGATTCTTTAGCAGTCAATCAGCATATTAGAATGATTTCTGAAGAATCATGTGACTGAAGACTGGAATAATGATGCTGAAAATTCAATAAATATAAAAAATAAATATATTAAAATAGAAAACACTTATTTTATAATATTTGTTATAATATTTCTCAATATTACAAATAAATACAGCCTTGGTCAAGTCAAGTCAAGTCAAATTTAAAAAAGGGAAGTGGTTAAAAATAAGCTGTACAAACAAGCGTGGTAATATGTAACATTTACAAGATGGTGCTACATTAAGCCAATGTCGGCTGACTCCCAGGGGTGGAAAAAACCCCCTAGGAGAAAAACCCAGCGTGCTAGCACTGGGAAAAAAGTCCTAGGAGGGAAAAAACCCCTTGGAAGATATATATAATATATGTAAATGGATATGGAGATCAAAATCTGAATTATAGAGGAAATATATATTGTCTCCTGGGCTACGTTGTAGTCAGGTCCAGACACAGGTTCTCCATCTGATCTGGATACAGCCTGGATCCAGCACCCGGCAAACCTCAGGATAAGCAGAGAGACAGATATTAGCGTAGATGCCATTCTTATTCTGATGTACAGGTATATCTAGTGTTATAGGAAATGTTTTCGGTTCCGGCCGACCTAATTATTGCAGCGTAACAATCCTTTAACGGATTTGAAAAATGTTAATGTATTGATAATGTGTTATGTGTATGCAAGAGCAAAGAGATGTGTTTTTAGTCTAGATTTAAACTGACAGAGTGTGTCTGCTTCCCGAACAATGCTAGGAAGATTGTTCCAGAGTTTAGGTGCTAAATAGGAAAAGGATCTGCCACCTTCAGTTGATTTTGATATTCTGGGTATTATCAACTGGCCTGAATTCTGAGATCGCAATAAACGTGAAGGACTATAATGCATTAAGCATAAGAGCATAAGAGACTTTTTGAGCATAAGAGACTTTTTCCCAAAAAAAATTTTATCGACCCCAAACTTTTGAACAGTAGTGTATTCATTTTCATTGTATGGAAAACAGCAGCCAAGACATTCCTCAAAATATCTCCTTCCATGGCATAAAATCATCCTGAGAAATTTCATAAAGGTGATTAAATGAGTTTACATAACTATCCCTTTAATTATCTTTCTAAATCCCATCATTCTTCACCTTCATCCCTCTAATTACTTTCAACCTTCTGCTATCCCCATCCTCAAACTCTTCAGCGATTAGTTATTTTTACTCGCATAAGCAATGATCAGCTATCTTTTCATCTCCTCTCATCTCTCCTCTCCTCCCAGCAGCTATGTGGCATATTTCTTATCTGTCTTCTGTGCTTCTCATTGAAATGATCAGAACAGACAGACAGATCCACGTCACAGTGTTGCACTACGGTTTTGACACACAAATGCACAGAGACACAAGTTTCTAAGAGCCTGAGGAGTCCTCGAAGGCCTTTCATTGTAATGTCACTCATCCATGTCAAGTGCCAGTGCATATGTTGTCCATCAGAAATAAATATATGGGTGGTCTTAAGGGGTCTACCTCTGTATGTGAAACATGTCCGTTTTTTGGCTCAGCAAATGTCAGGCATGACTGGACATGGTGGAGCTGGAATTTTACATCCGACCCACACATATGCATTAAACCTGACAGCATCATCTTCCCAGCATGCACTTAGAATGTTCTATAAAATGCATGGTGAAGCCGAAATGCCAAAGCCATTAAAGTTGAAGTGCAGTTGACTTACAGAGATAATGTATTCTTGCTGGAGATTTGAGTTGTAATCACTTTACACTCAGTTAAAGTCACCTTATCTAACTTTCCCATAACAACATTATATTACATTCCAGCTGTTCAATGAGTTTATAAAATGTAATCTAGATTTGGACATATTCTGAAGAGAACATAAGTGGTGTTCCGTCATGATGACAAAATACGATCCCATATGAAAAAAAAAAAAAAATTTTAAGATGATAAAAAATATTTCAAAATGCACAAAAAAATAGCCAAAAAATATATTGTTAATATAGATGTTAAAATATATTTACATACATATATTGTAAATATATTTTAGCTACTTACTTCCTCATATTTGGACCTGGGTATATGTATATATATATATATATATATATATATATATATATATATATATATATATATATATATATATATACCCAGTACTGATTTTAAAGTCCTAACAGTTTAAACGTCTGATCAAAGTTCTGTCATGAAACTGTAGATGGCGCAGGCTAATAGGTACTTTAACCCATCCTGCTCGTAATCACATCGTTATCTATAGGGCACAGCTGATTGGTTCCTGCTGTATCAGTAGCCAATGATCTTGCATGCTCACCCTTCAAAATACTTTGGTAGCATTTGCCTTAGCAATGCAGCATGCTTTCAGAAACCCTCCACCTTCCCCAGCTCCACCTGTATAGATCAGCTATGGGTAATTCATGTATGCAATATTGTACAGCAGCAGCAGCATCTCTTACTTGCTCACAGCAGCGTGTCGTGTATGTATTGGCAGTAGCAAGTCCTATACAGCAATAACCTACAGCAGCAGCAGCAATAAAAGCAGCAGTGTAGCAGATCTATCCGCCAAGACCAAACATAACATTGTCATACCCATTACCATGCCAAAAACTCAGAGAGTTGTCGGAGTGAGTATTAAACTTTCTCCCTCACGCTAGGATGCCGGGCCGCTATTCCCCTTAGTTGCCATGGCCTAGAGAGGTTGAGCCGCTGTCCCGAAACAACTCTCTTGCGCCCCTGATCAGAGGAAAAGGAGAATATGCAAGGCGGACTGTGTACTGTATAGCCAAAGTCCCTTTCAAGGAAAGTCTGTTCACTCAGCGGCCATATTTGCAACGCCTCCGGGCAGCTATTTCAGCATCCAAGACCAAGTCCTATCTATTTGAATGGGGGAATCCTGAAATCTCAAAAACTGCTTGGCGAACTCACAATTAAATAACATATTTTAAATCAGCAACAAAATCCGACATGAACTGTCCCATAAATGTTGTTTCTTATGCTCAAATAGCATTAAAAAATCTTATTTTTCAGGCTAGATGAGCCAATGCGCATGTGCAGTCCTAAGTGTGAGTCTCAGGTTTCTATGGAAACCGGAGCTTCTAACGGCAATGACGTGTGGCAGTTTCTCCCATTCATTACTAATAGGAATGAACCATCTTTCTACATCTATAGTCTTTGGTACAGCTCACTCAGGGGAGGAGCTAAGCTAATAAGTCAGATTCCATCGGCAGTCATGGACGGGGCCTGTTCCGATGTAATGTCACAGTTGAGTTCTTTCCTGAAGGCTCATTTCAAGATTTATGGGGAAAATAACAAACGGAGTAGATGTATTTTTACCTCAATAGGGTGTTTGTGTACACACACTGCAGACACATAATTATGTTAAAAAACAATATAAAAGTGAATTTTGCATAATAGGTCCCCTTTAATGCTCTGGGAAATTGCTTCTTCTTTCAACACTTCAAGGTAAAAAAACAACAACTTGTCTGCCACCGTGAAAAGAAAATGAAACAAACCCTCATAACACAACAGAAAAGGTGGTGATTACAAAGGTCATAGAAATACATTTTAAGAGCTGTGCATTTAAAAAATGCTCTGTTTGTGCATTTCTATCTTGGGCAACAAATATGATTAAGAGAGATTGATTTTAGGGCCTAACATCAATTGGGGAAATGTTGCCCTTCCTGCATCTAAGATGTAATGAAGAAATGAACTATTGTGCCCCAATATCTGATTCTCAGAGGAGAGTCTGTCTAGGTTTATTACTCGCTTTTTATCTTTGTTCCTTTATCTCATAAACAACCTGAGGAGCATCTTCTACTAGTTGATTATGTTCTTGAGTATACGTGTCTATTGTTCATTCCAATCTCACAAATAAAAAGATCTTCTGCGAGATTGTTTTTGTATATGTGAGCTGATCTTTCTTCACTGAGGTGGAGCTTATAGAAGTATTGAGATTAGAAGTTTTTGTAAGCTTATTTTGCTTTTTGCCCCCCTTGTTTTAAGCATTAACTACACTAAATATTGTTAAAATTCTGATTAAAACAAAGAAACTGAATTAACTGAAACTTATTAAAAATTATTTATGAGACTCTGTCTTATTAAGTTTATATTAATAACCCTTGCGCTTGGTTAATGTTTCAAAAAAGTGCCATTGAATCTTGTTTTAATGTTTTTCTGAAGCATTGAGGACACCCTTCAGAGTATTTTCCAAACTGAACTGAGTGAAGTTTAGCATTGATATCTTACTTTAGCATTCATTAGCAGATCATTATTTTCAAGCTGTCTGTTAATTAAAAAATTGCCTTAATGTTGCCCAATCATGGTCTTTGAGGAAAGAATAGAGCAATCAGCATGCTATTAAACATCTTATTTGCATATTATTCTACTTTAATTAAAGAAAAGTGGTTGTTAGGTGCAAGATAAGAGGAAACAGAGATTCCTGCGCTCAGAACAAACGATGATAATTATTTCAATGGTCTAATTTTGTTTTTTAGCAATGAATTTAATTGCATATTTTCTTTTGTTGTATTAGAATAAGATGTTAATTAAATATGCTTGTTATTGAGAAAGAATGTGTGTTATTTAAGAAGGAAAATGAGAAAAGATAAACATTACATGTTGATATAAATAAAGAAAATAAGAAAGAAAGAGAACAGGGACATTTTTTCATGAGTAGATTTATTTAATCAAACTTTCTGCCTTTATCTTTGCATTATAGGTGAGCCAGTTGCTAGTGATCAATGCCCAGGAGATCCTCCTCCAGTCCTGAAGCCATGTGAGATGCCTTGTCCTGGAGATTGCGTGCTGGGACACTGGGGTTCCTGGACATCCTGTTCCCAATCCTGCTCCAGTAAACACCAAGAGGGGAAACAAAGTCGCTCACGTCTTGTTCTGGCTCTTCCTGGGGAGCGTGAGTCCAGTCAGATTAAACATTTGGAGTGTCTATTAACACACAGTGCAAGTTGCCATGCAACTCCGCCCACCATTGTCTGATTGAGCCAGACAAAATTACAAAAGAAACCTCACTCCTATTGGTTGTCGCTCTCTAAATTCGGTCTTCATTTGCATAAAGTTAAACATATCATCATAAATTTGCCACGTAGCTGGACATAATGTCCTAATAAAGCGGCATTCGTGAATGATTTTAATAAAAATTATCATATACACTGTATATATTATTATTATTGCATACTGTTTCTAATGCACTAAGTATAAATCGCATCTTGCAATTATTTACGCTCTGTGCAAAGAAAATTTTCACTTAGTGTAATGTGGCTATTGCTATATGTGGTCTAATATATAAGTGATAGCGCATGTTTTCATTATGATAAAGATGATGTTATGGTTATGTGTCTTGAAAAATAATATTGTAAGCACTCGACACACGATGCAAGAAATATATGAAAACATGTTGGAAACGTAACGTTTGTAGGAATTGTTGCACAAAAACTTAGTACAGAAGCTCTTGTATACTGGGCTTTGTTAAAGTCCTTTTTTATTCTTACAGTTTAATTATTCACAATACCTCATTTTTTAAAACTCTAGACTCTGATTTACACTGAGTCCAAATCCCTTATCCCCATTTCAAAACGTTGTTCTATTAGTCTTTGTCCTGTCATCCCCAGGCATGTTTCTTTTATGCTAGTCCCCATAAATCAGCTCTTTCCTATGAATTATACATTCTTACTTTATGAGACACCCATCAAGGACATACCCTCCATTTGACCCCTCAAACACATGATCCTTTGTCCTTAAATATGTACATGTATGTCTATATATATATATATATATATATATATATATATATATATATATATATATATATATACACAGTGGGTACGGAAAGTATTCAGACCTCCTTAAATGTTTCACTCTTTGTTATATTGCAGCCATTTGCTAAAATCATTTAAGTTCATTTTTTTCTTCATTAATGTACACACAGCACCCCATATTGACAGAAAAATGAATTGTTGACATTTTTGCAGATTTATTAAAAAAAAAAAACTGAAATATCACATGGTCCTAAGTATTCAGACCCTTTGCTGTGACACTCATATATTCAGTATACTCAGGTGCTGTCTATTTCTTCTGATCATCCTTGAGATGGTTCTACACCTTCATTTGAGTCCAGCTGTGTTTGATTATACTGATTGGACTTGATTAGGAAAGCCACACACCTGTCTATATAAGACCTTACAGCTCACAGTGCATGTCGGAGCAAATGAGAATCATGAGGTCAAAGGAACTGCCTGAAGAGCTCAGAGACGAGGCACAGATCTGGCCAAGGTTACAAAAAAATGTCTGCTGCACTTAAGGTTCCTAAGAGCACAGTGGCCTCCATGATCCTTAAATGGAAGACGTTTGGGATGACCAGAACCCTTCCTAGAGCTGGCCGTCCGGCCAAACTGAGCTATCGGGGGAGAAGAGCCTTGGTGAGAGAGGTAAAGAAGAACCCAAAGATCACTGTGGCTGAGCTCCAGAGATGCAGTCGGGAGATGGGAGAAAGTTTTAGAAAATCACTGCAGCCCTCCACCAGTCGGGGCTTTATGGCAGAGTGGCCCGACGGAAGCCTCTCCTCAGTGCAAGACACATGAAAAAACACCTGAAGGACTCCAAGATGGTGAGAAATAAGATTCTCTGGTCTGATGAGACCAAGATAGAACTTTTGGCCTTAATTCTAAGCGGTATGTGTGGAGAAAACCAGGCACTGCTCATCACCTGTCCAACACAGTCCCAACAGTGAAGCATGGTGGTGGCAGCATCATTCTGTGGGGGTGTTTTTCAGCTGCAGGGACAGGACGACTGGTTGCAATCGAGGGAAAGATGAATGAGGCCAAGTACAGGAATATCCTGGACAAAAACCTTCTCCAGAGTGCTCAGGACCTCAGACTGGGCAGAAGGTTTAGCTTCCAACAAGACAATGACCCTAAGCACACAGCTAAAATAACGAAAGAGTGGCTTCACAACAACTCCGTGACTGTTCTTGAATGGCCCATCCAGAGCCCTGACTTAAACCCAATTGAGCATCTCTGGAGAGACCTAAAAATGGCTCCGCCAACGTTTACCATCCAACCTGACAGAACTGGAGAGGTTCTGCAAGGAGGAATGGCAGAGGATCCCCAAATCCAGGTGTGAAAAACTTGTTGCATCTTTCCCAAAAAGAATCATGGCTTTATTAGATCAAAAGGGTGCTTCTACTAAATACTGAGCAAAGGGTCTGAATACTTAGGACCATGTGATATTTCAGTTTTTTGTTTTTTTTAATAAATCTACAAAAATGTCAACAATTCTGTGTTTTTCTGTCAGTATGGGGTCCTGTGTGTACATTAGTGAGGAAAAAAATGAACTTAAATGATTTTAGCCATTGGCTGCAATATAACAAAGATTGAAAAATTTAAGGGTTCTGAATACTTTCCGTACCCACTGTGTATGTGTGTGTGTGTGTGTGGTTCAGGTGTACCCTATATCTCCACAAAGATGGCAATATCCAAAATCCTTGTCCTTGTGGGCACATTTTTTTTGTCCTTGTGAGGAAAACAGCTTAGTAAATCGTACTAACTGATGTTTTATCTATGAAAAATGCAGAAGGTTTTCTGTGATGGGTTGGTCTAGGACAGTGTGTATCTATTGATATGCCATAGTGTCATATTACAGTTGCAGTTATAAATAAATAAGTATGGGATATAAAAAAAAAATCCTAAGCAATGTTGTTTGGTTGTAGATGGAAAGCCATGTCCTCCGGCTCCTGAGCTGCAGCAGTGGAGACCCTGCAGCACGCACCCATGCACAGTGTACTACTGGGATACTTCACCTTGGGATCCCTGTATGCCAAACACCATCACAGACGAGAGTGACGGTAACAGCACAGCCCAGATGGAGAATGATGCCACCTGCGGTACAGGGGTACAGATGCGCCAAGTCACGTGCAGGAGAGCTGGGAATGGACACGTACTGCCAAAACGGTAAAGAAACACAAAATCTTTCATCCCAAATTCTGTGTCGACTTCTATGACGATTTCTTGTGTCTTGATTCTACCTCAGGTGTCCTGAATCCTCTCATCCTGACTCGATACGGTCTTGTCCTTTACCTTGCAAAACTGACTGCATCATCACACCTTTCAGTGAATGGAGCACCTGTCCCTCTTCCTGTTTATCAGGTGAGCACATATTCTGCTAACACTAACAACATGTCCTGACTTGGCACAACTTGACAAGCTAAATGTTATACTTTTTCATATTTTTCCTATACTGTGATCATTTTTGCTTCTTTAGTGAATGCTACAGCACAGAACCAGTCCCGTCACAGGATCATTATCCAGAGACCTGCAAATGGAGGTCAAGAGTGCCCAGACACTCTTTATGAGGAGAGAGAATGTGATCCACCTCCGCTGTGCCCGACTTACAGGTAAAGAGAGAAATGGTTTAATAATTTAAATAGGAAAAGTTGGATAAGCCTTGGACTTACTAACAGAACAAGTTAGCTAGTAAATGTCTGTCACTTTTGATCAATTTAATGTGTCCTTTTGGAATAAAAGTATCAATTTCTTTAAAAAAAAAAATCGTACTGACCCAAAAAGTTTGATCAGTTCTGTTTTATAAAGCTACTTCATCATGATCATGATTCTCAAGAACATCATAATTAACTTGATATTAACTGAATTCCAATTTTTTTTTTTTTTTTTAGAATTTTCCTGATTTAAAAATTTCAGCATCCATAAAAATTAGGAAAAAAAACAATTCATATAAAACTAAATAAATGTTTATAATGTACCCTTACAGACTAGTTTAAATTTTTTTTTTTAAATGATCCTATAAGACAAATCACCAAAATATAATAAAACCATGTGGTGTTACTCCATTAAAAAGTGGTCATGTGTATCCCTACTAAATGTGCCAACAAAATACAAAATGTTTATAAGATATAATTGGATATAAGCCAGACACTACAACATGTTTTCTGTGCATGGATGTTTCCTGGCAGATGGCAGACCCACCGCTGGCATCAGTGTATTCTGGTACCTGATTCGGTGAGGCAGGCTGTGGGTGGGCCCGCAGAGGCATGCGGTATTGGACTAGAGACAAGAGGTAAGTGACAGATTAGGATCTCTGTATGATTTAAAATTTTATTAGGAAAGTTCCACAAAACCAGGGATTACTGTAGGACTGTAACTTATCTTAGCTAATCAGAGGGACTTCAGGTCTGCCTAAAGGTTTCTTTTCTGGCAATTTTCCCCATATTCCCATCTTATATAGTTGTCAAAATCTCAGCGAGGACACACAGCGTGGTGTGACATCTGACATCTTTGTCTCCCAGTCGTTTTAAAATCCCCTTTCTGGTGCTTCATGTAATTTTAATGGCAAGTGCAAGCCTATCAAGACTCAGCTGGGTTCCTTTCAAAGAGCGGTTTGCAGTGTGTGGGACCAGATTCTGCCTGTCAGTTTTGGATAGTGAGACAGAGTATTTTTAAGAAAATCAATTACTCTGTCAAGATGTGCACACTGGGCTTCAGGAAACACGAGCAGAACGATTATCTATGTTAATCATTTGTAAAAATCATTTTGTTGCATTTGATTCATTGGGACAATTTACATAAGAATGTGTTTAGAATGTGACTAATGTGTTACAGTGGGCCCCAAAACATAGTTTTACACTTTTAAGGGATTGGAAGTTTTGTCATTATTTATTCACCTTTATGTAATTCAAAACCTCTTCTTTCTTCATTCAAGCACTTAAATGAGAGTTTGAAGAATATTTTTGACCATACAATGTCTATACAAAACAACACTGGACCCCTTTGACTTTCATTTCATGGATGAAAACACTAAGAAATTTTTTAAAATACAAAGAAAGAAAGAGGGTGAGTAAATGATAACAAAATTTTAATTTTATCACATTAAATGGATATTTCATTATGTTTGACACTGGGTTATTATAGTTAACTGAAACTAAAACCATAATAAATAAAATAAATGTTTAGAAATAAATATAAAAAACTTTAATAGTAATCTGAATGATAACACTGGTTTGTATGGAAGCTTGTTTCCGCCATGAAATAAAAAATGTTTTCATGTCACAATTCTGACTTTTTTTTCAGAATTGCGAGTTATAAAGTCAGAATTGCATGATATAAAGTCAGAATTGTGATATAAAGTCAGAATTGTGTGATATAAAGTCAGAATTGCATGATATAAAGTCAGAATTGTGTGATATAAAGTCAGAATTGTGTGATATAAAGTCAGAATTGCGTGATATAAAGTCAGAATTGTGTGATATAAAGTCAGAATTGCGTGATATAAAGTCAGAATTGCGTGATATAAAGTCAGAATTGCGAGTCATAAAGTCAGAATTGCGATATAAAGTCAGAATTGCGTGATATAAAGTCAGAATTGTGTGATATAAAGTCAGAATTGCGTGATATAAAGTCAGAATTGTGTGATATAAAGTCAGAATTGCATGATATAAAGTCAGAATTGTGTGATATAAAGTCAGAATTGCGATATAAAGTCAGAATTGCGTGATATAAAGTCAGAATTGCGTGATATAAAGTCAGAATTGCAATATAAAGTCAGAATTGTGTGATATAAAGTCAGAATTGTGTGATATAAAGTCAGAATTGCATGATATAAAGTCAGAATTGCGAGTCATAAAGTCAGAATTGTGTGATATAAAGTCAGAATTGCGATATAAAGTCAGAATTGCGATATAAAGTCAGAATTGCGTGATATAAAGTCAGAATTGCGTGATATAAAGTCAGAATTGCGATATAAAGTCAGAATTGCGATATAAAGTCAGAATTGTGATATAAAGTCAGAATTCCGATATAAAGTCAGAATTGCGTGATATAAAGTCAGAATTGTCATAAAGTCAGAATTGCGATATAAAGTCAGAATTGTCATAAAGTCAGAATTGCGATATAAAGTCAGAATTGCGATATAAAGTCAGAATTGTGTGATATAAAGTCAGAATTGCGTTATAAAGTCAGAATTGCGTTATAAAGTCAGAATTGTGTGGTATAAAGTCAGAATTGTGTGGTATAAAGTCAGAATTGTGATATAAAGTCAGAATTGCGATATAAAGTCAGAATTGTGTGATATAAAGTCAGAATTGCGTGATATAAAGTCAGAATTGCGAGTCATAAAGTCAGAATTGTGTGATATAAAGTCAGAATTGCGATATAAAGTCAGAATTGCGTGATATAAAGTCAGAATTGCAATATAAAGTCAGAATTGTGTGATATAAAGTCAGAATTGTGTGATATAAAGTCAGAATTGCGTGATATAAAGTCAGAATTGTGTGATATAAAGTCAGAATTGCATGATATAAAGTCAGAATTGCGAGTCATAAAGTCAGAATTGTGTGATATAAAGTCAGAATTGCGATATAAAGTCAGAATTGTGTGATATAAAGTCAGAATTGCGATATAAAGTCAGAATTGCGTGATATAAAGTCAGAATTGCGATATAAAGTCAGAATTGCGATATAAAGTCAGAATTGTGTGATATAAAGTCAGAATTGCGATATAAAGTCAGAATTGTGTGATATAAAGTCAGAATTGCGTGATATAAAGTCAGAATTGTCATAAAGTCAGAATTGCGATATAAAGTCAGAATTGTCATAAAGTCAGAATTGCGATATAAAGTCAGAATTGTGTGATATAAAGTCAGAATTGCGTTATAAAGTCAGAATTGCGTTATAAAGTCAGAATTGTGTGGTATAAAGTCAGAATTGTGTGGTATAAAGTCAGAATTGCGATATAAAGTCAGAATTGTCATAAAGTCAGAATTGCGATATAAAGTCAGAATTGCGATATAAAGTCAGAATTGTGTGATATAAAGTCAGAATTGCGTTATAAAGTCAGAATTGCGTTATAAAGTCAGAATTGTGTGGTATAAAGTCAGAATTGTGTGGTATAAAGTCAGAATTGTGATATAAAGTCAGAATTGCGATATAAAGTCAGAATTGTGTGATATAAAGTCAGAATTGCGTGATATAAAGTCAGAATTGCGAGTCATAAAGTCAGAATTGTGTGATATAAAGTCAGAATTGCGATATAAAGTCAGAATTGCGTGATATAAAGTCAGAATTGCAATATAAAGTCAGAATTGTGTGATATAAAGTCAGAATTGTGTGATATAAAGTCAGAATTGCATGATATAAAGTCAGAATTGCGAGTCATAAAGTCAGAATTGTGTGATATAAAGTCAGAATTGCGATATAAAGTCAGAATTGTGTGATATAAAGTCAGAATTGCGATATAAAGTCAGAATTGCGTGATATAAAGTCAGAATTGCGATATAAAGTCAGAATTGCGATATAAAGTCAGAATTGTGTGATATAAAGTCAGAATTGCGATATAAAGTCAGAATTGTGTGATATAAAGTCAGAATTGCGTGATATAAAGTCAGAATTGTCATAAAGTCAGAATTGCGATATAAAGTCAGAATTGTCATAAAGTCAGAATTGCGATATAAAGTCAGAATTGTGTGATATAAAGTCAGAATTGCGTTATAAAGTCAGAATTGCGTTATAAAGTCAGAATTGTGTGGTATAAAGTCAGAATTGCGATATAAAGTCAGAATTGTGATATAAAGTCAGAATTGCGATATAAAGTCAGAATTAGGGATGCTCATTTCGGTTAAATTTCTCGACCGACAACCGACGCTCGTTATCCGATTATTAACCGTTAACTGATAAGATTATAATATTGTATAGCCTATATGACGATAATATGACATATATATGACATTAAATAAAAAATACAATTGACGAGTGTCTGTGTCTTCCACGGGTTTATTTTAACATGCAAACAGCAGCATAGAACAGATAAACAACAGAACCTGGATTCACATTATCAAATTGTCACGCACCTGCAGCGTTTCTGACCACAGAAAAAAATAATTTAAATAAAAGGCATAAAATAAATAGGCCTACACTAAATATTTTTCACTTAAATGTTTAACAAATTAAGATGAAAAAACAAAAACACGGTGAATCCATTGAAGCTTTGAACACCCGGTATTTTAGACTTTTCCGTCAAATAAAAATAGCAGGCCTACCTCAAGGATTGTTATTGTTATGACTACGGACGGTGCACGTGTGCATACCAAACGCGTCTTTCTGCACTCATGGGCAAAGGAGTTTCTTTGAAAGGCTCGCGCACAAGACTAAGCGGAATTCGGGAAATGAAGTATACCATGCCCCTAAATTGTAATGGACTGGAGCTCACGGTTCACATCGAGAGAAATGGGAACGCGGGGGCACCGCGATTGGACCGCAAAAGGCACTTTCACTTTCGTTATCAAAGTGCATGCCACTGATAAGCTTTGTAAATGCAGTAGTACAGTAGCTATATAGTCTACATTCCAATTAAACGCGCAGGTCTCCTCTCGTGCGTCCTCCCCACTGTGTCGCCGGTCGAGGCAATAATTTTCGTTTCGCTTTTAGATATCTCTTTTATAGATGCCATCAATGCTTTTAACTTTCTAGATACCGAACTCAAAACAGTCCATAAACTACAAATCCTCACGAAAACTTCAGTCTAGCCGGCTCGCGCGTCAATCTGAGAGATCAGCCTCTTACCTTAAAGTGTCAAATTTCTCGGTTTCTGAATGGACGGTTTTGCTTGATTGACAAACGCTAACGTTCGGCCACGATTTATATACCATCGACCTGACCTAAAACGTTAGCACGCTGTGATCGATTGCTTGGAGATCGCGTGTTTCTCTGTTCGAGAGCGCATTTCCTCTTCTTCACATCTGCGACAAAACAGTTGATTATTTATGAATGAAAGCTCACAGAAACGTGAAAATGGTCTCATTTGAAAGAAAATATCCTAAGCTAATAAAAGATGATATATTGTGACTGATTGAAGCAGCCCTTATCAAAAGTGCGGGGGTCGAATTCTGTCTTTTTAAAACTGCGGGGGTCCTGACCCCCCTGTCCCTCATGCCAACGGCGCGCCTGACCCTTTCTATCGAAATGGTCAGTACTTCTTTTCGCTCGCTTCATTTTGCTTGTTGCTTAGAGAAATATGTCTGGCACGTGTGAAACGCCCTGCGAGTTAACAAATAAGCATATATGTATATATAGCATATTTTTCTTTAACCATGCAGAAAAAAAAACAAAAAAAAAACCTTTAACTGATAGTATTAATCGGTTAAAATTCTTACTTTCGGTTAACGGTTAAACGGTCAATGTGAGCATCCCTAGTCAGAATTGCGATATAAAGTCAGAATTTCGTGATATAAAGTCAGAATTGAGTTATACTGTTATAAAATACTGTTTTTTTCTCAGAATTGTGAGTTTATATCTCACAATTCTGACTTTATAACTCACAGTTACATGTTATAAAGCCAGAATTGTGAGATATAAACTTCTATAAAATTCTGAAAAAAAGTCAGAACTATATAAGACACAATTGCTAGTTTTTATCATAAAATTCTGACTTGACATCTTGCAATTCTGACTTTATAACTCACAATCGCAAGTTTAAATTTCACAATTCTGAGAAAAAAAGTCAGAATTGTGAGTGAGAAAGTCACAATTACTTTTTCTATTTTTTATTTAGTGGCAGAAACTAGCTTCCATAGGTTTGACATTGTCCCTCTTTGTCATGTTTGCAGAGGTGTCGTGTGTTGGTGCAGATGATTCTCCAGCAGATATGACAGACTGCGTGAGGTGGGCAGGAGTGATGCCCGTCTCGGTGAGGGAGTGCCGTGTTCCATGTAGAGATGAATGTAGCTTCACCTCCTGGAGCAGATTCAGCCAGTGTCAAGGCTGTGGAAGTTGGCGCACTCGTACCCGATCTCCGATAGGTAACATGTTCAACCATGAATTATTCTGATTATAACAATATTTTCTGAAAGCACACCATCCAAGCTCTTCCATCCAAACTCTCAGGTCGCAGTAAAAAGCGCTGGCGATGCCAACAGGAGGAGCTGTTTCCTCTCTTGGAGAAAGAAGCCTGTCCTTGTTCTGATTTTCACACCCAGCCTCAGGGTCCCTGGTCTCCTTGTTTGCTCTCACCAGCAAAGAACATTGCTGGCCATCCTTTCATCCAAGGAGTTTCCCACCAAGGCCAAAAGACAGTCCAGGACTGGCAAGCTCAAAGGAAGAACAGAGAGTGTGGGCACGGAAAGCGCTACAGAGCTCTTGCCTGTCTGAATCACCTGGGAAAGCTGGTGGAGCCAGATCTCTGTAGCAGCCCTGGTGATGTGCTCTTCAAAATATCTATATATTTATATATATATATATATAAGAAATATAAAAATATTTTATTATTCCAATTATTTCAAGTTTATCTAATTTTAATTATTTAAATGAATATTTTAAACAAATATTAAATATTATCTTCTTTTTTTTTACTATTATTATTTATACTATATTAAATTCATCTCCAAGTAAGTGCCATGTATGCTGTTACAGGTTATGAAGAGGAAGTGTGTCATGTGCCCTGTTCTACGGACTGTAAGTTGAGTGAGTGGTCGAATTGGTCCACCTGCAGCGCCTCCTGTGGTGGGGGTGTAAAAGTTCGCTCTCAGTGGCTACGAGAGAAGCCTTTCAACGGAGGTCGACCCTGCCCGAAACTCAATTACAAAAATCAGGTGAGAATTATTTTTCACTTCAGGTTTTTTTTTTGTTATTGAGAGAGGCTAATTTTCTTTTACTTTATTGATCTTGTAAGAAATGAACAAACTAAATAGCCCAAATAAGACAAGAGTTGTTCTGATAACTTAAAATATCCAGAGACATTTAGCATTAGATTTACAATTGAGATTGACAGTAGAGCTATTCAGTCCATTTAAAGGGGACCTATTATGCAAAATTCACTTTTATAAGGTGTTTGAACACAGATGTGTGTCCACAGTGTGTGTAAACAACCAGCCTATAATGTTAAAAATCCACTCATTCCTTTTTTATTATTCCCATAAATAAGAAGCAGTCTCTCCTACAATGACGTCATTACAAATGTTGTGTTTTGGAATGTACCAATAAACACAAGGTGGAAGTAGAATAAAATGAACGGCACTTTTCGCGTACGTCAGTTTGAGAGCCACTGCCTGATATCAGCCCGTACTTTGGTCCCAGATTTAGTCAGTAAACGAGCAGCGAAATATAGACACTTTAGTTCAAGTAGAAAATCTCAAATGAAGAGCGCTGAACTCCAGCTTACTTGTCTGTGTTTTCAGATCATCCGCGCTTGTTCCTCAGTGTAGAGAGGGCTCTTGTGCGTGGTTGCCAGATAGCAAAGATTAAGTAAAACGTGTTCTTTCAACAGAAAATCTCTGATAGTGCGATTAAATTCTGGAATCTGGCAACTGTAAGCGTGACCACTCATAAAGACAGTCTGTAATGTTTTGTCTCTTTTATTCGACAAAAACAAAAAGCGATTTCAAAAGAGTGATTTTGGTCAAGTGTTTAGTCTTTTTGCCACATTTCAGTCTCATCTTTTTTCGTCAACGATATTGAACATTGAGTAGTTTTAGCCACGTTATCGTTAAATGAAATTGGTGTCGTCTCTCATTGTCTCGTCTTAGTCATGGAAAAAAAGGTCGTCAACGAACATTTTTCGTCATAGTTTTCATTAACGAAATTAACACTGGCTCATACTTCATATCCAGAACTGATGCTGTCCTCATGCGCTATTGGAATTATAGTAAACAGGAGTTTCCTAGTTAAAGGTGCCGAAGAACATGTTTTCAAAAGATGTAATTAAGTGTCCCCTGAATGTGTCTGTGAAGTTTCAGCTCAAAAAATACCCCATCGTTTTTTTTTTTAACTGCCTATTTTGGGGCATCATTATAAATGGGCCGATTCAGGTTATGCAGCCCCTTTAAATCTCATGCTCCATGCCCCCGGAGCTCACGCTTGCCTTAAACACCATACACAAATTTCACACAGCTAATATAACCCTCAAAATGGATCTTTACAAAGTGTTCATCATGCAATCGCGTAAGTATAGTATTTATTTGGATGTTTACATTTGATTCTGAATGAGTTTGATAGTGCTCCGTGGCTAACGGCTAATGCTACACACGATTGGAGAGATTTATAAAGAATGAAGTTGTGTTTATGAATTATACAGACTGCAAGTGTTTAAAAACTGAAAATAACGACGGCCCTCTTGTTTCCGTGAATACAGTAATAAACGATGGTAACTTTAACCACATTTAACAGTACATTAGCAACATGCTAACGAAACATTTTGAAAGACAGTTTACAAACATCACAAAAAATATCATGATATCAATGATCATGTCAGTTATTATTGCTCCATCTGCCATTTTTCCCTTTTTCCATCTGCCATTTTTCCTTGCTTGCTTACCTAGTCTGTTGATTCAGCTCTGCACATCCAGACATCCTGCCCTTGTCTAATGCCTTTCATAATGTTGGGAACATGGGCTGGCATATGCAAATATTGGGGGGTGTACACCCCGACTGTTACGTAACAGTCGGTGTTATGTTGAGATTCGCCTGTTCTTCTGAGGTCGTTTAAACAAATGAGATTTACATAAGAAGGAGGAAACAATGGAGTTTGAGACTCACTGTATGTCATTTCCATGTACTGAACTCTTGTTATTCAACTATGCCGAGGTAAATTCAATTTTTGAATCTAGGGCACCTTTAGAAATTGCACATGAACGCCCTTTCTGACTTTTTTGGTGCGTGAGATTGTCCTGTTTTGTTGTAACAGGTGTGCTGACAAATAATTCTACCTATCAGATTGTGCTACCAACACTATATTTGTATTGTTTTGGGGTAGGGGTAGGTATGGTCGTTAATAAAGCCTCGATACCACATGAATATGATGCTGGTAGCACAATCTAAGCACGTAGCACAAAACGGTGAGTTTTTGTTCACACCCAAAAATTTGCAATTTTAACATGCTATAATAAATGATCTGTGGAGTATTTTATGCAAAAACTTTACATACACACTCTGGGGACACCAGGGACTTATTTTACATTTTGGAAAAAGGGGCATAATAGGTCCCCTTTAAAGTAACCTCAGATCACATACTGTACACACGCACACACATATTTTTAAATTATAAGTGGTCATATATTCATGAATAGTGTATCTTTATCTGTGAGTGGGAGTCACAGAGAACAAGACAGTGTGTGTGTAAATCTACTGTATAATTTATTATTCATCTGGCCTGGCTTTGGGGGTCTTCCCCAGGCTGCCCACGTTCAGCTGTTTTCCGCAATGTTTCTCAACCACATTCTGTTCTAGTAAGACAAGCCTGGAGAGCCTCCAGGGACTGAACCTCTTATCCCCCCAGCTTTTTGCTCTTTTTCCTTTTATTTCACTCTCTTTATTTTATATTCCATCAGGGCAGGTCAAGCAACATTAAAGTTTCATGGATCTGAACTGGAGTCAGCAAGCATTTCCTTCAGCTCAGTTTCCCTCATATAAATGAACCACTAAATAAAGAATCTACGGTGGGGGCAAACATGTTCCAACAGAAACTAATAGAAAATCTTTCCTTTCCTTCCCTTTTATATTTTCCCTTTCCTTTCCCATTTTCCTATTCCTTCTTTTTTTCCATGTAACTTTCCTTCCTCTTACTTTCATTTCTTTTTCTTTCTGCCTTAATTCTATTTCCTTTTATTTTCCTTTTCCCATTCGCTTCCTTTCCATTTCCCTATTTTTAATTTCCTTTATTTTTCCTTTCCTTTTTTTCTTTGCTTTATGTTCGCTTTCCACTTTTTTCAATTCCCCTTTCCTGACCCTATTTCATTTCTTTTCCAATTTCCTCTTACTTTCTTTTGCCTTTCCTTTCCAATCCCCATTAATTACCTCTTCCTCTTTTGTTTGAAATGTTTTCCATTTCATTGCCCTTTTTCTTTCCTTTCCCCATTTTTTTTAATTTCCTTTCTTTTCTTTTCCTTTCCTTTTATTTACTTTCTTTTCTTTTTCATTTCCTTTACTTTGCTTTACTTTCCTATTTTGGTATGTCCTTTTTTCCTTTCTCTTTTCTTTCCTCTTTATTTTCCTTTCCTCTCTCCGTTAATTTCCTCTTCCTTTCATATCCTTTTCTTTATGCATTTTTTTCTTTTCATTTTCTATTTCCATTCCCTTTCCCCATTAATTTTATTGCCTTTGTTTTCCTTTCTTAACTCCTTCTTTTGCTTTTCTTTGCTCTACTTTTCCTTTCCCTCCTCTTCCCCTTTTCTATTCCTATTTCCTCTCCCCTTTTATATTCTCTTCCTTTCTTTTTCCCTTCTTTTCCTCTTCCTTTTCTCCATTCATTCCTCTTTCTTTCCTGTGGTTTTGCCGCTGGTTATGTTCTGCTGATATGAATATCTACAAAGGCTCAGGTGAGTACCCTAGAGAATCATGTGTGTATATAATATTTTGTCATTAAAAGTGTGTGTGTGCCTGCCTGTATAAATATTAGCATGTTATTTATTTCTGTACATACTTTGTGTAGACAGATATGCACAAAACACACATTTGTGTGCATGCTGCCATAACAAAAATCATAGCTATCTTGTCTGTGATCAGGTGTCTGAGGTACTGCCCTGTTACTCAGACTGCAGTCAGTATGTGTGGGAAGTGAAGTCCTGCTCCTTGTGCATCATAAAACCACCAAACAATCTCACGAACACTGGATCGACCCAGCCTACATGCGGAGAGGGTTTCCGGCCCTGCAAAATCCAGTGAGCTTATCACAGTTAGTCTTTTCATGAGCAAATTATATCTTTAGAAGTTTCATTAAAAAGAAGTTGAAGAATGTCTTTTTAAAATGTCCCCATTCTGCCACAATACAGCAGCACAATATATTGTTTTACCTCTGTGGTATAATGATAAAACAGATCCTGTGTGCATCACACAGCAAAATTGTCTCGTAAGTCAGCGTTCAAAACCGAGGAGAGGTCACAACAGTGCCAAACAGATTCATGGGGTCATAACTCTGATTCTTAAAGATAAGTGAGGTCGTAACTCTGCCCTTCAGAATATGGTGAGGTCAGGGGGGAGGATGATAGGATACTATGGGTGATGTTATAACTCAACAACAATGTTTTCTAGTTGTATTTGTGCTCTCACCCTGACTAGGTAGATATTTCTTTGCATTAGAGGTGCCACAACCATCCTTGACAACTTTTGTTTGTCTCTGACTGAAAGCTGCTTGAAAAAGGGAGGAGAAAACCAGGATGAGGTTGTGGATGACTCACTGTGTGCCCAGGAAGAACAACCAGTCAAAGCTGAGACCTGCCAGCTGCCATGCCCCGCCCACTGCGTGACATCAGAGTGGAGCCAGTGGACCAAATGTACCGTGGTCAGTTTGACTGATGGATGAATAGATGGAGGAGCTGATGAATGGATAATAAAATGTCAGGATGGAGGGAAGCTTGTCATGATGGGATGACTAAAATGAAGTGTTTATTACTTTAATAAATATATTGCAGAGTGGATTTAACAAAATGATTGACAGTAGTGCTGAAACACATTTTATTATACTTGTGTAGTTGAACCTTTTAAAATTGACCCCAGAAAATTAGCAAAACCTAACTGTTGGATGGTTGAAAGCTCCCACAAGAAAAATGGGTTCATTAATGAGTAAATAATTAATATCTAAAAATATCAAAAGATGTATTGATTGGAATGTTCAAGTTTAGCACTAAATTTGTGAAATTATTTTGATTACCACTAAAAAGCAAACATTTTAATGGATGTATTGCACCTGAATAAACAATAAAATCCACACTGTTTTGAAGGTATAGCCACATGACTTTAACATTACGCTTGATGACATTACACACATGGGGTAGAATCGCTATATATATATTGAAAATAATCTAAAGCCTGTAATTTTCAGCTTGATACTCAACTGTTACATAGAGAAAAATCCATTTAAAGGTACAATATGTAAAATTTTTGCGGTAAAATATCCAAAAACCACTAGGCTAGTGTTATATATTTTGTCCAGCTGATTACAAACAATATCTCTAATGTTTTCAACTAACGTTACTTGTAAATCATGAGAAAATTCCCATTCTAAACAGTGACACGGGGCAGTGCAGTCGCCTGTCAATGACGTCAGTTACCTTTGTTACCGCCTTTACTGACGTAGAAACCAAATGACAACAGTGCCGTGGACAAATGCGGAAGTGTCTAGCGTCCAGCAAACCACTAGTTGCTTCAAGCAGTTCCTTATTTACTGCTTGCACGTTTTATGGTGGATTGTGTTACTTATTTATGGAACATAATTACTGTTTACCATCTGCCGCTGGTTCTGTCGACAAGGACAGCTCCATAGACAGTAAAAGAAATGGACACAGCGACCCCATTGGAACTCAATTGAGACAAGTGAAGCCCATTTTTAGCGATTTTTAGCACTTCCGTTTCTGACGCGCAGACTCAAACTAAGCTTGATGACGTCAGCAACCTGTCTGACAGATGTAAATCTTCTAGTAGCTGTGCGTGCAAACTGCCATCGTTAATCTTGCAGAGACGGCGAGCTTGAGCGGGGAGTTCTTTGGCGTGAGTGAGCAGGAGTAAGTATTCTGATTAATTATTTTGTATAGTATTTTAAAATGTAACGCCAGTACGCCATATTAAGATAATCTCCCCGATTGCCTGCGAGCTTCTCCTCCTGTCTGTACGGTAATTTCTCTACTGTGCGACAGAGAGTCGAGTGGTTATGACGTAATCGTTAGCTTATTTTTACAAAAACTGTTTCTACGGGGCCATAATGTAACATAGAAGGTAATGGAGCTCTTTATACATTGTCGTGTATCTTTAGAAATAAATAATGGACAAATGGAGTCTTTAAACGCCTCAGATATAAAGTTATTCACTGTCAAAGTGACGCCAAAATGAATGGGAGTCAATGGGGATGCTAACGCAAGTGAAGTTCTGCTACAAGATGGCGGTACCCGGCCGACTTCAACTTCCGGTCGACTTCCTTGGGCACTGGACAGCTCCCGTAAACTCATGACCGGAAAAGCGGAAGCGGCGCCGGCGACTGTGTCATAATAAAAGTCCCGCTGAGGCGTGTGTTGATCAATCGCTCCAGCTCCTCGTTCAGCGCCCGCAACACTCGCTCCTGCTCAGCTTCTTACTACAGTAACGTTAATAATCGCATCCACGAACATGACTTCTTCCAGACTCCAATCACTATTCTTTTGCATCGTCCGTTGAGATGGAGACCACATGTCCCAAGTTTCCGCTCTAAAACCTGGCGTCATCAAACTACGCCTTTGTTTTGAATAGGCTTCTAGCGATCTCTAGCGGAAAAGATTATCACAAATTGTACCTTTAAATCAGATACAAACTTTTTGACTCCAAGGCCACTGTCCACAACAATATTTAAAGATAAAAATAAGTAACTACAATAATTGTAATTAAGATTAAAATGCTTAAATTGTGGAGTTCCAGAAGTTTGGGGTTGAGTTTATTTAATAGACTTCTGTTGTAAATGCGTTGCTGTAAACACAATGAATGAGACTCTGCAAGATTGTGTACTGGTGTGAGTGATGTCTGCATTCCTCCAGGATTGTAATGATGGTGATTTGAGATGGAGGAGTAGAACTGTTTTGAGGTGGCCAGAAGGAGACCATACCTGCCCTGATCTAAACCAGACTCAACCCTGTATCAATATGACCTGTCTCAAATACTCCTACGTTTACTCGGGTACTGTAACAAACGTTCACTCTATCACAATTTACAGATTGTCAAAAAAGTGTTCTGTCCACATTATGGAGTGAATTTGTGAGTGTGTGTGTGTGTGTGTGTGTGTGTTGAAGACTGGAGTAGCTGTCAACTCAGTGAAAACGCAGTATGCGGCCGGGGGATTAAGACTCGACTCCTGAACTGTGTCCGCAGCGATGGAAAGCTGGTGGAACTGAGCATGTGCAAAGAGGTGACTGTTTTTTTCTTACTCGAATTCTTTCACAATAAAAGGTCTAATAGGAATCTGGCGATTTTATTGTTTTCTTCTCTTTTCTAGTTGGGTCCTTCACGTGGAAAGCTCTCTGCCCCCTGTGAGGTGGGCTGCCCTGTTAATTGCCTGATTACAGAGTGGTCCACCTGGTCAGAATGTTCACACACCTGTGGAAGCCAAAGTAAGATCTATAACCGATACGTAAGCAATAAGGTACGCGAGGCAGTGCTTTATCGTGACCCAGATAGCAAACTGACTCCGCAACGGATCCGCCCCGGAGGTATCACAAGCTCCGGAACGGATCCGCAAAACGGGTCCGGAACGGAGTCCACTTGCACATCGCAGCGGATCCGGAACAGATAAGGATTGTGGATCCAGTTCAGATCCGGAGCAGACCCGCCCCGTGTCCGCCAATAAAGTAGTTCATCCGCCGCGGATCCGATCTGGACCCGTTTATGAAGCAGCTGATCCGCCGCGGATCCAATCCGGACCCGTTTATGAAGCAGCTGATCCGCCGTGGATCCGATCTGGACCCGTTTATGAAGCAGCTGATCCGCCGCAGATCCGATCTGGACCCGTTTATGTGGTTCATTTGGTCTGGATACCTTTCAGATCACTCTCGAAATAGTATTCTGGCCAAAACTGGCTACACAGAAACATTTAAAATCTAATGGACCAACATCAGATAGACTGGATTGCTATATAAAAGCTTGAATATTTAATGTTTACCTTTATTAATATTAATAAAACATGATGAAATCATTCAAAACTTTAGCCAGTTACAATAAAACTATAAAAATAGTTTGTAAAAAAAATTTACAGTATGTAATTACTAATACTATTTTTATAGTTTTATTATTTATGTACATTAATAGGTATTGAATAGAATTACAGAAAATGAAATGCAACCATAAATTGTACCAAAAACACTTTATTTAATGAAAAATAACACTTGAGTAAATATTCGAGCAACATTTTTTTGTTATTAATGTTGTAAACGGTTGTACTGCTTAATTTTTTTGTAGAAACTGGATTTTTTTTGAAGATTCTTTGAATAGAAACAAATAGATTCTTTGAATAGAAATAACAATTAAAACATTTATTTAAAAATAAACTTGTACCTTCTTTATTTTATTTAACTGTTGCGATTTTAAATGAACACTTCAAAACACTGAAGTTAACATTGGCTAGGTTTACATGCACCCAAATAATCCATTTGTAATCGGATTGACTGCTCAATCGGATTGAAAAACGTTCATGTAAACACCTTAATCGATCTGAATGAAATTTCGATCGGATTGGAAGGGGTGGTTTATTCCTTTTCTAATCCGATCAAACAGCAAAAAATAACCATGTAAACGCTTGAATCCAACTACTTTCTCAATCGTATTCAGAAGCCTCTGGGGCACAACAGTGCAATGCTGACAGACAATTAAATTTAACGTTCATGTCTTTAGTTGTAAAGATGTATGCCAACAGGCAGTGGCGTATGTATCCCTTCGTCACAATATTGGAAATCCTCTGTTTTAAGACAAGAAGGGGAGCCAGTGGATATCACACAAGAAGCAACGTCCAAATTTTGCGCAAGAGTTATGCTGATGAAAAAGTCTCAAACTCAGTCAGTATTCTCCACAAAAAGTGAATGTATAAAGTGACGGAGCTGTCTGAGGCTGCATTAACAAAGCATATTCTCAGAGACGAATTTCAACATAAAATGCTGGTAACGGTAGCCTATGTAACTGTCTAAATTTATTCCATTATTTCTCTTGTGGCCGTACATATAGGCTAGTGAAACAAATGAAAATAATAGTATTTTGTGTTAAACAGGTGGTTTGTGCTTGAAGTAAAGCTGCGCTTAATTTTCATTGACATTCTTAATAACTTTAAATATAGGCCTATAATTCATTGTATAAGACCTAAAAAAAGTTTAAATCATTTTCAATGATAGCTAATAGCCTAATCTTATAAGTTATATTATCCTCAGAGCACGTCAGTTATGCAGTGATGTGCTATGAAATTATTGTGGCAAATTTATTATAATATTAATTTAATAATAAATGAAAGAAGCCTAACCTAATAGTAACAGAAGTATGTAACAGGCTTACATTCATTGGAAATACCAAATCCTCTTAATATTGCCAAGAATGTATATAAAACAAATATAAACGGACATTTGAATCAGATTACAATGTTTATAGTACATGACATGTAAACAGATCTGCAATCAGATTCAATTCATTCGGATTGACGAAAATTGGTGCATGTAAACGTAGCCAATGAAACTCTGAAACTCTACTGTTGGGTGCTCACAGTGGGACGGTTCCTTGAGCTTCCCCTATCAGCTGCCAGGCTGAACCATCGTATTGTGTGTTTTGTAATGTCTTCATCAGTGGCGGTACGTGATACATGGTTCTTTCTCACAGCACCTGTAATACACAAGCAGATTTTCATTTAAAAAATTAATTCACTTTGAAGCTACCAGTTTTTTTTTTTTTTTTAATAAGGATAATAACCACATAACCACTGCTTTAAAAACAAAAGTGTACTATCTGACATTTATAGGTACACTATGTGACTTTTGGTGCTCTAGCGGTTAATAAACAGAACTGCATGCGTCTTGCGGAAGAACATTATAGCCGGAGATACTTCTCTCTATGTCTATGACGAGTCACACAGATACAGTGCTACTCCACAGCGCTGCCGACCAGAACCAGTCTAAAATAGTCCCAATATGAACTTGTTTGTTACATACATTTTGAACAACAACAAAAAAAGTTATGTGTTGGCAAAAAAAAAAAAAAAAAAAGTGCTTAAATTTTTTAGCCAGGCAATACTTATTACATTTACTTACACAGGAGGAACTTCTTGGACTCCATCTGGTTGAATGCGGGAAAGGATGTTCCTTGTGACACATTTTGTGTCATGGCCCCCAACAGTTGCATGGGATAAAATACAAAATGTAACAAAAATCTTGTCAATTTCTTATAGTTGAAGGGTTAGTTCACCCAAAAATGAAAATAATGTCATTTATTACTCACCTTCATGTCGTTCTACACCCGTAATGCCTTCGTTCATCTTCAGAACACAAATTAAGATATTTTGATTGAATCTGATGGCTCAGTGAGGCCTGCATTCAAAGCAATGACTCTTCCTCTCTATGATATGAAATAGTGATCTGTAACAACATCACATGAGGTGGAGAATTGTCAAATGTAAACAAAAATAGACTCAAACTTGTACACTAGAACTAAAGATTACTGATACAAGTGGTTTTTAAACTTTTACCCATAAATTATATGTTTAAATCCTTTGAAATGTCACATTTATTACACGTTAAAAGCTGTAGTTGTGCACCATTATCAGTATTTGACAAAATAACTGGCAAAATCAAGTTTAAAACAGTTTTTAATCTTACTTACCTCAGAAGAAAGATGAAATAGAAGAAATTGAAGAAATACTACTCGAAAAAACACACTGGTGGCACTTGAATGAGCTGTAAGCTGCAACAGAACACACACACACACACACACACACACACACACACACACACACACACACAGTATCTTAATATGAATTAATATAGTGTGAAAAAATGATCTGAAACAACATTGAATGAGGTGAAGAACTGTTAAATGTAAACAGAAATAGGCTCAAACTAGTATACTAGAACTAAAGATTACTGATACAAGTGGTTTTTAAACTTTAACCCATCAATTAGCTATAGGTAGAAATCTTTTAAAACGGCACATTTATTACATGTTAAAAGCTGTAGTTGTGGACCATTATCAATATCTGACAAAAGAACTGGCTAAATCAAGTTTAAAACAGTTTTTAATCTTACTTTCCTCAGATGAAAGATGAAATAGAAAGAAGAATACTCCAAAAACACACTGGCGGCACTTGATGCTGCTACAGAACACACACACACACACACACACACACACACGCACACACACACGCACACACACACACACGGTAATTTATTAATCATGAATTAATATGATATGAAATAATGATCTGAAACAACTTTACATATATTCTCTACCTCATGTAAACAAAAAATAGACTCAAACAACTAGAAGTTCAGTGAAAAGAACAGGTAACGTTAGGCCTAACATTAGCTTATCTCGCTTGCTAAGTTATTTTACTGGAAAGGAGTGAAAATTTGCGTTTAGGATTGGACCGAAACCCGAACAGCTTATTAAAATCAGCCCACCTCCCAGAAAGATAAAGAAATTCTGTCCAAATAGCGTTTTACTCAATTTTATTTGCCAAATTATTTTTTTACTCAAATCTAAGTAACGTTAACGTTAATGACACTATAAAGATCTAACTTGACCACAGTCATTTTTAAAAACATCAAACAAAGCAATGAACGGTAATGTTACTGGATACAGCTGAACAAATAAAGCATATTTTAACTATTCTTACCGTGTTTAGTGTTCACCGACCTGCCGGCTCCAGCTTTTCCACGGTGAGGAGAAGGATTCAGTGACGACGTCAGTTGAAAAAAGGCGCGTCCGATCAGTGAATCCGCCCAGCGTCTGTAACAAGTCCGCGAGTTGACAGTGCGCTGTGCGGAGGCGGGGCATATTCTGTGCGCGTTGACGAATTGAATCTGAGCGTACAGCGGAGCTGGCGACTTGAAGGCGGATCCGCCCCGGAGTCTGTTGCTATCAGGGGAATAATGCGTGCTATTGGAAATTTGATAATTCACTCTTCTGAATTACAAACGTGATTACAAACTCATCGCATTTACGTTTCGAAAGGGGAAGGCGTTCATGTGCAATTTTTACCTAGGAAACTCATATTTACGATAATTCAGAGGGCACGTGAAGGCAGCATTAGCCACGGCTGAAGGGCAGATATGTATCAATGAAAAATATGTATCAATGCAATTTTCATTAAGTAAAATCACTAAAAGCCTTCCTTCCGCTGGAAAAAATAGTCCCTGACTGTGAACAGCAACATCAACAGCAAGTTACATTATTACACCATTAGATGGCGGCAAATACCGTCTGTATGAGTATCACTCAGAAGCAAAGACTTTTATATTGAAAAGACTGAATTGTTGTGAACACGGAACAAGATGCCACTGACAAATGCTTTGACTAGCGCTGTCAGTCACGGGAAAACCCCTTAACTGCTAAAAGGACAAGATATTGCAGCGGATATTTAAACAGATTTTTTATTATGAACATAGGACTGGCCTGAAGGAAATCTGAATGCAGGTAATAAACTCGCTCACTCTATCTCTTTCTCATAATACTCTTCTATATAATACAGTAAGCTTCAATGTACAATTTAAATTGAGAACAGTTTACGTTGCTAAGAGTGGTTATTAAGGGTGTTGTGTAGTGATACACAGAACCGTTGAGCGAGGCAGTCACAGCCATGTTTTATCGTGAATAAAACACAGCTATTGACCAATCAGAATAAATGACAGCAACTACCTATTTAATATTTTATATATATATTTGATGAAATTTGGTGAAAACATAAGTGGTACTTTTCTGCTTTTATTTTTAGCCTTGGCCAGTAAATATGAATCGAGAATCTTAGATAGCACACACCTGTATGTTTACACCCTTGAGAGTTTAGTCATGCTTCCTTGAACTCGGCTATTGTTAGGGGCTTAATTAAAATCTATTATCAGTCTCATTTATCTCCATTCAAGGCTCTGCCAGTCCCGTGAGTAGACTCTTCCCAGAGCGCTTATTAAATTTCAGCACGCAAACTGTGCTCACACTGAACTTCAGGTCCTGATCCCATGTGTTTGTGTCTCACTTGTTGTGTGTGTGTATGAATTTTCCAGGTCAAATGACGCGGACCAGGGTTGTTCTGCAGCCTGCCAATGAGGGAGGTCGTCCCTGTCCGTCTCAACTCTCCCAGACTCGCCCCTGTCCCATTAGACCTTGCTACAGCTGGAGACTGGGGGACTGGAGACCATGCAGGGTTGAGGTAGTATTGATGCAGTGCACCTGATTGAGTTAAACTCAAACAAACAACTGCTGCTGCCGCTGAAACATTGTCCTTTGCAAGCACAAATGAACAGACCAAAGACATTCACATAGCTAAAGGCTACAGTTTCCATTAAACTGTCAAAGCGTGCACATCATAACAGGGATTCCCCTGAGCTCATATGAGATAAAGTTACCCTTGCTGTGCAAAGGATAAACAGCTTTGACAGAGTTCTGTCTCATTCTTAGATCTTTATGTTAAGCGGTCGGCATAGGTGCGGCATTACATAAAAGTAAACAATGCCACTGTAAAAATCCCTATTTGCAGATGCATTTGTCACCTAATGATTCATTCGGCAGCTGAGCTATACTTTTCAACATTGATAATAATAAGAAATGAGCACCAAATCAGTATATTAGAATGATTTCTAAAGGATCATGGAGTAATGGCTGTTGAAAATTCAGCTTTTTCACAATATTACTGATTTTACTATGTATTTTTAGTTTTACTTGTATTTTTGATCAATTAAATGCAGCCTTGGTGAAGATAAGAGACTGACTCCAAACTCTTGAATGGTAGTGTATGTCAAAAGTAAAATATCTTTTTAGGTTTAAAAAGGTAAATATGTATAAATAAAAAGTAAAAGTAATTTTTAGCTCTAAAAAGTATATAATTTTAGGTGTAAAAAAATAAAATAAGTAAAAATAAATGGTAAAATGCATTTTTAGCTGTAAATTATGTAATGGAAATATGGGGAAATATTGGGGAAAATAATTAAATAAATTTGGGTGTAAAATATTTAACTCTGAAATATATAATTACAAATAAAAAATATCAAATTCATTTTAGGTGTAAATAAATACAAAAAAAAGTAAATCCCAAGTTTCTCTCTAGTAGAACAATATTATACCATGTTTCTAAAAAGTCACTGAAATAGGTGTCCTGAGCAATCAATCAAGTGTTTCTATGACAGACATAGATTCTGTAAGCAGCAAAAAAAGAGTCGACATGCTTTTTTTTTTAATCCGAACACTTACTGATCAGAAACACTCTCTGGCTGTGAATCATTTTGAGTGTTGGACACGAGCCCATGCGGAGGCCCCATCATGGTGTTATAATGAGCCAATTATATTATGGCTAAATCTAGAGTGGTTTCTTTCTACCCACACTTTCTAAATAACAGAACTCTGGAAAAAATGGCCTGATCTATTTCAGCAGCACATATTTCTAAACAGCCCAATATAACATCATGAACATGACAGATGCAGTCAGATCCTAATCCTTCTCTCTCTCTCTCTTTGCAGGGGGCCGACTGTGGCGAGGGAGTAAGTCGGAGGGAAATATCCTGTGTGGTGCACTGGGGTTCTCTCTCAGGTCCTCCACAGCCTGTTCTGGTGGATGATAAGATGTGTGTAGGAAATTCACAGAGCAAAGTCAGTGAGATTGAGTTATTGCAGCCCTGCACAATCCCTTGTCCAGGTTTGCATCTCCAACAAAAATACTAGCACTAATACAACACTCAATATTTATTTTTTTTTTTATGTTTTTGAAAGAAGACTCTTATGATCACCCAGGCTGCATTTATTTGATGAAAAATACAGTAAAACAGTAATATTGTGAAATATTATTACAATTTAAAATAACATTTTATATATATATATATATATATATATATATATATATATATATATATATATATATATATATATATATATATATATATATTATATTATATTTATTTATTTATTCTTTTGTAACATTATAAATGTCTTTACTGTGACTTTTGATTAGTTTAATGCATTCTTGCTAAATAAAAGTATTAATTTATTTTTTCAGAAACTGTTTTCAATATTGATGATAATAATGAGAAGTGCTTCTTGAGCACCGAATCAACATATTATTATGATTTCTGAAAGATCCACTCATTGGCTGCAATTCCTCTCTTTTTCATCAGGAGAATGTCACCTAACCAAATGGTCACCATGGAGTTCATGTCAGCTGCTGTGTTTGGATGGGCGGAGCTTTGAGACGTGGGGTCGACAGGCTCGTTCTAGAGCTGTAGTCACACAAGTCCCGGAGAACCAGGACTCCTGTCCCAGCCAGATGTATGAGACACGGCAATGCCAAGGTTTGTGGGAAGCCATAGTGGAGAAAAACAGGTTTTAGTTGAGTTTGATGCTTTTTTGTCATGAACTCGCACTACTTATTTTCAACATTTTGATTGACAGATATTGGTAAAGAAGCAGTCTGCCACATTTAAAAGAACTCAATACTTGGTTTGAACAAATAAACCCTTACCTTTTATTTGGCTTGGACAGTTCCAAGCTGTTGTTTTTCAGAGTTGTTATTTCCTCTCTGGCTGTTTGAGAAAACAGCTCAGAGGCTGAGAAGTGATAAACAGGAAGTGTTGTTCAGCAACTAAACCAGAAAAGCACTCCAGTGTGTTTTCATCTGTTCTCCCAGGAGGAACGTGTCTTAGTTATGAATGGATGACTGGTGAGTGGAGGCATAACCGTAGGCTGGTGTGGTGTCAGCGCTCTGATGGAGTCAACGTCACAGGTGCGCGCTATTATTGTATTAAGTCTAAAAGCATTATTTCTGAAAATAGTATTATAAGAGAGCAAATTCATGTCTTATTTCATAGCTTTTTTAGTATTGGAAATGATGTGGAAAAAACACAACCATTAATTTTAATTTGAGCTTAATGTAATTAGTGTTCCTCTACATTAGGAGGCTGCATCGCTCAGATTCAGCCATCGGCGGTACGACAGTGCCACCCTCCCTGCACCAAACCCTTCTCCTTCTGCACACAGGTAACACAGAACACACATGATCTGATTCACTACGCGCTGAATCTCACAAAGAACATGTCCTGGTCCTGTTTCATCCTAAATCTAAAAGGAACAAAATAGCAACAGTAATTCTAATGTTCCTCTCCGGCCTCCTCATTGTTATTGTTAACTAAAACTGTTAAATAAACGTTGTCTTAGCAACTAACTGAAGTAAAATTTTGAATTGAAATAATAAAATTACTAAAACTGAAATCAAAATTAATTAAAGCTATATAAAAATATAATAAAAAAATAATGGCAAAAGCACAAAGCTAAATGAATAACAAAATTATTCAAACTTAAACTAAAATTATAATAAAAAAATAAAAATAATTAATTATTTGCTTTGTATTGCTGTAATTCAGAAATGTAATCCTTAACAATTTAAAAAAAATTTTTTTACAGTATTGAATTTTTTTTCATTACAGTAATGGAAAATGTCGATATGTATAATAATAATAATAATTATTATTACAGATGCACAGATATAACAACCAATAATATGGTATCGGCCGATAGAAAGCAAATTAAAAACAGCTGATAGTCAGGGCCGATAAATCCTGTCAATCAAAAGAAGGCAGGAAATTGCTCTGCATTTAGGCTTTGTGTAAAGAAAATGCTGAGAAACCAGTTTAATGTTTAATATTAACAGTAATTATATGAATAACATTCAGAAAGTTAAGAAATATTAATTTAATCTTCAGAATTTAGTTCATGTGTGTTAATATTATTTTGAGTAATGTTTGTTTATAACTGATACCAGTTACTCTGAAACAAGTTGATGAAATGGAGAGAATAAAGTTTTTGTTTGCATTTCTTTCAAGATATAGTAATTAAAAATATAATTATTAATTAGAATGAAATTATGATTCATTTAAAAGAAGGTATAAAAGACAGAACCCCCAAACTATCGGTATCTTTATCGGTATCAGCAGATATCCCTCTGAATAATTGGCTATAGGTATCGGTGGAGAACATACAGAAGAAGATTAGGGCCAAGCAATAATAAAAAAATAAAACCATCTCGAGATTAAAGTTGTTACATTTCGAGAAAAAACTTGTTAAATTACGAGAAAAAAAGTCGTTAAATTACGAGAACAATTCCGTTAAATTATGAGAAAAATGTCGTTAAATTTCGAGAAAAAAGTCGAGATAAAATGTTGAGAATAAAGTCATTAAATTACCAGAAAAAAGTTGTTGCGAGAAAAAATTCATTAAATTACAAATTTGTTCTCATAATTTAATGACTTTTTTCTTGTAATTTAATGACTTTATTCTCATAATTTAATGACTTTATTCTCAACATTTTATCTCGACTTTTTTCTAGAAATTTAACGACATTTTTCTCATAATTTAACGAATTTGTTCTCGTAATTTAACGACTTTTTTCTCGTAATTTAACGACTTTTTTCTCGTAATTTAATGACTTTTTTCACGTAATTTAATGACTTTTTCTCGTAATTTAACGACTTTTTTCTCATAATTTAACGACTTTTTTCTCGTAATTTAATGACTTTTTTCCTGTAATTTAATGACTTTTTTCCCGTAATTTAATGATTTTCTCGTAATTTAACGACTTTTTTCTCGTAATTTAACGACTTTATTCTCAACATTTTATCTTGACTTTTTTTCTCGAAATTTAACAACTTTAATCTCGAGATGGTTTTGTTTTTTTATTATTGCTTGGCCCTAATCCTCTTCCGTAAGAACATATGGTTAACAATTTAATAGAAAAAATGTTATGGTGACATTGAGATTCACCCTATTGGTAATACAGCTGTTGTTACACAGTAGCTCTGGATCTTTGTTTGCCTCCAGTGCATGTATTACAATAATGTAACATGAATCAATATTCGATATAATCAATAATTTAGCAGTGATCGATATCCCTTTTTTTTTTTTAAGGAAAGGATCTTTGACAGATGCTGAGTTTACTAAATGTGATATCATTTGACTCACGACAGTGTCTCACTGTGTTATAATGAGATGTGAAACCCTTCATTATCACATATCACAACTTCATCTCACCCTCTAATGCCATGCAATTAACAGCTGTACGTCTCCATATGTAGAGCGTAGCACATTTCAATATCCAGCACACTCCCCCATCACTGATGTTTTATGAGAATCTCTCCGTCTTTCTGTCAGAATGGAGTCTGCGGTTGTGAGAAGGGCTTCACAGAGGTCATGACCTCTCATGGGTTCCTTGACTACTGTACTAGAACCCCAGGGTTGGACCATAAGAAGGCAGATGTGAAAACCACCGCAGGCCGTCTTAGACCAGAGCACGCTCGGAACAAGAGCAACGTCAAGGACTGGGCGCTGCAGCCTCTTGGACCAGGTACTAACAACAACCATTTGCTTTCCTACAGGGTACTGCAGTGATGATTTTTGTAAGCCAGCCCAGAAGTTAGCATCGGTTCCCTTGACAAAAACCCAATAGGATTTTTCCATTGGCTTTTGAATTGCTGCATAAAATAAGCTCTGTGACCAACACATTTTTTTTTTTTAATGATCATCTCTTTATAATTGAACACACCTTTATGAATTTTGATGCTTAAATACAATTGCCAGAAGTAACATAGTCCATAAACAAACTGCACCACGGCACGGTCGCATGACTTCAACTCTTTAAGAAACATTTTCCCTGAAAGTTTGAAGTAGACTAGCGAGTAGATGTGTTCGGTGTGATGCCGTTTAATGTCTCAACATCCTCAGTAGATGCTTGTTAGCAACCCCCTTTTTTAAGACAAGTAAAACCTTTAAAAAAACAAATGACTTGTGTATTTTATCTTATATGATAAAACATAAAAATATCTTAAACTTGTGTTAACAACAGACCTTATTTCAGGCATTTAACCAATAACTCATTCAAAAAAAACAATTGAACCGGAAGTGATAAAATGCTAACTGTTTTCCAGGTTTTAGCCTACAAATGAATGCCATCCCTGCAGCACTCTATTGGATGGATTGTTTGATTGACAGCTAAGGCTAGGACAAATAAATCGATGCATCGCAAATCGAGAAATTGCTCCAATTCCTTACCCACACAACTTTAACCTTCTATAAAATAATCATTCATAAAGTTTGAAAAGGTTGAAGCAAATTACAAGGGTTTGCAGTGAGCTGTTTACATTAATCTTATGTCATAAAAGCATTCTGAGGCGCAAATACATTCTCGGACTTAGCCGAACGCAAAAAACTAGCCTAAAAACTAGCCTAGAGCGCCATCTGCTGTTAAAACTAAGCTCAGAATCGATTCGAGAGAAAATTGCAATGCAGAATCGATTTACAATTCGAGATGAATCGATTTATTGTCCCAGCCCTATTGACAGCTGGTGGTCATGAGCCAGTTTTCTCAACCATGCACCATGCTTTGTAAATGTTAATGTTTATTTTGACTGACAGATGGCCGTGTCAAATTGTGGGTATATGGGCTGATGGCAGCTGGGTTTGTTGTGATCCTCCTCCTCATCATGATGTCCTTCCTACTGTGGTGAGGCTGATTTTTACATGGCTGTGCTAGTTTAATGTGCTTCATATCACTCTTTCTTCTCACATAATAAAACAGCTGGGCTCCTAATCACCCTCCCGTCAGTTAAGTTTGCGATAATGACTGCCTGAATGAACATTAGCCCATAAATAAACCACTGGTATATGTTTTTAACACAAATCATTTATGTCTCCCTCATTGGTAAATATCATAGATGAAACATGTATATTCTGCACTCTAGTGGTGATAGTTTAAACTACAAGAAATCATGACACAAATTGTTTCTTAGGTGGTTGTTCTGAGTTTATACAAATGTAAACATGTTTTGCATTTCAGTAAGAACCCAGAGGACAGTCCCGGCAGCAGTCCGCAGAAAGCACTGGCTCTAGCATATGATGGGGACATGGATATGTGAGTCCACCATGTGTATGCAATGCTAAAACATGCTCAAAACAAACGTCTGGCATCCTTCAGGCCACATCATGAACATTTACAGCAGCGCACAAGCTGAGTATGACAAAGAGCCAGACCAGAGATGGTGTTGACTGGAGAACCGATGTTTAAACAGCACAAAAACTAAAAGGGAGGCTGTTGGGAGAACATGGAACTGCACTGAGGAAAATGTCATACAGGATGTGACATCATGTCTACAGTACCATAGCGTGAGTGTGTGTTGTTTGTCTGTTATTTCATGAGTGTGCGGGGATCTGTGCGTGCAGGTGCGTAGGTGTTGTTAATCATAGAGTTTGTTTAATGCCCATTATGAGGAAATTGTTCTGTACATGTTAAAGGAATCGTTCACTCATAAAGGATTATTTTTCACTCACTTCTCATGTAGTCCCAAACCCGTATTAATGTCTATCTACTGTGAAACACAAAAAGAGAATTTCTAAAGAATATCTAGGCCACTCTTTTTAATATCATCAGTCGTATGAACTTCTTTTGCGTGTACTTTTTCCATGCTTGAAAGCTTTGTTCCCATTCAGTGCATGAAAAAGAGCTACCAGAACATTCTTAAAAACATTTAATTAAAATTCCTTTATGTTCCGCAGAACAAAGTCAGTCATATGAGTTTGAAACTACATGAGACTGGGAAAATGATGACAGAAGTTTCATTTTTGGGTGAACTATCCCATTAATGATCCCTAAAGAGGGATGTTTGCTGATGCACTACATTAGTGCCATCTTAAGTGCCATATTTATTAATTTATTTATGTTTTAAAACCTATATAGCTTTTAAATATTGCCTCCCTATTTGAATCCTTTAGGTGTTAAACAACAGTCTTTTGATTTCACCCTGATCAGCTTTGAAACATTTAAAATGCTTTGTTACCCCTGAAAAGGTTGTGACATGGTCTTTTGTAATGTGTTTACTGTGAATATTTTCTATCTGTGTCTTCTAGTGGTTTATAAATAAATCTGAATCTCAGAGCGGAGTCTTATATTTAAATAAGCACGGTTTCATGCTTTAGGACTTCCATATTTCTGCTGTGTTTCACTATCTGGTTGCGCTCTTTTAGATTCCTCTCAGTCTTTACGGTTCTGGAACAGTGCTGCTGTCATTTCTGATCAGTATCAATACACTGAGCCAACTTCTATGGGTCAAGCCCAGATTGTCATATTCCTCTCATGAATTATAATTAGAATGTGAATTAGTTACAACAGATGAGATCAAATGAGGAAAACGCAGGTGCTGCACAGCTGCATGTATTTGCAAAGGCCTGTAGGTGGCAGTATGATACTGTGATAGAAATCACAATTATTTGAGGTTTTTGGTTCGTGTATGCTGATATAAAGCTCTATAAGCATACAATACAGTATCAAGGACATCACAAGACAGCATCTGAGTTTTAAGCATTAGTAGCCATATATATATATATGATGTTTGAAAAACTGTATGTTCTTCAATAAAAACATGTACTGAGGGGGAAAAAGGAAATATAGTTTCAGTTTACATCTTGATTGTTTTTTAGCATTTTAATTAAGTAAGATTGTTTTAATATAATAATAATGATAATGATAATATATTAATTTAAGTTTATTTCATCCCACTGCCTCCTTCGAAGTTTGCTGAGGACCTCTGGTTATGAACCACTGTATGTCAACAACAACAACAAAAAAAAGATAAAGATAAAAATGACTGCTTAATTTAAACATTAAGAAGTCATTCATTGCACCTTACACTTTACAGATCAGCTTATAAACTATTTCTAAAGTTTTAAAGAATTACAGTATACCAATAAAGGTATAATTATGTGATTTCTGTGAAACAAATGAATGAGAAGTCCATACAATGATTTCTCAACATTTTGTTCGTTGCTTGTTCATATTCACACTTATGAGACCGTGACAGGTGTGACGTCAGTGACAACGAATCTAAATGGTTATTTAATGTTTAAATAGTGCACGAGCATGCTTTCATTTTTGAGCAAACTGTTCCTTTAAGGGTGCTTTTGCTCATAACACGTATCTTGGTCTGTAGTGGCTGAACATACAGAGCCAAAGGGAAAAAAACTCGCAATCTTTTTAGCATCTGCATGCTGTTAAGTACTCGAATGTTGGCATAAATTCATGCCAAAAATGTAATCAACAAACGTGATTGATTTGGAGAGTTTTTGATCGAGCGCAAGGCATTTGAGTGAGTTTTCTTCACACCTCGCTTTGCATCAGGTCACTGATAAGGTTTTCCAACAGCCCAGATTTCGAAATTGGATTCATTGATTTACAAGAGGAGGTAAATGACTTTTTACTACTCTCGAAGGAAAATATTGTAGGTTATTTGGACCTTGAATTATTTTCTGTCTAGCTAAATTCAGCCCAAGATGATCAAATTACCCATTATAGGCAAATGGGCGGCCCACAGCAGCAGTCTTTTTGCATCAAAATGTATTTTGTCTTTCACAATCTGGTTACTGTTGAAGGACGACATTAATTTTACATGTCTGTTTTTGCAACACTGGATCAGCCTTTTTTGGAGATATGTGGTTGTTTTAGACAGAATTTACTTATTTAATTTAGTTTTCAGTCAAACAGAAGACCTCTCATCTCCTCATTCCTCCACTCGTACCTTCTTCTCCCCTCCCCTCCCCTCCCCTCCCCTCCTCTCCCCTCCCCTCCTCTCCTCTTCTCTTCGCTCCTCTATCAGTGAAGAAGTGCATTAGAGAGCTCTCGTTCTCGCTCGTGTCTCTGTGTGCCTTATCAGATGAGATAAGCTTGAGTGCTGAGGTTCTAATAGGGTTCCAGCCCAGTGGGATTCTCCTCACGTGCCCAGAGAACAACAAACACATACATCACTGCACCCCGAGATCAGCTCCACGACAACACAGACGCTGCCCAAATCAACCACATTCTTAACCATCAAGATCCCAGTTTACTGAAAGCACCTAAGATTGCCAAGAGTTTGCACTTAAAGGTACAGTTCATCCAAAAAGAAAAAAGAAAAATTAGTCATAATTTAGTCTTTTTTTTTTTCTTAAACACACCTTATATAAATATATGTAAACATGAATGTAAAGATTATAAGAATTTTGCATATAGTGGAATATATTACACGACAAGGCTGCATGATTTGGTGAGGCGGGGGTGTCAAACTGATTTTTCTGATAAAAACTGCAATTTCGATTTAAAATGCAATTTAAAAACGAGATTTGCTGTGTGCTTGTTTGTAGGGCTGCACAAATATAAATATTAAATCAAGAAATAATGTAATATTTCAATGTAAATTTAAAACGAATTATTACTTTAAATAGAAAGTACAACTGTAAAATTAAAATACTAATATTTCTTGAGTGTCTTAAAAAGTAGTATGAATATTCTTCAAATTATCTTATTTTGAATTCCATAGATGAAAGAAAAGCCACACAGGCATGAGGGTGAGTAAATGGCAGAATTTGAATTTGTGGATGAATTCTTCCTTTAAAAACCTGGTTTATTGGTTTAAGGCTTTTAAATCATTTCAATTAGAAAAAAAAAATAGAAATTTTCTAATTGAAGGGTTGGTTCACCCAAAAATGAAAATTCTGTCATTAATTACTCACCCTCATGTCGTTCCAAACCTGTAAAACCTTCATCTTCAGAACACAAATGAAGATATTTTTGATAAAATCCGATGGCTCAGTGAGTCCTGCATTGACAGCAAGATAATAACACTTTCATATGCCCAGAAAGCTACTAAAGACATATTTAAAACAGTTCATGTGACTACAGTGGTTCAACCTTAATGTTATTATGAGACGAGAATACTTTTTGTGTGCCAAAAAAACAAAATAACTTAATTCAACAATATATAGTGATGGGCGATTTCAAAACACTGCTTCATGAAGCTTAGAAACTTTGCAAATCTTTTGTTTCGAATCAGTGGTTTGGAGCGTGAAGGCCTTACTGAGCCATCGGATTTTATCAAAAATATCTTAATTTGTGTTCCGAAGATGAACGAAGGTTCTTACAGGTGTGGAACGACATGAGGGTGAGTAATTAATGACAGAATTTTCATTTTTGGGTGAAGTAACCCTTTAAGCTAATCACTTGCCAATGAAACCGATAGTCCCATCCCTAAACTCACGCTACTGGTTAACTCAGTGCTGCTGTGTTGGACTGGACAGAATGCACAAACAATGTTTTGAAGAAGCTACATTGGGGACAAGTGTTTTATATCCAAAACATCGACCAGGATTACAAAGTCTCATCATGCTTTCCATAATGAAACAAAAAAAAAGTCTGACTCTGCAACAACAAGCTTAGCCAGACACTTTCTATAGGGCAGCTCACCTTTCAAATATTAGTAAACGATTATAAAACACAAACACTAAGTGGAAGGCCAGTAATGAGAAAGATAAAAGAACGTGGCAGTGAAGAAAAAGAAGAGTGTTGGAGAAGATAACTCCCGTCTCTTCATTACTCCCTTTTCCCTTCCATTAAAAGCTTTTTCCAGCTCCTCTGCCCCCGGCTGAAGACTCTGAAGAGAAAGTGTAATTGTGCATGGGAAATTAAGTCTGCGACTTGCGACACTATTTAAAATACTGAGTCCCCAAGGGTAAGGAAGTCTGCTATGACAACCAATGTTGAGGAAGCTACTTTAAAACTCTAGCTTGTCAAGCTTCAAGCTCCTCTTGACTTATTAAAGAAGTAGTTCACTCAAATTAAAATTCTGTCATTATTTACTTACCCTTATTTTGTTGCATTACTGGCTTTCTTCAATGGATGGATAATATGGCAACAGTTTTGTATATAATGAAACTGAATTGAGGACTGTAAATGACAAGAAAACACCCTAACAGTATCATAAAAGTAGTCCATATGACTCGTGAACTATATATACTGTACTATGAAAGTCTTTTGAAGTCATGCTATCTGCCATACAGATCCCTGAGAAGTAGAGCTTGTGAGAGAAATAGCGATGCCCCATTCGCAAATAGACCATTTCAATGAATCCATTGATCCATTTCACAAAACCGGTCTATATGATTAACTTGTGAAACAGACTGATCACATTTCCAAGTTCAACTCACACTGCCAAGAACCGGATCAGTGAACGAAAAGCTCTTTTGATATACGTAGATCTGTTCAATGATTCGGTTGATCAGCTGCACAAAACCGGTCTAAATGATCTGTTTATGAATTAAACTCATCTGATTCTCAAGTTCAACTCACATTGCTACTCTTCTCATGACTAGAGAACTGGATCAGTGAACTAATTGTTCTTTTGAAGTCAGAATCGTTCCTTTGATTCAGAACTTTTTATTGAATAAGTTGATCCATGGCTGCATCAGAAATCACATACTTCCCTACATTATAGTAGGTGTAAAACAGTATGCGACAAGAGTAGTATGTCCGAATTCACAGCACTCATTAAAGAGTAGGCAAAAAGTACCCGGATGACCTGCATCTTACATTGAGATTCTGAAGTGTGCATATAATGGACACTTTACTATTCCATGAGGCCGCAGAAGAGGATTTCTGAATGGCAGTGAAGCCACGCAACTGATACTGGTAAGTCACATGACGGTGACAGAATGGCAAATATAGTGCATCCAGATTACATTCATATACACACATTCATACTATATAGAACATACTTTTTAGCAGTCACAAAGTAATACTTATTCAAAATAAGTACCTATTCAGAGAGTATGTGATTATGGAAGTAGCCCATTTCACAATATCGGTCTAAATGATTCATTCATAAATCAGAACAATCTGGTTCCAGAGTTCAAATCACATCATCACTTCTCTCATGAGTTGACTCGAGAAAAGGATAAGCGAACAAATCGCTCTTTTGAGTCACAATCGTTCTTTTGATTCAGATCTTTCTAATGAATCCATGTCACATAATCGGTCTGAATGACTCATTCATGAATCAGTCTGGTTTCTTGAGTTCAACTCACATCGCCACTTCTCATGAGTTGACTTGAGAAACGGATCAGTGAACAAATCATTCTTTTGATCTTTTCAATGACATGGGTAATTATTGCTCAAAGTTTGTCTGAATTATTTATTTACAAATTAAAATCATATGTTGCTTGAGTGAAACTTTTCAATTAATTAGTCGATCCACAGGTCTGAATGATCCATTCACAAATTGTACTGACCGGATCTCTGGTTTAACTCACTGACTAATATCTGCAACAGCAGTTAAAATGCCTACTGGAGGGAAAGATTGTCGTATGACTTGGAATATACTTTTGCGACACTTTATAGAGTAACTATTACTTATACTCTCATTACTCAGAGTCACATTTATATATATATTTTTTTAGTAAGTAATCTACCATTTGACTGAAGTCTGACTGCCTGGACCTTTGGGCTTATTTAAATACAAAGCCAGCTTTTTTTTCTATAGCAGAAAAAGAGGATGTACATCATCACATTTTTTTCTGTAGAAGTGTGACTCATATAGCAGAAACCTCTTATCTTGATGACAGATTGTTTTAAAACTGCTGTGTTTTCTCCTCCAATCAAATCTCGCATTTGTTCACTGCGGTAATTTTAATCAGTTAGTCTGGCGGAGTGCACAGGCCAACATTTTCCCCTTGGGATCAATAATTGTATTGATGACAGTCCCGATAGAGGCAGTTCAAGCAACTTGTCTTTGCAGAGCCACATCGATTTCATTTTCTGCAATCCATTCGAATCAGGTGGCTGCCAAACCCCATTGTGTTTCACCTCGCACCGGACAGGCATTATCAATCACACACAGAGAATGGCCTGTCCGATCAGTCCAGAGTTATGTGCAGTCGGTCTTTCTCAGGGACATTGTCCCTGGCCTCCGCTCTTGAGAGATGAGGTTCACTCGGGTGCTTTACACAAATGCCGACAGGTTGCAGTGCAGCTGTTGTGTGTTGGCCATAGGCAGAAGTGTTCAATCTCTTGATGTCAGACTTATGCAACATGTGATGGTTGCAGAAGCTTTTGTTGTTGTTGTTGTTGTTTTGAGGAAGCTTAACCTGTACTAATTAGATTTAACTGGAGATTAGGGTATTTGTTGACTTGTAATATCCTTTTTTATCAGTTGCCCACTTATATTGAATTTGTGACATAACACATCCTTTACCAAAAGTTTCGGTATCATGGTGCAGTGATGGTATCCAGTGATGATACAGTGGTACTTTACATACTGTATATTTTCATTCCAGTGCTATTTTATTATTATTATTTATATACTATTATAGTATTTTTAATATCTTGATTTAGCTTTTATTTTTTTAGATTTTCAGTTTTCATTAGTAATTTTCTAATGTGCTTTTGTCATTTTTATTTTTTTAAATATTTCTATATAGCTTTATTTTTTTATTTCAGTTTTAGTATCAATTATTAAGTTTTAATCAATTATTTTAGTAAAGTTGATATATTGTAGTTTTTGTTAAAATTTTGAACTTTTATATTTTCTGTTTTCATTTTAATTTTAAAATTTTAGCAATTTTGTTGTTTTTTTGTCCTTTTTTATAGTTTTATATATATATATATATATATATATATATATATATATATATATATATATATATATATACATTTTTTTTTTTTTTTTTTTTTTTTTTTTAAATATGTCTTTATAGTTCTTATTAAGTTTTAGTTTATTTAGTTTTAGTTATTTTAATACTTTAACTCAAACTAAATGAAAATGAGAACTGTTGCTTTGGCACAAATAACACAAGTTTGGCACAAGTTTTCCATCTAATATTTATGCTTTGTTTTAGATTGTATATTGTATTTGTTTTACTTTTAATTAACAATAACAACTTCGTTTCATGCCACTGTATTTTTTTTTATTAATGACACCAACGCAGTCAATGTCTTTTGATGTTGTTTCACTAATTGAAAAAAAAAGTCTGTTGTGCAACATCAGTTATATGTTATGAATCCATTTTTGTCCGTTTCTGTACCACTAAATCTGGACATCACTGTGGTTATGTACCATACAAACACTTAACAGCTATCCTAAACTGTTTGCAACAAAACAAACGATTTATTCATACTAAGTATCCACTTTCCTAAGTATGATTTTTCATATTTCTCTTATCGTTTTTGGTTTAACTTCAGACATGATGAAGCTGTCTACTGATCCTTATTAATGGACGTTCTGTGGTATCACAGCCCCTAGGCAACACAAGGAACTCATATGCAGCACTCAATGCCACGTGAAGTGTTTCACGTATAAAATTTATCGCCGGACTGCCTCTTTGTCAATAATAGCTGTCAATGTGAATGTCAGGGCGAGGCATGAGAATCCATTAGACACGGCAGCAGTAGACTGACCTGTGGCATCACATTCAGTCACTGTAGCCTACTGTCATTTCTTTTGGGTCTCCAAAGAGATATTCGGAATGGAGTGTTAACCTTGGATCATAAAACACAAGAGACTGCAGGCCATTTTGACATCAGCCTCTGATAAAGCTCCTCAAACACGTGTAGCTATTGTGAAAAACCACAATCTGCTGTGAAAAGGTTTTGGTGGTTTTGGTAATTTTGTTAAGAGGACACAATAGATGTGTGTTATTCTAACAAAAACTTTTTGTTCAGGTCATGTGTCACCCTAAAATTTCAAAACATAATTATCTTGCATAAACGGAAGCGCTGATATATATAGCATGATATAATTTTAATTTTAATTTTTGTATTATATTAATAAGAATCTAATGAGATTGAGAATAAAAGGTGTAATAAAATGTCCAGACACATTACAGTCTGTAAATGTTCCTGAAAATAATGATAATAATGTTTACTTCATTTAATTTACTTTATCCTTTGATTTTGGGGTGAGATTTGGCCTGGACAGGTTGTTGTGTGATTCACCTTAAAATGCTTCAGTTCTGCTGCTGCGAGTTTGAAGTGAGAGCTGTATCCTAATCTTAATTAAAGGGCTTGATGGCAAAAGGCAGGGCTGAAAAATCCTGCAAAAACAGATTCGTTCAAAAGGAGAGAGAGGGAGGGAGAGAGAGAGAGAGAAGAGAGAGAGACAATAGGTTTCTAAATCCCATGCCGGATTGATCTTCCAGCTTGTGGTGTTGGGAGTTCTGTAATTATGGCTGAACTGAGTCCTTGACCCACTTTTGCAGTCTTATCTCTCTCGCTCTTTCTCGTTTTCTTTCTTTCTATCTGTCTTTCTCTCATTTCGTCTCTCACTCCACATTTTTCCTCTCTCTCATGCCGTCTTTCTCCTGCTCACTAAATTGCTGAAGAAGTGCATGCAAGTAGAAACGGCCGATGCTGTTATGTGAGACGAGATGGCCGAGTGCCCGGGGTGTTTAAACTGTGAGAGCTTGCTCCAGTGGGGAGAATTACTCTCCTTCTCTCTCTCAACACCACATTTGGCACCTGAGGCCTGCCCTGGCAAAGCACCTCATCATCCCCCCCAACCCAGACACAATTCAGCATGGCACCGCAATCCGCTCAGTAATGCGGGACCTCAACCACAGCTGGCTGCAGGGAACTGTTGGCCATCTAATATTTCATTTGATCCATTTCTTCTTGGAGATGAGAGTCGATAGTCTCGCTCAGGGCAATGTTTGGTGGTAAAGATGTTCTCTTTTAATACTACACGGCAAATGTGCCGAGACTGAAGACTCAGCTCATCCTTATTCCGGCCAAAGCAGGCCGTGCTAAAGGGGTGAAACGGTTGAGTTTAACTGTCAACTTCATTTCACGTGTTATATTGGATTATTTTTATGGCATTGCAGAGTTCATGATTCAGAACAGTGTTGGAAAAAAGCTTTATAAAAGACCAAGGTGTCAAACTGTCTTCTTCATGTTTCATTTTTGGTGAATGCATAGTATCAGTTTGAACTGCAAAGGTGAATCTCATGAAAACACGTCCAGGTCATGTTTTTTCAATTCAAATGAAAAAGATATATGCTTAAATATATATGATAAATAGCATTAAAATTAGCATATTAAATATTATATATAAATATACTTTTAAACTAGTGTGTGTGTTTAAGTATATATATATATATATATAATGATGAGAATAATATTTTTAGATGTTATGAAGAAGAACTATGGAGGCTTGTTTCCTCCACTGAATAAAAAATAAAAAAAGGTACAATTGCGACTTTTTATCTTGTAATTCTGACTTGTTTTTTCTCAAAATTGCATGATATAAACTCACAATTACGAGTTATAAAGTCAGAAATTTGAGATATAAACTCACAATAATGAGTTATAAAGTCAGAAATGCGAGATATAAACTCACAATTACGAGTTATAAAGTCAGAATTGCGAGATATAAACTCACAATTACGAGTTATAAAGTCAGAATTGCGAGATATAAACTCACAATTACGAGTTATAAAGTCAGAATTGCGAGATATAAACTCTCAATTAGTTATAGTCAGAAATGTGAGATATAAACTCACAATTGCGTGTTATAAAGTCAGAATTGAGAGATATAAACTCTCAATTACGAGTTATAGTCAGAATTGCGAGATAAACTCAATTATGAGTTATAAAGTCAGAAATGCGAGATATAAACTCACAATTATGAGTTATAAAGTCAGAAATGCGAGATATAAACTCACAATTACGAGTTATAAAGTCAGAAATGCGAGATATAAACTCACAATTATGAGTTATAAAGTCAGAATTGCAAGATATAAACTTTCAATTAATTATATTCAGAAATGTGAGATATAAACTCACAATAATGAGTTATAAAGTCAGAAATGCGAGATATAAACTCACAATTACGAGTTATGAAGTCAGAATTGCGAAATATAATCTCTCAATTAGTTATAGTCAGAATTGCGAGATAAACTCAATTACAAGTTATAAAGTCAGAAATGCGAGATAGAAACTCACAATTACGAGTTACCAAGTCAGAATTGCGAGATATAAACTCACAATTACGAGTTATAAAGTCAGAATTGCGAGATATAAACTCACAATTACGAGTTATAAAGTCAGAATTGCGAGATATAAACTCACAATTACGAGTTATAAAGTCAGAATTGCGAGATATAAACTCTCAATTAGTTATAGTCAGAAATGTGAGATATAAACTCACAATTGCGTGTTATAAAGTCAGAATTGAGAGATATAAACTCTCAATTACGAGTTATAGTCAGAATTGCGAGATAAACTCAATTATGAGTTATAAAGTCAGAAATGCGAGATATAAACTAACAATTATGAGTTATAAAGTCAGAAATGCGAGATATAAACTCACAATTACGAGTTATAAAGTCAGAAATGCGAGATATAAACTCACAATTATGAGTTATAAAGTCAGAATTGCAAGATATAAACTTTCAATTAATTATATTCAGAAATGTGAGATATAAACTCACAATAATGAGTTATAAAGTCAGAAATGCGAGATATAAACTCACAATTACGAGTTATGAAGTCAGAATTGCGAAATATAATCTCTCAATTAGTTATAGTCAGAATTGCGAGATAAACTCAATTACAAGTTATAAAGTCAGAAATGCGAGATAGAAACTCACAATTACGAGTTATAAAGTCAGAATTGCGAGATATAAACTCACAATTAGGAGTTATAAAGTCAGAATTGCGAGATATAAACTCACAATTAGGAGTTATAAAGTCAGAATTGCAAGATATAAACTTTCAATTAGTTTTATTCAGAAATGTGAGATATAAACTCACAATAATGAGTTATAAAGTCAGAAATGCGAGATATGAACTCACAATTGCGTATTATAAAGTCAGAATTGAGAGATATAAACTCTCAATTACGAGTTATAGTCAGAATTGCGAGATAAACTCAATTATGAGTTATAAAGTCAGAAATGCGAGATATAAACTCACAATTATGAGTTATAAAGTCAGAAATGCGAGATATAAACTCACAATTACGAGTTATAAAGTCAGAAATGCGAGATATAAACTCACAATTATGAGTTATAAAGTCAGAATTGCAAGATATAAACTTTCAATTAATTATATTCAGAAATGTGAGATATAAACTCACAATAATGAGTTATAAAGTCAGAAATGCGAGATATAAACTCACAATTACGAGTTATGAAGTCAGAATTGCGAAATATAATCTCTCAATTAGTTATAGTCAGAATTGCGAGATAAACTCAATTACAAGTTATAAAGTCAGAAATGCGAGATAGAAACTCACAATTACGAGTTACCAAGTCAGAAATGCGAGATATAAACTCACAATTACGAGTTATAAAGTCAGAATTGCGAGATATAAACTCACAATTAGGAGTTATAAAGTCAGAATTGCAAGATATAAACTTTCAATTAGTTTTATTCAGAAATGTGAGATATAAACTCACAATAATGAGTCATAAAGTCAGAAATGCGAGATATGAACTCACAATTGCGTATTATAAAGTCAGAATTGAGAGATATAAACTCTCAATTACAAGTTATCAAGTCAGAAATGCGAGATATAAACTCTCAATTAGTTATTGTCAGAAATGTGAGATATAAACTCACAATTACGAGTTATAAAGTCAGAATTGAGAGATATAAACTCTCAATTACAAGTTATCAAGTCAGAAATGCGAGATATAAACTCTCAATTAGTTATTGTCAGAAATGTGAGATATAAACTCACAATTACGAGTTATAAAGTCAGAATTGAGATATAAACTCTCAATTACAAGTTATCAAGTCAGAAATGTGAGATATAAACTCACAATTACGAGTTATAAAGTCAGAATTGAGATATAAACTATCGATTACGAGTTATAAAGTCAGAATTGAGAGATATAAATTCTCAATTACAAGTTATCAAGTCAGAAATGCGAGATATAAACTCACAATTATGAGTTATAAAGTCAGAAATGCGAGATATAAACTCACAATTACGAGTTATCAAGTCAGAAATGCGAGATATAAACTCACAATTACGAGTTATAAAGTCAGAATTGCGAGATATAAACTCTCAATTAGTTATTGTCAGAAATGTGAGACATAAACTCACAATTGCATGTTATAAAGTCAGAATTGAGATATAAACTATCAATGAGTTATAAAGTCAGAATTTCAAGATATAAACTCACAATTACGAGTTATAAAGTCAGAAATGCGAGATATAAATTCACAATTGCGTGTTATAAAGTCAGAATTGAGAGATATAAACTCTCAATTACTAGTCAGATATGCGAGATAAACTCAATTACAAGTTATGAAGTCAGAATCGCGAGATATGAACTCACAATTACGAGTTATAAATCAGAATTGCGAGATATAAACACACAATTACGAGTTAGAATGTCAGAATTGTGAGATATAAAGTCGCAATTGTTTGTTATAAAGTCAGAATTGCGAGATGTAATCTCACAATTCTGACTTTTATTCTTAGAATTACAAGTTTATGTCGCAATTCTGACTTTTTTCTCAGAATTGTTTATATCTCACAATTATGACTTTATAACATGCAATTGCGAGTTATAAATTCAGAATTGTGAGTTATAAAGTCAGAACTGTGAGATAAAACTCGCAATTCTGAGAAAAAAAGTCATTATTTTTTTCGACTTTAAGTCGCCATTGTGAGTTTTTTCTCGCAACTTGCAATTGAGAGGGAAAAAAGTCTGAATTGTGAGATAAAAAGTCACAATTACCTTTTTTAATTTGTTCATATCCAAGATGGCGGCACGTTTGTAGTCTGCACCTCATCTCGTCTCTGTCATCCTGCTCTCTTGTTTTGTCCTTAGGTTCCTTTTATACTAACAATGCTGAAGGCTGGGTGACTATAGCTACAATACCTGTTCATTTGTGGGGAAATCTGGAGACTCCGACTTTACTTTGTACCGGCTTTCTGTTGCAGCTGTGGGTCTCCTGGATCAAACGCCAGCCTCGACGTAGGACTTCATTACTTCATTCATGAGATAGCCTGGAAATTCCATCTCTACTTCTTGTCTTTTAAATGGCCGGCTTTGCATTTTAAATCTGCTCGCATGACTGGGGTGTTGCATTCTGGAGGCTTCCCTGTTCAAACAGCAGCCTCAAAGTAGGCTTTCGTTAATTTGACGAAAGTCAAAATCTCCTTTTCCCATTTCCCATTCCCTTGCCCAAACACAATTCCCTTATTGTCGCATAGGTTTCATGGACAAAATATCTAGCTGACTAGCGTCGATTGTTTTGGGCTCATCGTGGTTGGACTTCCAACAGTCTATTTTTGCCATGGGTAAATTGCAGGTAATATGGTTACTTTGTCTTTGTTTTTTTTTTAGATTTAAAGACCTGTTATACGAACGATGTACCAAATGCTGCAAATGCACCAAGGACGTTATTTGTCACTTTACACGCGCCGTCAAAATGTACATTGCACACCTACACTCCTACAGAGGAGTTTCACAAACTGTTTCAATATGGACTTAAAGTTGATTCCTCTTTGGTTTATTTGTTTTTGGTTAAAGGTGACCTAGATTGTTTTTTTACAAGATGTAATATAAGTCCTAGGTGTCCCCTGAATGTGTCTGTGAAGTTTCAGCTCAAAATACCCCATAGATTTTTTTAAATTAATTTTTTTAACTGCCTATTTTGGGGCATCATTAACTATGCACTGATTTTTTCAGCACGGCCCCTTTAAGAGATGCGCTTCCTCTGCCACACGAGCTCTCAACTATATATACATAGCATAAACACAGTTCACACAGCTAATATAACCCTCAAATGGATCTTTACAAGATGTTCATCATGCATTCTGCATGCATGCTTCGAATTATGTGAGTAAAGTATTTATTTAGATGGTTACGTTTGATTCTGTGTTAGTTTGAGGCTATGCTCTGTGGCTAACGGGTTAAAGCTAACATTACACACTGTTGGAAAGATTTATAAAGAATGAAGTTGTGTTTATGAATTATACAGACTGCATGTGTTTAAAAATGAAAATAGCAACGACTCTCGTCTCCGTGAATACAGTAAGAAACGATGGTAACTTTAACCTCATTTAACAGTATGTTAGCAACATGCTAATGAAACATTTAGAAAGACAAATTACAAATATGACTAAAAATATCATGATATCATGGATCATGTCAGTTATTATCGCTCCATCTGCCATTTTTCACTGTTGTTCTTGCTTGCTTACCTTGTCTGTGCCGTTAATACTGCCTTTCCTTGTCTAATGCGTCGAATGGGCTGGCATTATGCAAATATTGGGGTCATACATATTAATGATCCCGACTGTTACGTAACAGTCGTGTTATGTTGAGATCCGAGTGTTTTCCGGAAGTCTTTTAAACAAATTAGATTTACATAAGATGGAGGAAACAATGGGGTTTGAAACTAAATGTATGTCTTTTCCATGTACTGAACTCTTGTTATTCAGTTATGCCAAGGGAAATTCAAATTCTGATTCTAGGGCACCTTTAAAGAGAAATTTTGTTATTTTAATGTGAAGTCATTTGACTCATTGAAATGTTTGTCTGATGACGAAATATCAAAATATGTGTGGCAATGTCGTCTCATATTATTGATTGTTACTCATGGCAGGAAATGTTCAATCAAATCCAGGTCCTGAACCTGAATGTCTGTATGTTCCTTCCGCGTTTTCAAGTCGTCCTGGTTTGAAAGTTGTTCATTTGAATGTCCGTAGTTTGTCCAATGTCTACGAAGGCAGATATTATTGCTATATCAGAAACGTGGTTGAAGATGACCCTCTCAGATAATGATATTGCCATTGATGGTTACAATATATTTTGTGTAGACAGAAAGAGCAAAGTAGGGGGTGTTGTTATATATGTAAATTGTAAATTAAATGCCACTTTGAAAGAGTCTATGACTGTTCCTAAGTGTTTTGAAATGCTGGCTATTGATTTAACGTTAGGAAATAACAAATTAACTGTTGCCTGTTGTTATAGACCCCCTTCAGCTAATAAGGAAACTTTATCCATACTTTCAACTGCACTTGCAGATATTGTACAGCAGAAAGAAATTATTTTGCTTGGTGATTTGAACTGGAATTGGTTGACAGATGTATCGAAGGATTTTAAAGATTACTGTGATTCTGTGAATTTAACTCAAGTAATACATGTTCCCACCCATCCAAACGTAAAGGACTCAAAAAAGTCAACTTTAATAGATTTGATTTTAACTAATAATCCAGATAAATGCACACACAGGTATTTTCCCAAATGATATAAGTGACCATTGTGCTGTTGGTATGATTAGAAATTGCAAACTTAAAAAGGCAGTACCACAAAATGTGGTGAAAAGGTGTTTTAAATTATTCAATCAGCAAGCTTTTATCCATGATATTTATCATTTTGATTGGAAAAAGGTTTGTTTAATTCCTGATGTTGAATTGGCGTGGTCATATTTTAAAGAGTCATTCATGGGTATTTTAAATAAACATGCACCCTTGAGAAAGTTCAAAGTAAAGGGGAGGAACAATCCCTGTTTTTCTGATGTATTATCCACACTTTTGCATGAATGGGACTTGGCCTGGGCAAAGGAAAGGAAATCTGGGCAAGAAAATGATTGGGCTAATTTTAGATATTTAAGAAATAAATGTACTACACAAATACGCAAAGTTAAGTCACAATTCTATCTTGATGAGACAACAAGAAATTTAAAAAACCCAGCTAAATTTTGGAAAACAATAAATTCTATGAAAACAGTACAAAACTCTTAATTTTCAGTACTTCCTAAAATTGTAAATGTGAATAATGTACAAATTACAGATAAAAAAGATATAGTTGATTTCTTTAATAATCACTTTGCCTCCACCGGACTCCTTTTTACGTCAGAGCAAAAGCATCTTTCATCTCCAGGGTTTTTTCACCCCAATGTCTGGGGCCCGAACCTCTTTACTTTTGAGCCAATTTCAAGGGAGAAGGTTTTATTCGCGCTACGACATATAAATTGTAAAAAATCAGCTGGTCCTGATGGGCTTGACACTTTTCTCCTGAAACTTGTGGCTAATATTATTGTTGAACCAATAACTTATATTTTTAATTTATCCTTAAAACAAAACATTATTCCTTGATCGTGGAAAACAGCGCATGTAACACCACTTTTTCAAAATGGGGATCCAACTATTATGGACAATTATCGTCCTGTCTCAAAACTCTCAGTATTAAGCAAAAATTTTGAGTCAATGGTTAGTGATCAGTTAAAGGACTTTTTAACAGTAAATAATATTCTTATTCCTTCTCAATCAGGTTTCAGGAAAGGGTATAGCATCATCACAGCAGCCATAAAGGTAGTTGATGATATTGTTAGTGCTATTGATTATAAAGAATCTTGTGCAGCATTATTTATTGATCTCTCAAAAGCTTTTGATATAGTTGATCACACCATTTTGTTAAAATGTCTGTCTTAAGTTGGGATGTCTGAAAATGTTATTGAATGGTTTAAAAATTACCTGTCTAGTAGATATCAGCATGTCACTTGTGAAGGCATTATGTCAGGGGAGACAGAACTAATAGTGGGAGTCCCTCAAGGTTCCATATTAGAGCCTTTGTTTTTTACAATCTACATAAATGATATTTGTACAAACGTAGATGCAGCTCTATGCAGATGATACCATTATATACAGTTCTGCTAGATCTCCAAATGAGGCATTAAAGGAATTGCAGGATGCTTTCACAGTTCTACAACAATTTACTTAAATTGAAATTGGTACTTAATTCTAAAAAGACAAAATGTATGTTATTCACTCACTCCAGCAATTTACAGGATTTGCCTCAAATTATCACCATATGAGCAGAAAATTGAAAGAGTGTCATGTTATAATTATCTGGGTTTTTTATTAGATGAAAAGCTCACATTTAAACCCCATGTAGATAACCTGGTAAAAAAGCTGAGAGTTAAACTGGGTTGTATTATAGAAATAAGGCTTGTTTTAATTTAAAAGTAAGAAAGGAACTTGGGTAACACTTTATTTTACAGTGTCACTGTTACATTTGTTACATGCAGTTACTATAGTAATAACTATAAATTATGCATAATTACATGCAACTAACACTAAACCAAACCAAACCCTAATCCTAACCCTATAGTAAGTACATGTAGTGACTTAATAATACGCAATACTTAAATGTATAATTACAGTGTATCAAAGACACCTTAAAATAAAGCGTAACCAGAACTTTTTGCTGCTACATTTTTATCTGTTATAGACTATGGAGATATTGTACATGCATGAGGCAAAGTCTATTTTATGTTCACTAGATTCTATTTACCATTCTGCTTTACGCTTTGTTACTAAAGCTGAATATTCTACACATCATTGTACTTTGTACAGTTTATCAGGTTGGCCTCCACTCTCAGTAGACAGCATCACTGGCTTATTTTTATTTATAAGGCAGTGATAGGACTGTTGCCTTCTTATCAGTTTTCTCTTTGGTAGAAAACAATACATACAATCTCAGATCAAGCAATAGCATTCTTTTTACTATACCTGCTGTAAAATCTGAATTTGGTAAAACTGCCTTCCGTTACAATGCCCCTTCAACCTGGAATGCTTTGCAGAAACAGTTGAAGCACTATTATTAAAGTGCTGCCTTTCTTGGCCAGGGATCATTTGAAAAAGAGACTATATATGTCTCAATATGACTTCCCCTGGTTAAATAAAGGAATAATAATAATTTAGTGGCGTAAACAAGCTTCTATATTAGAGAACAGTCTTATTGGTCTTTTTTTAAGCAAAATATAATTTCTTATTTCTTTTCTTTTCATTTTGGGATGAAAATCACCCTGGACATGTTCTTGACAGGTTTCACCAGTAAACAATATTCAGTTATGTCTAAAACATGTATGTATTTTTCACTCTAGAGCATTCTAACCAACAGATTTAGCAGAGTTTCTCCATTCAAGTTGCCAAGGTAATCAACAGGCGAAGACTGCTCAGCTCCAGGACCCATACATCACTGTCACCCCACCACTACTTTTCATGACAGCCATTCTAAAGCACTACCACGACTCCTCAACCAGGATGCTAATCACATATACACCCTCCTTCTACACATCCTGAAAAAAATGGTGATGGTGAACACATCTGCGGTATCTCATATGGAACTCCAGTTGAGGGCTGGTGTCTAAACTTTTTTTGTTTAGCCCCTCTATCAGGCTTGTTTGCTACAATGATTTTATCTCACAAATAAAAAAAATATGTTTCTATAGGACACTGAACCAGCTGCAAAATGAGAGCCAGTTGTAATAAATGGTTGGAGTTTTTAACATCGTCTCAGATAATGTTGGCTGGGTCCATTTTGACTTTAATTTTTTACGCTGTTCCTATAATTTGTAAGTTGCTTGTATGAAATCATCTTCAAAATGAATAAATGTACATGTAAATGACAATACTTGCCCTTTTCTCTTCATCCACTGGGTCTCATGACAGCATAAATGTTGTTTAAACAGCACTGGCAGGAAAAACACCTTGCGGTTTCCTCTGCGTGGACACTGACAGCACCATTTATTCTCTTCTGATCGTGCTGATACGGCGGCTGATGTTACTGCTGTTTTTCAAAGGCATCATGCAAAATTCCTTTGCTAGGAAAAAGCACCTTGGAGTGCAAGTCCATCTGGAGAGATAAGGATGCCTGGGCTGTGGGAGAGATATTTTCAAAGTCAGTTACATATGTTGGTTTTAATTATATATATTTTTCAGAGACTTTACCACAAATTAACAAAGACGTACTAACCATTGTGGTCACTTTATTGAACCTTTTTTTCTTTACTGACATATTTCTCTTTACAGATATATTTAAATCTAGATAGAGATGAAAACAGATTACACACTGTATTGTCATGCTGGTAAGAAAAGAAATTGCTACAAGTACTCTGATTGTTAAGATAAGTGTTTTTACTTTTACAAATTAATAATCACAACTTAAGAGTACTTTTGAAAATGATTTAATTATTTCTATTTCACAGTGACAGGCTTGTATTGACTAGGAAAGAGTCTCATGCATCTGACTGGCAATGTTCAAGTTTATTTAAATAATTTATTAATTATTATTGAGCTTCTTGTGGAAATGTGTAATTCTAAATCAATCAGAGCATCAAGGAAATGCCACTTAATTAATCTTTCCGCTTCATTAGATTTTCCGATCATAATTAAATGATTAGTAGATATGAACTTTGTATTCAAGCATCACTCGTGCATTTCTCCTCACTGCCATGATCTCATGTGATTGAAGGGCGATTGAGAATAAGAGCTCGAGTGTTTCCTGAAATAATATTAGATGAAATTTGACTGTGTGTTTTGTGTGAATGCGAACTAATGGAGCAAGTGTCATATTCTCCTGAAATTGCAGGGAATATTGCAGGGAATCTCACCAGCCTTGTGCTTTTGTAGCCCCCTTTGAGCAGTTCTGCTCTCTCCGCAGAGACACCCTTAGCTTTTCCCGTTCCTCTTGCAGGGTTTCATGTGCACCGAAGTATGCCCTGCAGCCGCGGTGTCTTAATGTCACAGGAAAATTAAAAAACTTCTACCTTTGCCAAGGGCCTGAATCTTAATATAGACCCTTGCTAAATCCAATACACTGGAGATTATGACCGGGTGACAGGGTCAGTAAGTACTGATTAAAATTGAGGTCAGAAAAAGGTAGCCTTTGAAAAAGAGTGAAGAAGGAGAACAAAATACTCTTCTGAGGTGCTCCTTCAACAAACGCTTATGTGAAGCGCTGTGGTGTAGTTTGCCTTTCATTTCTATTTCATGCAATCCAGACCTGTAATAATTGCTCAGACATATTTTGATGTCCTCTCTGGTCATGTTGTTACAAAAACATTTTGATGTTGCTAAAATATTGTAGGGAATGAATCATTGAGTGATATAGCTCTTAGCTTTTCCTGCCTAGACAAATATCGGATAATGTTTGTATGTTAGGGCTCAATAAGGAAAACACACAATTTAAATATTTTCACAGCAGTCAAATTAGGCATTGCTTGTGACATTGTCAATAAATACTGGTGTTAGCATAGTTAAACTTCTTAGTGTAATGATTACCTGTGAAAGGTCACTGATGGCTAATGACCTTCCATAATTAGACAATAAACGAACACGCAAAGGTGCAACTTTCTCCCATATATACAATCCTACTGCTTTTGTTGAGGCAATAAGTCTAAATGAGGTTACACTGGCCTGAAAATAAAAGAATAAGGTGAAGAAAACAGATTACTTAACAAACAGCAATGTTTAATAGACACTGTATAAGGAGATAACCATGAATGTACCTGTGTTTACTCATACAATCACAGTTAAACTACTATTCGTACTTTTTGACAAATATTATTAATTGTGTTAGAGACTAACAAAATGGAGAAAATAGCACTGAAGAAAAAATATGTGACTGTTGTTTGATGACTAACTGTTTAGACCCTCAAATTAGCCTTGTGTGTTGCCGAAGTAGTTTTCACCTCAGATCACAGGGAGGCTTGTGCAGTAAAACAGCTTTTCATCCGCTCCCTCCCTCACGAGCCCATGAAAACATGCGTTTCCGCTCAGTGGTTTCTCATTCCAAAAACACAAATTTAGATATAAGTACAAAAGAGCTTTAAACCGCGCTGTCAACGGCGGAGATGAAAGGGAGTAAAGCGTCGGAAGCCTGTCAAACCGTTGACATTCCCGCGTTATCTGCACAGCGCGAGCTGCTGGAAGCGCGGGAAGCGCGTGTCTGCTGACCGATTCGCCGTCTCGCGCTCCCCTCCTTTTTGTCCTTTCTTCTGACAAGCAGTGGGAGAGAACGGAGAAACAGACAGTCGATGATGTGTTTTTCTTCTTCTTTTTCTATTTCTAAGGCGAAATAAGGATAATTTCTTGGAAACCCAAGACAAACAATGTAGTTTTGTGCGGCGCTGTGTGTCTGTACATTTTCTCTGAGGCCTTATCATTAAGGCTAATGTTGATTAACTTCTAACAGCTCTCTTTCTCTCTCTTAAGCTGTGTGTGCTTGGAGTTTGGCAATACATTCCTCCTAATTAAACCAATGTCTTCTCAAGCTTTTGTGCTTTTGTTGATAATTATGTGTTTTTGAAATAGCCAGCCTGACAGAAGTCTATGAAATATCTCTGTGCAGACAGGCTTCAGAATATATCTGCTCTCTCTGTTCACCTCTCTTTCTTTCTCTCTCTCAGAATGGGATATGTACACAGCTGGCATACGCTGAAGACTGGTGAAGCATTAAACCAACCTTTATAAAATGTTATATCACTGCACACATTCCTGGTACTTTTCACCTCAATAAATTTTCAATGGTCACATAAAGGTGCCGGCAGCACAGGTCATCTCCTGAGTGAGTGGTCCGACATAAAATGAAATGGCGTACATGCAGAGCTTCCTTTTAATAACCCTTGGGGAACTTTTTTGCGGACCTATGCACACATGCAAACATGCACATGCACTCCAATCAAATAGTGCTGTCAAATCGATTAATCGCATTAAATGCATCTAACATTAAAGTTGTGTGTATATACACATTTATATTTATACCCGATCACATGAGAATGTGTATCAATAGTATGTGTAATAATCTGGAATATATATGGCAAAATGAGTTTTGCCGTGCATATGATACGTAGTTTTTCGCATGCATACACTAAAAAAAAAAATGATTTTTTGATGCTGTTCAGTTTATTTAAACAATTTATTTTGATTCAACACCATTGTATCAGGTTTCTGGTTTAAATGTGATTGATTAATGTTAAATTGACTTGAAACGATTACTCTTTGACTTAACTTGATGTTTTCATATTGAAATAACATGTTTCAATCAAGTAAACCCAACCAGGACTCAATCAAACAGGATTTTTACTTCCCATCATGCTTTGCAAAGGGGCTGAACTAGGAGTGTAAATGTTGAAATAAAGTGTTATTTTAAGCAGTTTTTAGGAAGATGAGAAAATGGAAAGACTTTTTAATGTTTACTGTTCTATTGTGTTGGTATTTAAAAGTTTCTGTTAATTAATAGTTTTAGGGTTACCATTGTGGTGAATTATTGCCCTTGTGCTTGGGTTGAGGACCTGCTAACAAACTTTCAAGTTACTTTAATAAGAAAGTAATTACTATGGTAGTGCTCTGGGTTGCATTTCCCAAAAGCATTGTAAACCTATGTTGATTGTAAAACCGTTACCACCAGTGGACTTATGATCAATTTAGGCTTTACTATGTTTTTGGTTAAGGCAATTTAGGATGAATCCAGTATCACGACAAGATTTCTAACACAGAACATCACAAAAGTTAAATAAATCACAAAATTAAACAAGAAGAATTAATTGTAAAAAATATATGTATATGAAAACAATTGTTTATTTATTTATTGCTTTTTATTTATTTTCCAAAATTAGTTGGGCTGACAGACACTATTAAATTAAGCTGTGCCCAACCATAGTAAATAAGTTGAATGAACCTTAATAAATTAAGTTGACCCAACGTAAGTACATTAAATTGGAATAACAGAATTGCATAATGCTGAAATAAAGCAACTTAATCATGTGGAAATCCTTTCCATGATTTTTTTATGTTCGCACTTTATGGCATGCATATAATGCGCTTGGAAGTTTTGAATTAGTGGTGTGGGGTTCTTGCATATTATACGCAAAAAACTGTGTAACATATGCACTCCAAAATGAGTTATATATTCCACAAGATTACTATTGATATGCATTTTCATGTAAAGAGGTTCATATTTATACATATATTTATACCTATTTACAGTATACATGTATATATATGTTTGTGTGTGTATGTATATGTAAACAAACTTTTATGTTAGATGTGATTAATTGCAATGAATCAATTTGACAGCACTATTACTAACACATGCAAACTGTACAAATATACATACACTCATGCAAATATATAAACTAAAGTATCTCAAACATGCGCAGTCTTCCATCAGGCATATGAACATGTCTTCTATCGATCAAAAGTTTGGAATAATTACAAACCCGATTCCAAAAAAGTTGTGACACTGTACAAATTGTGAATAAAAAAGGAATGCAATAATTTACAAATCTCATAAATTTATATTTTATTCACAATAGAATATAGATAACATATCAAATGTTGAAAGTGAGACATTTTGAAATGTCATGCCAAATATTGGCTCATTTTGGATTTCAAGAGAGCTACACATTCCAAAAAAATTGGGACGGGTAGCAATAAGAGGCCAGAAAAGTTAAATGTACATATAAGGAACAGCTTGAGGACCAATTTGCAACTTATTAGGTCAATTGGCAACATAATTGGGTATAAAAAGAGCCTCTCAGAGTGGCAGTGTCTCTCAGAAGTCAAAATGGGCAGAGGATCACCAATTCCCCCAATGCTGTGGCGAAAAATAGTGGAGCAATATCAGAAAGGAGTTTCTCAGAGAAAAAATGCAAAGAGTTTGAAGTTATCATCATCTACAGTGCATAATATCATCCAAAGATTCAGGGTAAGGGTCAAGGCCGGAAAACCATACTGGATGCCCGTGATCTTCGGGCCCTTAGACGGCACTGCATCACATACAGGAATGCTACTGTAATGGAAATCACAACATGGGCTCAGGAATACTTCCAGAAAACATAGTCGGTGAACACAATCCACTGTGCCATTCGCCGTTGCTGGCTAAAACTCTATAGGTCAAAAAAGAAGCCATATCTAAACATGATCCAGAAGCGCAGGCGTTTTCTCTGGGCCAAGGCTCATTTAAAATGGACTGTGGCAAAGTGGAAAACTGTTCTGTGGTCAGACAAATCAAAATTTGAAGTTCTTTTTGGAAAACTGGGATGCCATGTCATCCGGACTAAAGAGGACAAGGACAACCCAAGTTGTTATCAGCGCTCCGTTCAGAAGCCTGCATCTCTGATGGTATGGGATTGCATGAGTGCGTGTGGCATGGGAAGCTTATACATCTGGAAAGGCACCATCAATGCTGAAAGGTATATCCAAGTTCTAGAACAACATATGCTCCCATCCAGACGTCGTCTCTTTCAGGGAAGACCTTGCATTTTCCAACATGACAATGCCAGACCACATATTGCATCAATTACAACATCATGGCTGCATAGAAGAAGGATCCGGGTACTGAAATGGCCAGCCTGCAGTCCAGATCTTTCACCCATAGAAAACATTTGGCGCATCATAAAGAGGAAGAAGACAAAGAAGACCTAAAACAGTTGAGCAACTAGAAGCCTGTAAGAATGGGACAACATTCCTATTCCTAAACTTGAGCAACTTGTCTCCTCAGTCCCCAAACGTTTGCAGACTGTTATAAAAAGAAGAGGGGATGCCACACAGTGGTAAAAATGGCCTTGTCCCAACTTTTTTGAGATGTGTTGATGCCATGAAATTTAAAAACAACTTATTTTTCCCTTAAAATGATACATTTTTTCAGATTAAACATTTGATTTTTCATCCATGTTGTTTTCTGAATAAAATATTGAAAATTGAAACTTCCACATCATTGCATTCTGTTTTTATTCACAATTGTACAGTGTCCCAACTTTTTTGGAATCGGGTTTATTATTTTTTTAAATGTTTTTGAAAGAAGTCTCTTATGCTCACCAATGCAGCATTAAGATGATCAAAAACACAGTAAAAACTAATATTGTGAAATATTATTACAATTTAAATTAACTTTTCTATTTTAAAAGATTTTAAAATGTAACTTATAGTACATAAAAGTAGTTGTAAATACCGTAGAATGTGTACTTTGAGCAGAAAAAAAGTGATTTTTTTTTTATGTTTGCACAAGTCAAATTACTTAACCATCATTCCACCATTACATCTCCAGCCAGGAATACTGTCTCGGTGAGCGATTTAAGTTTAGTGTGGATTTAAGATTTTTTGAAAGGGTCATTTAAGAGAGGATTCTGTTTTTGTCATATAATAATTTGCTTTTTCACTGATTTAGAGTTCTATTTCTGTGTATGGCCTCATCATGTTGTGGAAACTGGAAACTATAAAGTAGAGATGGCATGAATCTTTCATTACAAAAATGTGTGGTTTGACTTTGTGGAATCCCTCTTGTAGACCGGGTGTTAATCACTTTTCTCTCTCTATCCTTTCCCCCTATCTCTCTCCATCCTTCTCTCTGTTGCCAAAGGTTTTAAAACTCATTACTATTACCCGGATTAGAATTCAGAACTCAAACAATGAAGTTAATTACGACAGATGATTACTGCTGTAAGAGCTCTGGAGTTCTTAAGACATTAGTTGCCAGGGGGGGACTTTGTAGGAGCGTGCTGCAACTGAAACCAGCTAAGCTAAACCTATGCTGAACTATTTTGTTTTTTTGTCAAAACATAAAAAAAAAAAAAAAAAAAAAAAACATTTTGTAGTCGTGCATAATTAAAAGTGACATTTTTTTCACCATAAAAAAGGAAGTCTGGAAGAATAGGCTCAGCAGTACTCTTTATTTGATCCAGCAATTGCTAATATTTCTAAAAACCTAATTGATTTTAGGTCAGGCAAATGATTTTTTTTTTTTTTTTTTTTATTTATATATATTTTATATTCCACCAATTTGTTCAGATCAATATTTGGAATAGCAGTGGAAATGCTTGCTTCCGCATGCACCACTGATAATAACAAAAACAGGTCAGAAATCTGTGTCTGCATACTAAAGTCAGAATGTTCTGTTTGATGCAGCATTTCAGCTTTTCATTCTGATGAAACTGGCCAACGGCAGTTGTGTGAACATCAGTGCTTTTATCATCAAAGAAAAGTGTCAATTATGATAGAATCTTTTAAACTCTAATATTAACAAGACTGATGCTGAAAAGCGTGATCAAGCATCTTTTCTTTATGTGTCCCATACCTGACAGGGGATTTCTGTCTTATAATTGGGAAAGCTAGAGGGGTAAACTCAACACACACTGTGCAGAAACATCATCTTTTTTTCTTTTTTCTTTTTTTTTGGCTCTCTTTTTTCTGTCCCTTTAATGTTTCTTCCTTGATTTCTTTTCTTTCTCGTTTTTAATTTATGAGAAGAGAACTGGCAGATGTGTTTCACAACAAAATCAATCTGCTTTTTTGGAAAACATTTTGCTGCAGTTCATAACCATATATTATTAACTGATAGCGATAATAAAACCAACCTACTTGAACTATTCTGCTTTATAATAACATAAAACAGAATTTTAACAATAATTTACTTTTACGGTATACATTTTATTATTGTCTTTTTGTATTGTCTCTTAAATATATAGCCTAAAGTCGCAATGAAATGGAATTAGCAACAAATCTTTTCTTCCACATTGTGACATACATTCAAATGTAATGGATTATCATAAAAGAAAAAATATAGGGCGGGGACTCGGATTTATTCAGTGGTTGTTGATTGGATTTAGAGATGTGGGCACTCAAAAAGGGAGGCAGATGAATGTGAGCCTGCAGGTTTACACAACAACAATGTGCTAAAAACAGAAAAGTTTTTCCTTAGCGTTTTTGAAAAGTTTCGTGTACAGACAACAACGTTGACAAAACGCTCCCTGTTCACACGGATCTGTGAAAACACTAAAAACGCTGTATTATGCATGTCAGGCCACTAGTTGGCGATGTCACTTTGTAAAGAAACACTATACATGACTAAACACTGAACACAATACGCATGCATATTCACAAATTTGTGTTTTTGCAGTTTACTAGGATACGATAACGTTTTCAAAAACGTTGAAACTAGTTTTAAAAAGTTTGCGATTTCCCCCAAAACATCGTTGTTGTGTAAATGAACGGGCAAAACTTTTTTCATTTCAAACAGTGTCATTTAAAGGATTAGTTCACTTACAAATGAAAATTACCCCAAGCTTTACTCACCCTCAAGCCAGTATATGACTTTCTTCTTTCTGATGAACACAATCTGAGAAATATGAATAAATATCCTGATGTATCCGAGTTTTATTATGGCAGTGAGTAATACCAACGAGTATGAGCTGAAGAAAGTGTCTCCGTCCACATCCATCCATCATAAACATGTACTCCACATGGCTCTGGGGGTTTAATAAAGGCCTTCAACTTTCAACTTATGGAAAAAGCTTAACTGACGAAATGCCAGTTTACACTTTCTTCGTAACTTGAATACGGAAGGCGGTCTGGCAGAAGCTAGATATTTTACTTCATAACTTGTTAAATATGGATATTTTATTTACACAAACACATCGCTTCACTTCAGAAGGCCTTTATTAAACCCCAGAGCCGTGTGGAGCACGTTTACGATGGATGGATGTGGACGGAGGCACTTTCTTCAGCTCATACTCATTGGTGCACTTACTGCCATTATAAAGTTCGGATGCATCAGGATATTTATTCATATTTCTCAGATTGTGTTCAGCAAAAGAAGAAAGTCATATACACCTATGGCTTGAGGGTGAGTAAAGCTTGGGGTAATTTTCATTTGAAAGTGAACTAATCCTTTAAACACATCCTAAATTATTGGGAAAGTACCGCATATGTCTCCAGAGAGAAGTCTGTCATTTCAAGGGAAGATCAAGTTATATTTTGTTTAAAAATTACAAGTAAAAAAAAAAGTTGCAAAAATGATTAAATAATACGCATTTAGAAAATAGAAAGTATAGATATTTCACATTGACTTTAACTGTAATCTAAAATGATTTTTACATGCAAAAAATTATATTTTTACAGTTAACTACTGTGAAAAAAATATTGATGGTTTAACTTTTTTAAAAAAGTAAGTACCCTGGTTGCTTTTTTTGAGTTAATTAAAACAAAAAATTTAAGTTAGTACAAAGAAAGATTAGTTTAATCAATAGAAACCCAAAATATTGTTATCTGAGCAACATTATGATCTGAAAAAAAAAAGTTGTGATAACAAATTACAAAATATGTTTACAGTGTAATCAACAGATTTCTATCATTTGTAAACCAAGATCATCATGACTCAAAGTAAGACTTTGTAGTTGTTTATTAAAAGCCCCTTTGTATTTTTCAATATAATGATTTGTATGCATGGCTGTTAAATACAGATCTACATTTTACCACTGAATTATAAAAGCCTTTTATTAAACTTTCATCTGCGTTTGATAATAGAACAGTGTCATGTAAATGCCCCCTTAATTATTGGAGTAGTCCCGTATGTCTCCAAAGAGAAGTCTGTCATTTCAGCGTAAAATCAAGTTATGATATTTTGATAAAAAATTAGGTTAAAAAAAGTAATAAAAAACATGCTTGCATAAATGATTGACAATAATATCAATAATTTGCATTTAGAAAAGTGAAGTTTGATTTCTTATTGATTTTCATATTTTACATGCAAACAAATTATATATTTTATAGTTAACTACTGTAAAAAAAAAAAAAAAACTATTGTTTGTTTAACTTAAAAAAGGAAGTAAACTGGTTGCTTTAAAATTTTAAGTTAACTGAAACAAAAAAAAATGGGTTAATATACAAATAGATTAGTTTAATCAACAGAAACTCAAAATTTTGTGTTATACTATACTATCTAGAGGAAAAAAAATGTTGTAATAAGAAAATTATTTTTTTTTTACAGTGTGATTAACAGATTTTTTTTGCAAACATTTTTTTTTTTAAATTACTAACATTTTATAGTGTAAACCATAACTCAAAGTACCAAGACTTTGTAGTTGTTTATTAAAAGCCCCTTTGTATTTTTCAATATAATGATTTGCATGGCTGTTACAATCCAGATCTACATTTTTACCACTGACACTGAATTATAAAAGCATTTTATTAAACCTTTTAATTAGAAAATTGAAGTTTGATTTCACATTGACTTTAATTGTAATTTAAAATGATTTTTTACATGCAAAAATGTATATATTTTATAGTTAACTATACTGTAAAAAAAAAAAAAAAAAAAAAAAAAAATGTTTAACTTAAAAAATTTAGTAAACTGGTTGCTTTAAAATTTTAAGTTAACTGAAACAAAAAAAATGAGTTAATATACAAATAGATTATTTTTATGAACAGAAACTCAAAAGTTTGTGTTATACTATACTATCTAGAGGAAAAAAAAAATGTTGTAATAAGAAATTATGATTTTTTTTACAGTGTAATTAACAGATTTTTAATTTTTTTTTTTTTTTTTTGTTAAAATTACTAACATTTTATAGTGTAAACCATATCATTATAACTCAAAGTAGCAATACTTTGTAGTTGTTTATTAAAAGCCCCTTTGTATTTTTCAATATAATGATTTGTATGCAGGGCTGTTGTACAATCCAGATCTACATTTTACCACTGACACTGAATTATAAAAGCCTTTTATTAAACTTTCGTCTGCGTTTGATAATAGAATATTTTTCCACACAAATACCAGTTCATCCACTCTCATCTTTTTCATTTAGTTGATAATCCTCTTAGTTTCAAACACAGATAGTGCCATGCAGCAGGTCACAGGGCATTGAGACTCAGGTTTTGTCATGGTAATGAAGCAAGTGAGACAGCTTTTAATTCACAGACGATGAGCTCACATCAGAAATAAGAGATTTTTTTAAATCATTCAAATTGGCAAGTCACTTTTTCATCTGTTATTATTTCCATGTATATCTCCCCTGGCTTAAAGGAACTGCCTTTCATATTCCATTGAGTGATAGCCTGGATTTGTTGAGGATCATTACCATTACAACAGCCCCTGCAAAAATACTGTTATCTTCTCCCGTGATATCAAACGATGATATATTTTGTGAGGCATCTCATTCAGTCTCACAGACGTGATACTGATCAACGTGCCAAGAGTATATAATGATGAAGTGAGAAAATATAATTTGAGTCAGCCTCAGTGACACTTCAGTCCCGTTAGATTATGTGGTGAAGACGGAACTCATGCCTTTTCATATAGGCCTACACAACTTGATTTTGTCATATAAATCCCAATATTTTTTAGGTAGCCTAGCTAGTTTCTAGACTGTATGTCACAAAAATGTAGGCTTAGACCACATGGTGTATTAAATATCTCACATAATGTTTGTGATAAAGTACCTATATTATAGGTTAATTCTATTATATCTATATCTTCATGTCATACTTTTTCACCCCTCTTCATGGAAACTGCTAGAGCATATGGAGATAAGATTAACTTTGCAGTGCAACATAAAAAGTACTGTTTTATCTAAGTAATAGGCAGCCAAACTAATTAAAAACAACCACGATAATTACTCCATCAGTAGTGGCGAATCGCATTTCTAGCCATTAGTATTTAGTGTACGCTGCTAACTAACTGTGCTTGTTATTAGAACAGATGGTTTGAGAGGAAGTTCTGCGCGCATGCGCAGTGCGCCTGCACAGAGCTGAAGCGCAGGCAGCGCTATGAGAGACAGAGAGAGAAAAACACCCCTTATCTGTAGAGAAAGGCTCAAAAGTTCACTCGTTTCGCACAAAATTCTTTCTACGACTCACTCAGGTCACATATCGTACCGTGTTTCTATGTCTGTGATGCGGAGTGTCTAAGAGGTTTGTAAAATTATTTTTTCTTGTATTTTAACCACCGCTCTGCGCACTGACACAAAGACAGATGCTTACTCGATCTACACCATTATGTGCTGCTTTGGGAAAAACAAATCAGATACGTGCGGGGTTTAGTAGAATGATCTTTCTTTGTTTCGGCCTTAAAGCAACATTGTTGGCTGGGCTTTGTTATGGTTCTGTCTCTTGTTTGGGCCGTGCATGAAATTTAGGCCAAACGAGACGAGCCTTGGTCGGCTAACTTGGTTTCCTTGACTCTTTTTCTCTTCGTTTTCCGCGTCAGTTGCACAGCAAGCGGATATAACAGAAAGGCGACAAGCGTTCGGCGCTTATATGTATGTACAAACTTGTTCGAACGCGGTAACAAACACGGATATCGATTTATAACCAAAACTTGGGGCGGATGGGGCTGATATTGTAGCGCGTTACAGCGATGTCCGATTCGCGAACGAAAGAATCGTTATTTAGAGTCGAATCTTTTCAGTGAATTCATTGATTTGGTTCAAAAAGCCTATTTGAACGATTTGTTCGCGATTCACAATCGTTCCAAGCGGTTCTGAACTACTTATTCGTTAACAATCGAGAACCGACTCTTTCGGACTTGTCGATTTCCAGGGATTTTGATTCACAACTCTACGACTCATTAAATCTAGAACCATCTTTCAGATATTCATTATCAATATATATTATTTTATATGAAATGTTACATTTATTTTATAAAACAATAAATGTAAACAAAGCTAAAGCGAGACTTTTTCGCTAGAGTGTTGGCCGAAGGCTGGTACAACAAGATACTTTTAATTTGAGATGATTTGCTTTGGCCAATCCATTTGACCAGTAAACAAAAGTAGTTCCTATTTGTTTTGTTAAGTTTCAAAATGCATTAGCAGCCCTATTAGTGTAAAAACGAACCAATTTCTTTCAACCAGTTTTTTAAATATTCTGTAAAATAAATGTTAGTTAAATTTCAGCTATGGCATGTGCACCTCATTGTACTGCCACTATATCGGTTGTCATTATTTCAGCCATCAGTTGTTGACCATAAGTGCAGTGCAATATTTTTAAAAAGTACTTTTCAGAAAGTTCTTTCCTCAACATTTTTTTGTGTATGTCTTTGATTTCATAGTCTCAACTGTTTTACAATTGGCTTGTGTGTGTTCCTGTTCTTTAAATCAGTTATCAAACATCATAATGCCCTTTGCATTTATTGCTGCATTTTATGGGGGTTGTGCATTTCACTTGTCGACAGAACGTTCATAAACACAACTATTTTTTTTTTTAAATTTAGTTCTAGATTGTCTCGTTCACCCCACTCAAATCTGCCCATATCAGCGTTATGATATCAATAGTCTATAGTCAGAAATGTGGGCTACAAAGACTGAACTTGATGCAGTGCCAGTGTAGATGTGGTGTTAAAATCCAGTTATTCCTGCCAGGGTTCATTGAGTCTCTGCTGAGAGTGGCATCCCACCGAACCACCCTCATCTGCCAAGCTTTCCGCTCTGGAAGGCTCGCAAAACTCCCACAAGTGAGATTCAGCATTCTTACTGAGGTGAGTGTGTGTTTTCATAAGGTCAGTTATGAAGTGTAAATGAGTTAAATGAAGACTTGATTGTAGAGATTGGTGAATTCGGCTGGCGCATCGATGCGTTTCATCCAATACAAGTTAACTCAGTTGACATAACATATTGCTGATTACCACAGTAAATAATCAATAAATAACTTTATACAATGGAAGTAAACAGGGCCAGGAAATAATATTAAAATGCATAGCCTCAAGATATTAGTGATACAGTTGCTTACTGACCTTGTCTGTGTAGTAGTTCTTTCTAATTTTTTTGTTTTGTCATTATGATATAAGGCCGGTCATAATCTGTTCACCATGACTGGTGAAGAAAAACAGCCAGAAATCATTCATCTTTACTCACACCTGTTCATTTTCTGGCAGCATTCACAGATTTTACTTAGCTGACTAATAACTAGCAGTTCATTAATTTAGAAAAGCAGTCCCACCTCCATATATACAAAGAATGCATGGAAGAATTACATAAAATAACAGCTTCACATTTTGGTTGTTTAACCCTCGGGTTGCTGGCATTGCTTGCATTTCTTTCTCTATCTGCTGTTTTTGTGAACTAATGGACAAGTTGTGTTCTGTGCTAAATCTAATCTACATTATGCAACAAATGCTGTAGATTGATTTTGTTCTGAGTATTCTGGAAGTACTGTATGTTCTTTTGTTTTTCATTCCAAGTTAATAAGTTTTGCTGATTTTCATGACATGGATGCAAGGTTAATTCTGTGTCTGTGTGTTTAGGATGGCTTGTTTAGAAGCTGAGGTCAGTATGCACTGCTAGTCATTATTTCCAGTCACTCTGACGGCTGTGTCTCTGAGCTTGAGCCCAGGGATGACATGGAAACACAGCCTGCTGATCTCTGAACACAAGGTATTATTTGACTTTATACATTCTCAATGACCTCCTGTATTGCTCAGTGGTTGCCATTACTGTTATTTCTATGAATATTGGTTCTTTTTTGAAGCCCCTATAAGTAATTCACTTTGCCATCTACACTACTGTTAAAAAGATTGGGGTCAGTAAGATATTTTTTTAAAAGAAATGAATGCTTTTATTCTGCAATACGGTTGAGAACATTATTCTGCAATGATGCATTCAATTGATCAAAAGTGACTTGTTTGGCTTGACTAAAAATGATTTTACCACAAATATTAAGCAGCACAACTGTTTTCAACATTGATAATAATAAGAAATGTTTTTGAGCATCAAATCAAGATATTAGAATGATTTTTAAAGAACCATGTGACACTGATGGCAAATCTGAATTTTCAGCATCATTACTCCAGTCTTCAGAGGAATAAATTATATTTTAAAATGTATTAAAATATAAAGTAGTTATTTCAAATTGTAATTATATTACTGTTTTTACTGTATTTTTGATCAAATAACTGCAGCCTTGGTGAGCATAAGAGACTTTTTAAAAATATAAAATACATACTGCAAACTTTTGAACAGTAGTGACTTTTCTTGGCAAATGATAAAATGGTCAAAAAAATCCAATAGACTTACATTGTAGGAGGGACGTGAGCCACATATCCCAGAACCACCTAGAAACACTAGAAAAATCATTGTGGTCTGTTGTGTTCTTCATTTATAAGTCGCTTTGGAGAAAAGCGTCTGCTAAATGAATAAATGTAAATGTGGTGGTAAGTGTTGCTTTTTCAGAAAATGCAAAAATCTAGTTTCTTAGCAGAATACAAACTAAATTATGATTGAATGTTTATGTTAGCAACCACTATATATAAACTTTGACCTAATAGTGTTACCTCAGTTGTGATTATTTATAGACATTTGAGAGAGCTGCCTTGTGATTGTAACCAGTTCTCGTATTGGGAAATCATATTGACTCATTGACCTGTTTTGACTGCAGTTGTGTCTTGATTTTTGAAGCAGTGAGCTAAATCAGGGACGAGGAAGGTGAAAGCAGGCCATGTCACGGGTTCCCACACCCCCTCCCCCAGGGGAAATGACATCAGGACCTGTGGCGGAGAGCTGGTGTTATACACAGGTGAGAGAGACAGAGCGAAAGAGAACTGTTGTGAGTTGAGAATGCGAGTCATCAATGTCCCTCTTTTTTTTTTTTTTATATATATTTTTATCAACAGGTAAAAGTCGTGAAGTTTTCTTACATGTGGACGATTAACAACTTCAGCTTCTGTCGGGAGGAGATGGGAGAAGTTGTGAGGAGCTCGACCTTCTCCTCAGGCCCCAACGATAAGATGAAATGGTGGGTTTCACTGTGTTCTGAGTGTTGTCGACAGCTCTCAAGTGGCCTCTTTAATTCTTCTCTAATGCCCCGCCATCCTGCCCAACCAAACACACTCACAAACGTGCACAAATACAGCTTTGACCTTTCCAAAAATCATTGTCTGTGGAAGCACTGTGGCCCACTTTGATTTAGGTTGGGTTTACATTGAGCCATCTGGGACAGATTTCGGAGATCGCAAAAGATTTCTTTTGTCACTGACAGTTGATTAATTGCTTTTACGATGAATCCTAGTCTACGATGAAGTTCTGATAATACCAGACGTTTTTAATTACAGTCCTGCAGTGTGACTGCTTCTACGATGGCTTTCCGGACTAAAAATTAGCTAAAGAAACAATAAAATCACACATTTCAGTCATGTAACTTATTTTAGTTGCCAAATTACAGAATTGTGCGGTTATAGGTGGTTGTTCAGAAGCAGTGTTGTCTATGCTATTGTATTGGTTTAAAAAAAAATCTATAATTATTTGCATTTGACTGCATATGGATACATGCTTTATTTTCGTTTTTTTTTTTTTTAATTAAGAAATGTAATTATTTTGTTTTTTAATATTTTAAAGCGTATGTATGTGTGTGTGTGTGTATATGATGACAACAACTTTTGATCTCCTAACTGAACTCCTTTCCACAAATTGATCATAGGAATAAAAATGTGCGTTTGAATGCATGTTCGTGTTTCATTTTCAGGATCACGCATACTTTTTAAATAGGGACTGGCGGTGCTGAGCACGCATTCTACAAGTTAAGACATTACGCTCTGTTGTGCAATTAATTTTCCGCCATGCTCTTGTCAGTCATCTTGTCACTTACTCGAGAAATCTTGTCACATCCCCTATATATATAATATATTATTATTATTTTTTTTTTATAACACACTTTTTCTTTTTTCTGTAGGTGTTTGCGAGTGAACCCAAAGGGTCTGGATGATGAGAGTAAAGATTATCTCTCTCTGTACTTATTGCTTGTCAGTTGCCCAAAAAGTGAAGTGAGAGCAAAGTTCAAGTTTTCTTTACTGAACGCCAAAAGAGAAGAAACTAAAGCCATGGGTAAGAGTTTTCTGGCTGCTCAGAGGATTGAGTTGGGTTATGTGAAGTAACTAAATGTTTGATTTGTATTTGTGCTTCTGTTTTCTCCTAACAATTCAGAAAGCCAAAGAGCCTACCGCTTCGTCCAGGGAAAGGACTGGGGCTTCAAGAAGTTCATCAGGAGAGATTTCTTGCTGGATGAAGCTAACGGACTTCTTCCTGATGACAAGCTCACTCTGTTCTGTGAGGTACGGTATCATGTACTGTTTCATGTATACTAAATGTTTTGGTGTAATAATGTCCTTGCTTCAAACCAATGACTCATTTGTTTAGGTGAGTGTGGTCCAGGACTCCGTAAACATCTCTGGCCAGTCGAACACAAACATGCTGAAGGTTCCGGAGTGTCAGCTTTCCGACGACCTGGGTAACCTGTGGGAAGGCTCTAGGTTCACAGACTGCAGCTTGTTCGTAGGAGGGCAAGAGTTCAAAGCGCACAAATCCATACTGGCAGGTGAGATTAGTCATCCAAACACAGCATTGACAGATGCTTGGGGTAGACCCAGATTTTGCCTTGCTAAAAAGACAAGCTGCACAGACAACGGAGAATGTTCAGTGAAATGATAATGAGGCACGTGATGAATTTGGCAGTACTTAACGCACATATGATTCACTTGAAACTGATGATTCATGTTTCCTTTGACAGCGAGGTCGCCAGTATTCAATGCCATGTTTGAACACAAAATGGAGGAGAGTAAAAAAGTAAGTGGAAAAAAAATACACACTACCTTTCAGAAATTAGTACAGACTGTATTAATGAATGAAATGTTCAAGGTGTCTGAATTCAGTATTCACAGTAGTTTAAAATATGACAATCTCAGTTAAACTGTAATAAAAAAAAAAAAAAAAAAAAAATATATATATATATATATATATATATATATATATATATATATATATATATATATATATAATATATGTATATGTATATGTATATGTATATGTATATATATATATGTATGATAGAATTTATAAAATATCAAAATAAATACTTATTTTTATAAAAATTGTAAAAAAAAAAAAAAATCACACATATATATATATATATATATATATATATATATATATATATATATATATATATATATATATATATATATATATATATATATATATATATATATATATATACAGTCCAGTCCAGTCCAAAAGTTTGGAACCACTAAGATTTTTAATGTTTTTAAAAGAAGATTCGTCTGCTCACCAAAGCTACATTTATTTAATTAAAAATACAGTAAAAAAAGTAATATTGTGAAATATTATTACAATTTAAAATAACTGTTTTCTATTTGAATATATTTCACAAAGTAATTTATTCCTGTGATCAAAGCTGAATTTTCAGCATTGTTACTCCAGTCTTCAGTGTCACATGATCCTTCAGAAATCATTCTAATATGCCGATCTGCTGCTCAAGAAACATTTAATGTGTACAATTGTACAAAATATTTGTGTACAATATTTTTTTTTTTCAGGATTATTTGATGAATAGAAAGTTCAAAAGAACAGTGTTTATCGGAAATCTAATCTTTTGTAACATTATAAATGTCTTTACTGCCACTTTTGATTGATTTAATGCATCCTTGCTGAATAAAAGTATTAATTTCTTTAATTTCTTTTCAAAAAAATAAAAATAAAAATTCTTACTGACCTCAAACTTTTGAACGGTAGTGTATAATAAAAAAGAAGCTTTGTATTTCAGATAAATGCTGTTCTTTTGAACTTTCTATTCATCAAGGAATCCTGAAAAAAAAAAAAAAAAAGTACACAACTGTTTTCAACATTGAAAATAATCATAAATGTTTATTGAGCAGCAAATCAGCATATAAGAATGATTTCTGAAGGATCATGTGACACTGAAGACTGGAGTAACGATGCTGAAAATTCAGCTTTGCATCACAGGAATAAATTACTTTGTCAAATATATTTAAATGGTACACAGATATTTTAAATTGTAATAATAGTTCACAATATTACTGTTTTTTTTTTTTTTTTACTGTATTTTTAATTAAATAAATGTAGCCTTGGTGAGCAGACGAAACTTCTTTTAAAAACATTAAAAATCTTAGTGGTTATATATAATATAATATGCCGTTTTATAAAACTTGCCATGTTTACCATAAAGCTGCAGTTAATATTTTGCAATATTTCCTATTATTTTGTAATTTTAGAAAATTTTGTAATTCTAAACCAGATTAGGTTTTAAATTTTCTCAACCCTATTGCAGAACCGTGTGGACATCAGTGATGTGGAACCGGATGTTTTTAGGGAAATGATGGTATTTATTTACACCGGTAAAGCTCCTAACCTGGAGAAAATGGCCGACAACCTTTTAGCTGCTGCAGACAAGGTAAGAGACTCTTGATCTTCCCGCTTTGAAGGACAAACATTTTGGTTTTGGTTCTGTTATTATGCTATCTGCTACCTGCTGTCTGTTTCTTTTTAGTATGCTCTGGAAAGATTAAAGGTATTATGTGAGGAGGCTCTCTGTAACAGTTTGTCTGTAGAAAATGTGGCCGACATCCTCATTCTGGCTGACCTGCACAGCGCAGAGCAGCTGAAAGCACAAGCCATAGACTTCATTAATAGGCAAGTACAAACACTCAATTCATAATCATTTAATCCTTAAAATGCCTTTTGTACACTTAACAATTCATGTTTACTGAACACTTAACCATAATTTTATTTACTTTGCAAATATTTGCCAATTTAATGCCTAACGAGTTTAACTGGGCTGTCTTAAAAGGATGCATGATGGGAGAGTTTAGAGTGAAAATGCAATACATATATTATAAAAATAATCATCAATGATGAAGGGTTTACAAAACAGTGTGAAAGGAGGTGGACTAACTAAAATAGTCCAACATAGTTTAACATTTTAATATAAAAGATAAGTATAACAATAATAAAATTATCACCATCTTGTTTAAAGAATCCTTTTTGGCTTTAAATGACTGATTAAAAGCAGAGCTGACAACTATATTAATTGCAATTATTTGTATGACACTAAATCACCTGCTAAATTGTAATTTGTCCTAATGGTGACAGCCTTAGCTGCAGTGCATTCTGGGAGCTCTGTATGAATTCTTCTGTGTTTTTTCCTCAGATGCAGTGTTCTTAGACAGCTGGGCTGTAAAGATGGGAAGAACTGGAATAGCAAGTATGTGTGCCAACATGTTACAGTCTCTCAGTTTTTCGCAAATAAAAGCACCCAACATATCTGTATATAGCAGGAAGCTCCAGTTTGTGCAGTAATTATGTGACTAAGATACCTGTAAAATCAAATGATTAACAGCCTGTGAGGATTTTTTTTTTTGCGAGTTACCTTGCACAAAAACGCATAACTCTTATTGTATTGAATGTTTGAAAGGAATAATCTGGGTTCAGTGATATCTAAGCGCTATCAACAGCATCTGTGGCATACTTTTATTTATTATCATGCAAAATACCCACAGGAACAACTTTGTTACAGGCGATTGAACTTGTGGTTATGGGTTACCAGTCATCATCTCACCACTCAGACAACATTACAGCTTAAATAATAAAAACTAAAGCAGTAAGCCTTAGGGAGCTAGTGTATTACAGTGAATAATAAAAAAAATATATATGTATATTAATATAATATAAAAACATATAAAACAGAAAAAAAAGTAAAATAATTTATTCCTGTGATCCTGATCCTTCTGTGCATTCAAAAAACCTTCAAAAATGATCCACGATCCTTCAAAAAACAGTCTAATATGCTGATTTTCAAAACATTTCTAATCAATGTTGAAAACCGTTGTGCTGATTAATTTTGACCAAAAATTAGGGTTCTTTGGTGAATAGAAAGTTAAAAGAACAACATTAATTTGAAAGAGAAGTCTTTTGAAACACTATAAATCTCTTTGCTGTTACTTTTATTCAGCAAGCATGCATTAAACTAATCAAAAGTATTAATTTAAAAAATGACTTCATATTTATATATAATAAATAAGTCTAAATATATATTTCATTGTAAGTTTATTTATATTCTCCGGATCATTTTGCACCATTACTGTACTCTAGATGTGATATTTATTTTTCTAAACCACATGCCACGGATGCTGTGAATAGAGCTTAACTTGTTTTGAACCCAGAACATTCCTTTTAATTAGCATGATTTCACTGAATGAATAAAAATCCCAGATTATTTTTACTCATTTCATCAGTGTATAATGAATGTTATGTCATTTATAGATAAGAACCTTGAGGCTTGTTTTTGCTCTTTTGCAGTCATGCTGCAGACATTATGGAGACTGCGGGTTGGAAAGCGATGATTCAATCCCATCCTCACTTAGTAGCCGAGGCATTCCGCGCTCTCGCATCAGCCCAGTGCACCCCTTTTGGTCTGCCTAGGAAACGACTAAAACAGTCCTGACCTTTGCCCTCAGACTTCTTAGAACAAAACGCATGAGGAGGCAACTACCCCACCAAGCCCTACTTCCCCCTCCTTTTTGCCCCCTCTTCACTCACTCTTACCAGAGACACGATGGAGGAGTTAGTTCAAACCACAGTGCTAAAGAAGAAAATGGACTTCGCTGTGCTGTTTACTTTGGGCGTCATTTGAGAAATGGCCTTAAAGGATTTGCCCCTCCGCTCCTTTGTGTCTCTATGTGTAGCTACGTGCCTGCTGCGACTGATCCCAGACCTGTCTGAATTGCACTAGCTCCTACATAATGCAGTAGTTTTAACATGGTGGTGTTTAGGACCTTGTATGTTACTTGTTCTTAAAGGGGGGAGGGTTGCTTTAGCCCCTCTTATGAACTTGTGGTCTGACGTTTCAAAAAACCAAGTATACACTCACTAAACGCATACCCACGCACACGCATCGAGTGCAAAGATCGTCTCCACTGACACTTTTAAAGTGATGGTGTTGCCTATATTGCTGGCAGTATGTCGCATTGTATGTTTATCATCATTAAAATTGGCAAAGTATTAACTGAGGTCGTGCTGTAGAGTACTTGGTGAAATGTGATGCAATTCACATTGAGTATTACACGAAAACGGCTAAAGATGTCGATATTTTGCACCCTAAACTATTGGTAAATATGAAGATTTGTTTACCGTGCTGTTTACAGAAATTGTTTTCCCTTTTTCGCAGAGTTACATCTGAATTTAGTTGAAGTTATTTTCCATGGTTTAACGTACTCTATGGATCAGGAGATTTCTTTGTGTTGGAAAAAATGTATTGTGGTTCAGATTAACTTTGATTTATTGCTTTGGAAATAAAATCGAGAGAAAACAAATCAAATGTTTTTTTTTTTTTTTTTTTTACAAAGCAGTGTTTTTAAAGTCGACATGAACAGGGAAAAGAATATAATGAATTCAAAATGATGACTTGAGAAATTCGCTCAATTCAGAGTTAATGTTCTTTCATCAAACAGAAGAGACCTGTTTTCATTATCCATAAAAAAAAAAACTTTTTCCATTATTTTTTTATATAATGAATTTTGAATACATTGTTCAGCAAATTTGAAAAGTTTTTGTAATTTAATACGTCTCCCCTGCATGAAAACATTAAACCTCTGAAAATTTAGCCAATGTGAAAGACATTTCAAATTTATCTCAGATAACTTTAGCCATTTTTCCCTCTTTTATTTTTTAATTGGTACATTTTGCCATGGTTCTATTGAAATTAATTTAACTCTATTTAAAACCTCAGGCTCTGTTTGAGATCAGTGAAATGAGATGTATTACAGCTTTGTTCTCCATTAGCATTACGTCACCTGTCTAATGGATACTATATATAGCTTGTTGTAAACAGTCCATATTCTCTTTGGTCTGTGGATTCAAAAGTCAAAGTGAATGAACTTTTAAAAAATCTTCCCTTTAGTCTTTAAACATCTGGAGACGACTTAAGCTGAGATCAAAGCCAGCGTGCTGCAAATCCTCAAACACCCAGTTTACCAGGCCATGCCATTACAAAAATCACACTGATGTTATATGTATATTTTTCAGATCAGAGTCTGCATGTATGACCAGACAGCAAATGAAATGTTTTTCTGCTGATGTGAAACAATGTTGTCTTTTTTTTTTTACAAATGGCAGAATTTACAGACATCAACTGAGATTCTCCTCTGGTAGCATGGGAGGGACACTAAGGCTTTTAAGAAGATTTTGAAGAAAATGTAGTACAGATTTGACTTCCAACACTTTGGCAACCACAATTTTTGTTTGTTCACAGCATGCACACATGCAAGGATTTCTATCCAACTTGCAAAGTTGTACAACCGGAAATCTGCCGACAGTCGGGCCTCGCTTTTAAAATGTTGCTTAGAAACCGTCCTACATTTGATCGTACGATCAGTTCTCAAAAGCGCATACGCCGTTCTTCATTCTCCAATTATAAATCGCAAATGATCTTGAAATTGGGCATAGCTAAATGGTTTCAAATCTCTGCCTTGTAAACGTCACCTAATTAATGTCATTAACATAAAAGAGCACCAGTCAACATCCAAATCCTTTACTTGAGAATGGCGAGCGGCAAGAATTGCTTATATTTCCCTAAATACCTGCAGTTCTCCGACTCACTGCCACAAGGAAAAATGTGAATGTCTGTTTAGGCCCTGACGTCTAAGCACTTTTCCCACATCAAGGACTGTTTTAATAAATACGAATGTTGGCGTGGATTTTACGTACACTCTAAATTCAAATCTTTGCGTATGCATGTTTTATAAATGAGGCAGTTGGAGTCAATAAACAAAAAACAAGGGAGGGTTCTGGAAACGCAAATCTCGTCTTTTTCTTTAATAATGAAACAAAATACAAAAGATCTAAGGATACAGTGGAGCACATTACGGCTTCAACATTACTCTTAGTTACTGACTTTTTGTGAACACAAAAACGTTGGCATGAAAAGGAGGGCATCACAAATGGTTGCAACACAAGATGTTTTATATATTTTTTTGTGTGTTGTTCTTGAATCCCAGCTTATGTTGATTGGGAAATGTTTGTATCTTTTATAACTTCACACTGATGACATCACAACAGTCACTGATAAAGGGTTAGGGGTCACTGTGGAAACTGTAGATGTGTTGGTTTTGCCCAAGCATAAGTTAAAAACACAAATCAGGCTTCAGGAAATCAGCTCTTAAGCCTGGGTTAAGTTTGGGTTAGTTCACCCAAAAAAGAAAATTCTGTCATCATTTACCCTAATTTTGTTCCAAACTTTCTTCTCTGGAACAGAAACATAAATTGTAAAAATGATGGCAGAAAAACAATTTCTGTTTTGGGTGAACTTTTCCTTTCATTAACTGCCCTAGAAGGAGGAAAAGTCAGGTAGAATAGAAAGAGTGGTTCCTCCTCTGACCTTGCTTCCATTTATCCAGTTCTTTGTGGAACAGGACAAGGAAACTATAGGCCGGAGAGGCTGTAACACTGAGTTGTCACCTCAGATCCCTTAACACATCCAATCTAGGCTGTACTATCCTACAGAGGTATAGGGAGTGTCACTGTGGTAGTTGTAGTCTGGGCAGACCTTCTGTACTAGCTTGTAGTCTGCACTGAAGAAGTCAATGTAGATGCAGATGACCTTGAAGGGCTTGGAGCAAAGCCAGGAGACATGGCTTTGGGTCTGCTCCTGGAAGCATACCCTGTTCGGGAAGTCACTGCAAACAGACGTCCTCTTGCTGCGGTCCGTCTTCTCGTATTCCACTCGACAATTGAAGGCCTTATTGTCTTTGGGTACCTCTATGGTTTCCTGTTGAGTGATCTCAAAATCGACAGCCTTGGAAGGCGGAACCAGACTGACGGACACGTTGCCCAGGCCGGTGGAATTGTGGCGGAAATAGACGCTGAAGGTTCCGTTGCCGTGGTCAACAATCTTCCCGGTAATGAGAAGGTTAAGCTTGACTGTTTTGATGTTTGAATGGAAGTCGCCCCAACCAAACATCTTCTTAAACTTTCCTGTTTTCACATAGGGACGACGTTTGGCCCTCGAAAGGGTTCCTTCAGTATCAGTGTGGTTAGATAACCAAGCCCACAGATCCAGTGCCCCAGGGTCCAGGGCAGCTTCACGGCTCTGGCTGTTAGATTGGGACGTGTGGGAGAAAAGCCGCAGGGATTTGAGAATCCCTGAACGAGAGCCGTAAGGAGAGACACTTTCCTTCTTATCACTCTCTCCCCAACCCAGAGGAGACAGAGCTGCTCTGAGCTCCGCGCCACATGTGACCTTCAAAGACAAAACCAGGAAGAGGACTGTTAACCGCAAAGGTTGTAGAAGCTAATGTATATTGAGAAAAATAACAATTCTAATCCAAACCAGTGATTTATCTTAAGGTTTACATGAAATGTTATTCAAAACCCACTCTATTTCCATAAGGTTACCTATTTCTGTGGGTCTTTATCCATTGAGAATTAATTGTATACAGAAGACAAGACATTTCAGGCACCATATGGGGTTTCTTAGATTGCTACACTAGTGGAACCATTTGAAGAACTACTAGGAAACGTTTTGAAGGTGCTTCAAATATATTAGGCTCTGTATACATCTATCAAGGTATTAAGATACATTTTGGTCGATCGGATCCCAAGTAGATGAGGGTGACACATCTTGTTTACACCTGGAGTTTTAATCCATTTCTTTTGTCCACTTTCAACCACTTCTGTCTTGATTTCTTTGAGGGGAGGGTCTATAGGTGGGCTTTTTCAGATCTTTCGGTTTAATGGACGAAATTACATCACATAAATTTACATATGAAAGTGCTCGGAGATGACGGAAAAACATATGGAGAGCAGCAGCTTTCGTTTCTGCTCTGATAGCCGCAAGACCATGCTGAATGTGGTGAGCGTATGTTAGAAACTGGAAATAGTGAGAGAACATTGTGCTTGATACATTTTTAGTCTTCAAACTAAACTTAGGTCTTCAGCTAACAAGGTTTAAATCTCATCTGGTTAGCGTACTTCCCATAATGTTTATGGGTTAAGACAGTAGGCGGACAGCAAGCATTTTTTGCGGCTGTTTAAACACATTCAACCACATGAGCTACAATGCGTTTTCGAATACCTCTGGAAGTGGTCAAAAAATGGACAAGCTCAAAACGTTTTAGATCCTGTTCACACCTGTATTTAGCATTGTCCACTTGTGATCCGATCGACCAAAACGCATCTTAATACCAGGTGTAAACAGGACCCTGTTGTGTACTCAAGGAACGTTCCCTTATGATGGGCTTGCTGGAGGTACCAATGATAGTTTTTAGAGTTCTTGCAGAAACTGGTTTCCATTTTGAAGGTTCTCCAGAGGGTTCTACCACTGTATCAATCTGATGAACCCTAAATGACGCCTCAAGCATCTTTACACAAAAAGGTATCATTTCATACCAAACTTTAAAAATGTAAAGATACTCAAGAGACCATTATGATATACCAGAAAAATGCTCTAGGAAATCTAGTCAAAAATGCTTTTTAGGGTGCCTCAAAAATTCAGAAATGTGTATTAAGAGTGAAATTTTGATTTCAAGTTGCATGAGAGCATAACAACATATTTAGATTCAGTGAACATTCATATTACTCTATTAAGGTTCCTGAAATACCATAAACAGATGCGCACACCTCGGATGCAAAATTATACAGTACATGAATACAGTATCTAGTACAGAGCTAGTACGTAGAAGAAATCAAAGGAGATGCATCACTACATAAATAATCATAACATTAAGAATGAGAAAGTGAAAGCTGCATCAGCCTTGTTTAAATGATGCAAACTGGATGTAACATCTCCAGGGAATGAAACTGCTCACTGCAATGTGAGTTTACTATTTACACACAACAAACACCTAAACCTTAAAAAAGTGACATCCTCACACACCCCGCAAAACTGGTTCTTAAAAAACAACCATGACTCCAGCTAGAGCTTTTAGTCTAGAGTTTCATCTTAGTATTACAGACAATCAGTGTGTTTACTTTGTTTGCACTGTAGGCATGGTGAAATATGAATGCAGAAAACCGCACAGGAAAGACCAAAGGAGGAAGATCAGGGAACAGCTGCCCTACTCTTCTCTATCTCTCTATCTTTCAGCAAAGCTCAAAAGACTCTCACACATACTTTGAAAGGCATAATTTGATAGAATGAAAGAGTGTATATGTCCCAAAAGGCTGTTTATCTCCCCAAGTATATATTCAGCTTTCTCCAGCATTTCTCTTTCATTTTCAGAGATAAAGAACCAAAGCGGGTAGATATTTAGGAGACAGATAATCTGTTCTGTACAGGAAAAATGAGAATTTAAACCAGTCTTAAGGGGCAATTTTTTGAAATTGAGATTTATACATCATCTGAAAGCTGAATAAATATGCTTTGCATTGATGTATGGTTTGTTAGGATAGGACAATATTTGAAAATCTGGAATCTGAGGGTGCAAAAAAATCAAAATATTGAGAAAATTAAGTCCTTAGCATTGCATATCCACCAACTTAATGGTAGGAAATTTACAAAAAATCTTCATGGAACATGATCTTTACTTATTATCCTAATGATTTTTGTCATAAAAGAAAAAAAAAAATCATTAATTTTGACCCATACATGTATTGTTCGCTATTGCTACAAATATACCCGTGCTACTGATGACTGATTTTGTGATCCAGGGTCACAAATATATTTCAAAATTAAGACTTCAAATTAGAATTAGAGATTAGACAGACTTGTACTTAACATGAAGTAAGTACATTTTATTAAAGTTCAAAGATGAAAATAAGTTAAGGGAAATAAATAATACAAATCTGGCTTAGTGATGGCAATGAAAGAATGGTCTCTTGAGAGAAGACTTAAGGATGAGCCATCACACAGGTTGTCATTTCATCTTAAACTGGCTTAAACTGGTTTCTGGGCTAAAGCCTTAAATTAAACCCCATGCTGGCTTTGTAAAGTCAATTCATATGCATTCAAATTAATCTTTAGGGAGGAAAAAAAAATTAGACGCATTCTGTTCTCCTTTGAGAAATAAGTAAAACTGATGGATTAAAGGCCCAGCGGAAACTGGATTATTTGAAATTTTATAATAGAAATGATACAAAAAAGCCACAGCATATTCTAACGGCAAATTTGGATTATCCAAACAGTTTTGCCTCTATTCAATAAAAATAATTAAAAATAAACTATACAATAATCTATTATTAAAATAATTAAATAATTCACATTTGTTTATTTTTAAATCCATACCTACCTGTTTTCTCAAAACAAAATCATAATACTACCAAAAATAGCTCAACAACGACGACTGATAGTTATAGAGATAGAAGGGTGAGTTGCAGTGATAATAATACACAATGTCTTTTTCCATCTCTCACCAGTAATAGACCCTGAGAGAAGAAAAGGTTCATTAACTCCGGCAAACCAAATGCTGTAATGTCACATGCTTTAATTAAAATAATTTAAATAAAACTCATACCATGTATAAGCAGAGCATAAGCAGGGCAGGGTAACACTGGCACATCTTGTGTTTTATGAGTCCAGATCTGAGTTAGGAAAGATCAGGTCCACTTGTGGCAAGGTCTTGTGTCAGTATGCCTAAAAACACAAAAACCATCATGCGATGAGGAAATACATAACATTTGTGTTAAGAACAAACAAAAGACAACAAGAAATGGTCAAACTTTACAGTGTAATTATTTTAGCATGTCATTGTCCAATAACAGGTTAAAATGAATATGAATGCATAAAAGAAAGCATACATTTTAAGACCTATATAACCGGTCAAGTTTACTGGTTGACATATAATCATTTTAATCACCTTATAACTTTTTTGCAGAACCGGTGGTGTGAAAAATAAATTTTTAAATAAAAAAAAAAAAAAAAAAAAAAAAAAAAAAAAGGACAAACAAACCATGTAGTCTCTCAAATAAAATAAATATTTTTAATAGAATTACAATGTTGTTTAAATTAGTTTTTAATTACGATCGGCAGAAAATTACTGAACATTATTAATGAACAAGCAGTTATTTTTAAAAAGATGCTTTACATGAAATAGGTGCAATGTAATGTGAAGTGTTACCAAATAAATAAATAGCAAAGTATATGTAATATCATTCATCTGTATAAATATAACTCACCTTTCTACTGTAGAGCTGGATCCTTACATCTCTGTGCAGTGAGCATCCTTACAGAGTCGTTCACAGATTGCATAAAGAGAGGATGAAACCGGGTGAAGACAAACATCGCTCCTCGACAGTCCAAACTCAAAGTGATCAGCAATAAAAACTTTTTTTGCATTTGATTAAAACAATATAATCTTCTTCTTTACTCAGCGTGGCTTATGTCCAGCTGCATTAAATCCTCTTAGCTCTGCTCATCTGGCTGCATGCCTTTCCTCTGCAACACTCACATATCCTAACACGATTATGTGTGCATGTGATTGTCCATCCAAAAAAAACAAATAATAAAACTGCTCTCTAAGCAGTCCTCTGGGTAAAAGTCCGGTTTTGCAGCATTCTTGCCTTCTCGCTCTTCCTAAACTGATGTTGTGTGTGATGGATCAGTGCGCTTTTGGGTTGTGACAGTGGAGTCACTGAGCCCAACCCCTCAACATCAGCACCAATAACAGCACACATCACAGTTTCAAGATTTTTAATGTATGTAAACCCATTTAAAACCACTAAGTGTACACTCTGTGTTGAAAAGCACTTTGTTGGTTCATAAAACAGTAGAACACTTGCCTTGTGGGCAGGGTTTATATTTTTGTGATAAAATTCAGAGGCAATTTTGGCTGATCTTTCCTCATGAGACTGCAAACATTTTTATTATAAAGATTATAAAAATTCTTTTTTTTTTTTAATATTAGGGAGACTAAGGTAGTTCAAATTTCAGTGAATATTTCTCAGGGTGGCTTTATTTTTGGAAATCAGTTTCTGCATAGACAAATACCGGATATGTCTTGGTAATAAAAAGCTATTAAACATTTAACCCAGAATCAAAATGAACATGTTTACCTTACTCCACATAGTGTGCTAATGAAAGACTAAATGCTAAAAATGTAAAAGGCAACAAAAATTAAACCACTGTTTTTCCAAACAAATATTGTAATGACTTGCATACATTCAAACATTTAAATTGTATAAAAACTTGCCCCAACCTTTATGGAAATTAACAGTTAAATTAGTTTCTGTTTCATTCAACAGCTATTACAAAAATATTATACTGGAGTTTACATTTAAGGAGGTATAACTGCTAGTGAAAACACATTTGTATAATTTTACCTTTGACTCAAAGCCTACCTTCTATCTATATATTACATTCAATTACATTATGTATTATCAATTCAGCCACAACAAGAATTAAGTGTCATAGAAATGCCAGGGCAGGCCTTAAAATAGAGGCGATAGTTGTTTAATAATCATATACACCATATTGCCAAAGGTTTTGGGACGCTGCCTTTACGTGCACATGAACTTTAATGACATCCCATTCTTAATCCGTAGGGTTTAATATGGCGTTGACCCACCCTTTGCAGCTATAACAGCCTCAACTCTTCTGGGAAGACTTTTTACAAGGTTTAGGAGTGTGTTTATAGGAATTTTTGACCATTCTTCTAGAAGCGCATTTGTGAGGTCAGGCAGTGATGTTGGCGAGAAGGCCTGGCTCGCAGTCTCTGCTCTAATTCATCCCAAAGGTGCTCTATCGGGTTGAGGTCAGGAATCTGTGCAGGCCAGTCAAGTTCCTCCACACCAAACTCACTCATCCATGTCTTTATGGAGCTTGCTTTGTGCACTGGTGCGCAGTCATGTTTGAACCGGAAGGGGCCATCCTCAAACTATTCCCACAAAGTTGGGAGCATGAAATTGTCCAAAATGTCTTGGTATGGAAGCATTAAGAGTTTCTTTCACTGGAATTAAGGGGCCAAGCCCAACCCCTGAAAAACAACCCCACACCATAATCCCCCCCTCCACCAAACTTTACACTTCACAATGCAGTCAGGCAAGTCCCGTTCTCCTGGCAACTACCATACCCAGACTGGTCTATCAGATTCCCAGACAGAGAATCGTGATTCGTCACTCCAGAGAACATGTCTCCACTGCTCTAGAGTCCAGTGGCAGCGTGCTTTACACCAATGCATCCAACGCTTTGCTTTGCACTTGGTGATGTAAGGCTTGGGTGCAGCTGCTCGGCCATGGAAACCCATTCCATGAAGCTCTCTACGCACTGTTCTTGAGCTAATCTGAAGGACACATAAAGTCCAGAGGTCTGTAACTATCAACTCTGCAAAAAGTTGGCGACTTCTGCGCACTGTGCGCCTCAGCATGCGCTGACCCCGCTCTGTGATTTTACATGGCCTCCCACTTCGTGGCTGAGTTGCTGTTGTTCCCAATTGCTTCCAGTTGTCCGTGGAATATTTAGTAGTGAGGAAATTTCACGAATGGACTTATTGCACAGGTGGCAACCTATCACGGTATCACGCTTGAATTTACTGAGCTCCTGAGAGCGACCCATTCTTTCACAAATGTTTGTAGAAGCATGCCTAGGTGCTTGATTTTATACACCTGTGGCCATGGAAGTGATTGGAACACCTGAATTCAATGATTTGGAGGGGTGTCCCAATATTTTTGGCAATATAGTATATAGTGTGTGTGTGTGTATTATATATATATATATATATATATATATATATATATATATATATATATATATATATATATATATATATATATATATATAAAATTAGTCAAACCAAAATGTATTCAGGCACCTTGAACATTTCATTCATTAATAGTAATATTTACAATAGTTTAAAAAAAATGGTGATAAAATAGGTCAAGATCTCAGAGTTAAACTGTGTCAGAAAAAAATTATCTTAATTATGACAAATAACACTTAAGCAAAACATGATCAGGTCAAAGTGTCTGAATAATTTTCGGTCCCAAGTTTTATTGGTAGTCTACTGTATGAAGAATGTTTGGGAATTTTTTACTTTATTTTGTTATCCTCAGCCCAGCGAATGCACAAATGCACGTTTGTTTGGAAACAGCTCCGCTCTGTGGTTATTTCAGCAACTGCAGTTCAAGCCACCTTGGAGTTAACAGCACAGAGGAACAGATGTGTTAATGCAAGATTTATTAACTCATGCAAATGCCAATGTTAGAACACAAATAAAGGAGCAATACAATAAATACCAGATTTTTTTCAGATCTATTAATTAAAAGTAACAGAGGAAACAAATCTTAATAGCAGCAATGCATGTCTCTTCAATTAAAACAACAGAAATAATTGCAAAACTCCCATTGATGCTTATTTGCAGGGCTCTTTAATAATCTGGTTCTGTTTTTTCACCAGTGTGGCTAACATAGACATGAAGTTTGCCTTCTGTACGGCAGGTTTTGTATCACCAGAGGCAGAGACTTTCTTCTTGTTCCCTCGTTTAATCTTAGGCTTCACGCTGAAGAGATCTGTGGGTGTCCTGAACCCATCCAAATCCTCAGACAACTTTTCCTGCTGCTCATTCTGGAAACCTTTCTGGGCTTCACAAATCTCTCCATGTTCATGCTGCTGCCGAGTGCTTTTCCTTTGTTCCGCAGTTTCCACAGCAACAGTTTCAGTCGTGTCATCAAACTTCAGCACCCGCCGCGTTCCGTCTATGCCATCAGACACTTCCTGCTCGTTCAATTTGCCCCGGACATTAGTCCTCCTCTGTTTGCTGGAGGCATCCGAGTTCTGCTTGAGATCTGCATTTAATCCTGAAATCTTCTCATCTACAAGCAGTCTGTCCTCCTGTGTCACACTGACACTGAGGTTGAGTGGAGAAAGCTGCTGAGATAATGTGTCGTTTATGGAAGAAGACTTTCTTTTCACCGAAGAGTTCCACCCTCCAACGGGTGGCCAGACCACAGCTCGCGGCCTCTTACGATGCCGTGGCTTTGCTTTGGTAATAGACAGGTCAGTCTGAATGGAGTTTAGATACTTGCAGCGACGCAAACTCCTAAACATATGCACACAAAATGACTTTATTTACCACTATTATCATGGTACTTGGGTATTTACATCTTCTTTGAATAGTATCATTGTAAGTTACATTGTGCTCACATAAAAACAGAAAAAGTTTACTGTTTTTACTGTATGTTTGATCAAATAAATGCAGTCTTGGTAAGTATAAGAGACTTCATTCAAAGTTAAACGCCAATGGTATGTATATACTGTATTAATTTATTCAAAAAATAAATTACTTTTAATAAAAAAATTCTAAATAATACTACTAATAATAATAATAATAATAAATCAACAAAATCAACAACCATATATTATAAATATAATATTACAATAATATTCAAGCAGGCTGGGTTAGAAAAACACAAAATGAATGGAAAATAGACAGAGTGCACCATCACTGAAGTGGACCACAATAGCTGGGTTTCCATAAAGCGTAAAGCAAATCTTTTCAAAATTCAAAAAAAAAAAAAAAAACAACAACAAACATTTCCATCAAGTTGTTAGAGTGGATGAGGGTAACATTGGTAACCTAGTAACCAACAGTAATTAAAACACCATCAGCGGAAACAGCCTATTAGTCACATGGGTTTAATGTTCGCTACGTCAGGATTTATTTGGCAAATGCATTTCCATCTTCCATTATTTGCATCAACTTTTTTGCACAAGTCAAAAACCACCTCAAGTGAGCCTAAACTATTTTGCAAATTAAGGGATTTTTTTCCTTTCAAAATATGGAGTTTCCATCCCTCGTTTCTGATGCGATACTTCAAAATGCGCATAACAACAGGGTGATGGAAACAGCTAATGATATCTTAGCCCATTTTCAAGATCGGGGCAGTTTGTGTAATGAAAAGTTTGGGTCTGAGTTTGTTTCTTTACAGGTTACCGTTTGGAAGTGTGCTAATCTTGCAATACTTATCAGTTGATTCTGATAATAAATGACATATTGACTCACCTCTGCTGAAACACATGAGGTCTGGAGCAGTTTACTTGATTTCTGTTGATGGCTGCAGAATCTGAGCCTTGCACTGACAGCTTCCTGATGCGAGTCAGGCTTGTCCACAATAATCTGAAGGTCAACATTCACACAATTCACATTCAATGTAATCAACTTAAACTTAACTTATTAAAAGGGGTTCACTACTGGCAAGATGGGCTTTTCATAAAACCTGGCTGTCTATGCAGCAGAAAGACGATCGATATGACTAGAGAAAACAGAAAAGGTGCTGTGGTGTTCTGCTTAGCCAAAAAGGTTGGGACACATCAACAATTTTGTCTTGTATGACAATGAATGACTTAGGACATTTCTCATCTATTCTTTATAATGTAAAGTCTTTAAAGGATTAGTTCGCTTCAGAATTAAAGTTTCCTGATAATTTACTCACCCCCATGTCATCCAAAATGTTCATGTCTTTCTTTCTTCAGTCAAAAAGAAATGAAAGTTTTTGAGGAAAACATTCAAGGTTTTTTCTCCATATAGTGGACTTCAACAATTACCACCGGGTTGAAGGTTGAAATTTCAGTTTCAATGCATGATCCCAGCCGAGAAGTAAGGGTCTTATCTAGCAAAACGATCGGTCATTTTCTAAAAATATATACATATACTTTTATCCACAAATGCTCATTTTGCACTGATCTGTAATGCGCCACGCATTACGTAATCACGTTGGAAAGGTCACGCGGCAGAAGTGACGTAGGTGGAAGTACCGAGCAAGTGTTTTCAAAGCGAACATGCAAAGAATAAGTCAAACGACCTTTACAAAAAAAAAAAAAAAAAAGGTAAAACAACGATATCGGACAATTTTGAAGTTGGAGGAGAAAATGAGATGGAGTTTTTCGAATTAATGTGGTACTTCCGCCTACGTCACGCATGACATTTCCAATGTGATAACGTAATGTGTGGCACAGTGCAGAGCTAGTGTAAAATGAGCATTCGTGGTTAAACGTATATATATTTTTTTAGAAAATGACCAATTGTTCCGCTAGAAAATACCCTTATTCCTCGTCTGGGATCGTGTAGAGCTCTTTGAAGCTGTACTGAAACTGAAATTTGGACCTTCAGCCCATTGGTAACTGCTGAAGTCCACTCTAGAAAAAAAATCCTGTAATGTTTTCCTCAAAAACCTTCATTTCTTTTCGACGGAAAAAAGAAAGACAAACATCTTGGAAGACATGGGGGTAAATTATAAGGAAATTTAAATTCTGAAGTGAACTAATCCTTTAACTGTCTGCTTGTTGAGTCTTATAGATGTTAAAATCCCATAGTCATTGTTGTGGGAAAACCCAAAACCGGGCTTTTTTATAATAAACATTCCAATTTGATATTCATTTAAAACATAACATACCCCTTCTTCCGATGACGGCGTCTCTGAGGGTGCCACTTCTTAAGCAGAATCCACTCATCACAAGATAAAGATGCTGGATCTAATATACCAATAAAAAGCATTTTTTGGTAACACGATAACAGGCACTTTATATTACAAATTAATCTAATTTCTATAAACGGCACATCCGAAATGCTTACTCCGATCTCTGCTCTTCTTTATTAGGGTTGGCTGTCTTCTCATCTTGGCGAAAAGACTATCGCATTCTTTGCATCTTACGGTAACAACAGGACCACAGGGCGAGCTGGGACCCGATTCCACCATGAGATCAGTACTGGATTCATCCAATACAGACTCTCCTCGAGACTCAACAGGGCTTCTAGGCCTCGGCTCGGAGTCAGAGGTGTTAGCCATCAACCTGAGTTTACCAAGAGTGTCCTCAGCCATTGCACCTGGAGCCAGGGAGATCTTCTGAACCGTTCCATAGTGTGGTTCCACAATGGAAAGCGGCCTCTCATCTTCTTTACTCAATCGGCATGATGCACCAGTTCTACACTTCTTTATTGGACGCTTCATATCATGAATAACAGACACATGGTCTTTTATGTCTTCAACACTGTCTGATTGGCTAGAGTCAGTGTCACTCAACACCACAGAGATGTTTTCGGAGACCTTATGTTCTCCCTGTTGCTGTCGACCTCTCTGGACTGTTTTGCCCCGCAGTATCATAGAGTCATCTTTACTCAATCGGCATGATGCGCCAGCTCTACTCTTCTTTATTGGACGCTTCATATCATGAATAACAGATGCATGGCCTTTTATTTCTTCAACACTGTCTGACTGGCTAAAGTCAGTGTCACTCAACACCACAGAGATGCTCTTGGAGACCTTCACAGGTTCTCGCTGTTGCTGTCGAGCTCTCTGCACTGATTTGCGCCGCAGTTTCATAGAGACAGATTTGACAGTGACCTCACTGAGACCCAAGATATTCACCTGTGATGTTAAAAAGTAAAATCAAATAACAATTTAACAAACAACAACATATACTGGCATAATATACAAGTTACTAATATTAAACTTCTTCTAGATAATAGTTTCAGACTGGTTAGGGTGATTTCTACCTCACTGTAGCATCCTGACTCTTGTCTTTGAGGAAAGTTAGTGAGGTAGTAGTAGCATGCCCTGAAAACAGTAGTCATCAGTGACTAAAATACAGTTTGTTTTATGACTAGTAACCAAAGTTCTGGGTGACTACAAATCCAGACAACATAAAAGTAGCACGTTTGATTGACTTTTGGATGGCTCAGTAGATTGTTGGGAAGCATCTTACTACATTGTGTACTGTACATACAGTAAAATGTGCTTAAAATATCTTAATTTACGTAATAATTTTAAGTGTAATCTTTAAATAAATCACTAAATCACCTGAGTCACCTAACGACTAAAATATTTACGCGGATCCACCCACAAAACTCTCAATATATCATTTTATCTGTAACGTTAAGTTACTCTGTTCACGTTTTGGTTTAACTTACTTGATTGTCTCGTGAAGCTTTGGTGCTAGTTTAATAACGATTAGAATTACAATAAAAACATATTTCTTACTCTCTCTCGAAATGTTGATATTCCTTCTGTTCTAAGATGTCCATCGTTTTAAATCCGAGTTCTGAGAGGATCCATCCGAAGCGAAAACGCAGTTTTTGTGTTTACCTCAGAACTGCAGGGCTGTTCGCGCGCGATCAGTTTTGAGCCTCGCGCGACCTGTCATCATCAACCGGAAACTGCAGTTCAACTAGTTTGGTCAAAAGAGGGCGCTGCAGTCTATATTTAAATGATGATGGCTCGCAAAATAAGATATTCAATTCACATACAGCTTAGCTTTTTAACCCCTTCAGACCTGAATTATGTTCCACTGAGCAAAAAAATAAATAAATAAATATCCACTTGATATTTCCTTTTCTTTAATGTATTAATGAGTCTAAAAAAAGATTTGTGCAAACTCATTTTTTAATATTAGACGATGTTTTAATGTCCACTACAATGGACATCAGGGCTCAAGCAACAAAAAATTGTCATATTTCAACCATACAGTTCTTATGAGATAGTGTTCAAACACAATATGTGAACTATAGCATTGCATATTTTGAAAAGAAAACACACTGTAACAAAGAGCAATAGAATAAAAATTCGAGAAAATGTAAGATGATAAGATGAATTCTCAAAAAACTTGTTTTATTATTTTTGTTTGCAGTGGATGAATGGGAATGTGTGTATATGTCTGTGTGTGTACTTGCTGATTTTGATACATATATGATTGTGTGCATATAACATCAGGGCATCAGTGTGTATGTGCGTGTGTGTGTGTGTTGCAGTGTATGCACTCATTTCACATTTCACATTTGCCATTTCTGTTTTTCACTAAAACTAATGAAAAACTGAATGACAGCTTATGATCACAACATAGAAGACAAAATGTTTGCAAAATCAGAAAACAAAATAAAAAAATTAATTGATTAAGACCCAATGTCCATTGTGATGGACATCAAAATCCTGTGTTCTTCAGCTCTGAAAGATTTTCAAATTAACTTTGAATATTATCACTTGATATTATTAAGATTATAATAGGTGCAAGTTGATGATGCCATGAACATAGATCTTCATATAAAGGTAAAAAAGGAGCTCCTCCTCCTGTCTAGTTGGTTAGCCATGCCTGTCTTTTGTGATGCCTGAAGCACAATCAGATTAAGTTCTGGGTCATTCTTTCATTGTGATTGGTAGATCAGGGACTAATCAGTGACCAGGCAGTACTTAGATTATAAAAACATAAAATCTTATTGGTTTAAACCAAAATCCATGTGATGTCCATTCCAATGGACACAGTGTCTTAAGGGGTTCAGATAAGATTTTTAAAATAACTGTAAACATTTACTCTTAACTTTGTATATTCCTAATTACTTTAAAAAGTGTCCCACAATTCATTAGCATATACTTAAACATTATAACCAGAAAATCCACAACATACAGAAGCCATGGTTAATTAGATACAATTAGATTTTATTTGTCTGTGGTTAAACAAATTCTTAATGGGGTTAAAATACAGTACTTCCCTTCAAAAGTAGTAATTATATGTAAAGAGAAACAAGACAAAATGTAAAAATCACAACATATCTCAACTGTCAATATCCATGAAGAAGAAAACTTCAAATGCCCTTTTGCTTTTCAAATGTCAAAGATCGGAACATACTACAAAACCTAAAAATTTTTTCCATAATGTAATTGTTTAATCCATCATATTTATCTTCATTTTCTCCATTAAGTGCCCCCGATAAAATAAATGAAAATACATTTCTGATATCAACCTATGTATTAGCCTGTTTTCTGCTCACTAAATAATAATTCAAATACTTGGCCGGTTACCTGTACAAAAAAACAAAACAAAACAAAACAAAAAAATCACAACTTTGAATTGCACGTGCTAGGCTTTACCATGAGTTATAAAAATGTTGCATTTTTCATGCAAAGTACAGTCTATGATTTCATTTTTTCACAAGATTCTCAGAGGCATTACATTTTGTATTGCCTGTATGTTTACTGTATGTTTCTTTGAATAAGAAGCACCTGTTAAATAACACATTGCAGAGTAATTTTATAATGTAATAACAAGCTATAAGATATTGTTCGTAGGAAAACACAAGTCTCAAAGCTTACAGTACTACAACACAATGTTTTCTTTAACTAGAGTACAGATCACCGGACCTTTAAGTGGCCTATAAAGACATACAATTTAAGCTCCAATTTAAATAAAATAAAACACATTTCTATGAACATAAAATGATAAAATATTTAAAATGAGTTAGCCAACCGACCAACCAACCCAAAAAACAAAAACAAAAAAAAACTTAAAATCAAGTTTTAAACCGTCGGTTTAAATGAATTATATATTAATTATATTAGTTATTTGCATTTTACAGTTTTTAAATAGAATTGTATACTTCAAACACAGAACAGCACAGTGGTCCATTAGCCGCAGTCTGTAAGCTTCACAACATATCCTGTGTGGAATTTTAGTGGCTTCCCTGTTAATGCTTGTCCTTTGCTACTGAACTGAGGTCAACTGAATTTTCTCACTGTTAGATTTAATGAAACTGGTCACAGATCAGTCCTGAAGGTCACAAATTTTCTGGGAACCGCAGTCTTTACTGCATTAGACAGCTGCTGCTTGGCAGGAAGTCTTGAACATATGTGACCACAGCCTTGGAAAGATAAGTCATCGTACCATAGCTGCCGCTAGGAGCACTGTCATAAAAGAAGTTGCAGATTCCTGTGGCAGGATCCTTCTCCAAGAAATACTCATTGGCCCCATTGGATCTCTGCAATGAAAACACATATGCAACAGTGTCCAGATTGTGCACAGCTGGAATCTAGACAAAAGCAGGCCACTTTGACCAAGCTAAATATAAGAGTTTCGATTAGTTTTTCATCAGTAAATAATTGCCATAATTCCATTTGGATTATTTCACAGTTTTGATGACATTAAGTGACATTTTATTATTATTATTATTATTATTATTATTATTATGTGCCCTTTTTTGAAGTCTTGATTTTGTTTATGGGGTCTACTAGAATAGGTTTTTCATGTTCCAAGCATATGAGTGGATATTCGGATATGAGCGACCAACGATGAGAGGTTTAGATAAAGGTTTGAGTGGCTAATAATCAGTTTAACCTGATAAAAAATATTTATTGAATATTATCTGTGCTATATTTCATCTGCAGTAACAATGTGGACTTTTATAAAGATCAATTTGGCCAACTTTTAATGCATCACTATGCAATTAATATGAGGACAGTTCTCTGCATGAAAGACCTGCAACTGCAGATCAACGTGCAAATGCAATCTCTCTGATATGGTAGGAAATTAAATTAAATTGCGGAGGACTTATGATGATTGACAGGCCAGTTTACAGTGACAGGATGCGACAGGGAGCAAAGGCGCAATTGTATGACGTGATAGTATATCCCAAAATTTGTCTACTCTTTTGCTACACACTCAAAAGTATGTACTTTTTCTTCACAAAAATAGTACATACTTTTAGGGCGTAGTATAAATAGGTGAATTGGGACGCAGTGCAAGAGTTTTAACACACTACCAACTCAAACTGGCCTCGCCCCCTTTTTTTGCGTATGCTTTGGGCGGGAATTATTTAAATGAGGAATATTGTGACATGTACGTTCCGGGAAGAAAACTCAAGACTCATCTTGGAGTGATTTTTGTGCTTTGTAACTTTTCAGATCTTTTTCATGCTCAACATTACACATATACACTAAAAAGTTAAATGTACAAAGCATAATAAGACCCCTTTAACATTTGCTGTAATATAGAAAATAGTAATAATAAAGAACAGGCAGGTGTGTACATACATGTGAACACATAATGAGCAACACGGAACAGCATATAAAAAAGCACGATAATACCTGATCCTGCTGAAAGAGATCATTGGCCATGTGTACAATGCGGTCGATGTGAATAATTCCACCAATACTGGGAATCTCCATGTCGGCCACAAGCATCAGCACCATAATGGCCTCCACCAGCAGCTGTCTGTACTCCGGCTGTGGGACATGATTCAGTACAGACTCCACATGCACTGCAAATTTAATCTCTCCCTCTGTCATCTACAATAATGCACACAGACAATGTACACATGTTTATGGGTATTTAAATGAAAATTGCAGGTTCACCTTTCAATATAATATAGTACAGCAATATAAAACATACAGTACTTAAATATATATATACCTTTCAAAGGTTTGGGGTTGGTTAGATTTTTTAATGTTTATGAAAGAAGTCTCTTACACTTACCAAATCTGCATTTATTTGATCACGTAAAAACGGTACATTATAGTGTGTATGTGTACAGGAGGCGGATGTACCTCACTGGTGGTGGAGGAAGGCAAGACGTATCCGGCAATGGAGAGGCCGTGACATTTCTGGAGAATCTTCCAGACTTTCTGATAGAAGCCCATGGGCACCCTGTTTATGGCCCCGTCTAATCTGCGTCTCCTCAGCCACTGGCCCTGGCGCTCCTCCCACTGCAGGTGTGAGTCGCCTGTACCGGTCGGAGACAGGATCCCACTGGGAGTGGAGGGGCTGCTGCATCGCTACAGACATTCATACATTTGCATTGTCAGTTTATCAAAAGATACAAAGGCAGAGCTAACATTGTGGGACGTCGGCTTTAACGTGACAGCTCATAAGTCAGCACATAAAACAGTTAAAAACATGCTTCAGGTTTAGTAAGCAAGATCTAGGATAAACATAGCTAAAGATGTCATTATGTCAGCCCATGCTAAGTGAGTGAAATGACCACAAGACGAGACTGAATTGTGACACATATTACAAATGTTATGGCTGCAAGTTTGTCCCATTTCAACTCAGAAAACTAATCTGAAGCACTGAAAAAAACTAAACTAAACATTTATTGAGAACCAATGAGCAGAACACACCCCTCCAAGTTGGATTAATCTTTAGTCTTTTAAAATGACTGATGTAAAAAAAAAAAAATAGTATTTGACATAGTGGAGAGCAGGGGTTAACTATGGAAGCTTGTTTTCACCACTGAATAAAAAAGGTAATTGTGACTTTTTATCTCACAATTCTGACCTTTTCTCACTAATAGCGAGTTAACATCACGCAATTCTGACTTTTTGTCTCAAAACTGCGTGATATAAAGTAGCAAATGTGAGATATAAAGGCAGAAATGTGAGATATAAACTCACAATTACGAGTTATAAAGTCAAAATTGCGTGATATAAAGTCGCAATTGCGTTTTTCTCAGAATTGTGTTTATATCTCGGAATTCTGACTCGTGAACTCGTGATTGCGACTATATCACACAATTCTGACTTTATAATGCAATTGCAACTTTATATCATGCAATTGCAACTTTATAACTCGCAATTACCTGTTATAAAGTCAGATTTGTGAGATATAAATTCTGACTTTGTTTCTTGCAAATGCGAGTTTATATCTCGGAATTCTGACATTATAAATCGCAATTGCAAGTTTATATTTTGCAAGAAAAGAAGTAAGAACTGTGAGATAAAAAAAGTCGCAATTACCTTTTTAATTTTTTTATTTAGTGGCGGAAACAAGCTTTCATAGATAACAGAGGGTTTTGGTAGGTTTTTTGCGAGTTACCGTGGAACGAGGGGATGTGAAATTACTGCTGATGGAATGACTGCTGGTAAAGATCTATGAGGATAAAAGCAGAACATACAAACATTTAAAATGAACATAAGAATGGAAAGTATTTCAGACGAATGAACATTTGAGGCATCATACAGAGAGGCTTACAGTCAAAAAGATGCTTCAAGATGTGTATGATACGGCCAAACTGAATATTACTCAGAAGTTTCATGATTCGACAAATGTGTTGTGACATCAAGCTACTCTAAAGCATGCCTGAAAAAAACAATTTTACAAACTCAACCCACGCTTATGGGTCTGGAGTCATCGAGCTGAAAACAAAATAATATAAATGTTATATAATGTACACTAGTAAAGAAATCTGTTTATACCATCTTAAATGGCACAGTAAATATATAATAATATATGAAATATAAAAACTCCACCTGTTTGATTTCAGTCTTGAGTTTTCTGATGCCTGTGCGCTCGGTCTTGGTGGCCCCCGTGTGTCCGAGCTCATGGATGGAGATGGCAGGACTGGTAGCTGAAGACTGAATCGGACGCACTTTCACACAACACAGGGAAATTATTAAAGACCATAACAGACCAGCAGAAATATTTGCTGCAGTAAATAGCATGAAAACTACAGTGGATTATTACTCACTGCTCCTCTCTACACCAAACTCTTTCCCGCTCAGGATGTGATGTAAGAGATTCTTCATGTCAAATGGACTGAGGCTCATCAGGCTCTCTGACGCCTCCTCACCTGTAGAGATCACATGGACAGATTCTTTGCAGTGAATGTAAGCGGATGAAAAGATTTGCATTGCCTGATTGGCTGTACCTGAGCAGTGTAGACTGCGAGCAAGTTCTGTAGCCATCACTTGCATGATGAGCCCGATGCGCAGACGCAGCATATCTCCGAATAGAGATGGCTGAGAGCGCACATACATGGCCAGATACACCATGATCTCCTGAATTCAGACGTTTAATAAGTGAATTGAGTGTGATAAAGTTTACCAAATGTTGAGTGGAAAAAATAGGAAGATCACTTTAAGGCTTAAAATTAGGACTACCTGTGTGAGCACTGCAATGCTGATGTCTTGTCCGCTGGCCTCATAGATCAGGCTAATCAGTTCCTCGGGAGGAAGAGGACTACAAATAAGAGAATTGGTTATGTAATATGATAATATTAAAATTATTTAAAAAGGAACATCTAAAATGACTATAGGCAACTAAAGTCACTCACACTGTGATGACTTTCTCTCTGGGCTCAGGAGGAAGACCCACTGTTAGCTGTTTATGATGGGAGATCAGATCTGTGCAGGCCTGTGTGCATACAAACAAACAAAATTATTAGAGGCAAAATTATTGTCAAGGAAATAATGCAATTGATGGTCAAACTGATATAAATATTTTTGGTTTTATTTATGTTTTATAATTCTAAGAATTTATATTTTATGATGGATTTTCATAGTTTAGGATTCAAATTTGAGTCTGGAAAATGATGAATAAATGAAGGGAAAAGTTTCCAAGACAGTTCTCTGACATTCACATTCATTACTGTTCAAAAGTTTGGAATTAATATGATTTTTTTTAATGTTTTTTTACAAGATGTAATAATATAAGTCTAAGGTATGAATGTGTCTGAAGTTTCAGCTCAAAATACCCCATAGATTTTTTTTATTTTTTATTAATTTTTTTAACTGCCTATTTTGGGGCATAATTAGAAATGGGCTGATTCAGGTTGCGGCCCCTTTAAATGCTCACGCTCCCCGCCCACTATGTGAGTATAGTATTTATTTGGATGTTTACATTTGATTCTGAATGAGTTTGGGGCTGTGCTCCGTGGCTAACGGCTAATGCTACACTGTTGGAGAGATTTAAAAAGAATGAAGATGTGTTTATGCATTATACAGACTGCAAGTGTTTAAAAAATGAAAATAGCAATGACTCTCGTCTCCGTGAATACAGTAAGAAACGATGTTAACTTTAACCACATTTAACAGTACATTAGCAACATCTAAAGAAACATTTAAAAAGACTAAAATAAAACTAAAAATATCATGATATCATGGATCATGTCAGTTATTATTGCTCCATCTGCCATTTTTCGCTGTTGTTCTTGCTTGCTTACCTAGTCTGATGATTCAGCTGTGCACATCCAGAAGTTAATACTGGCTGCCCTTGTGTAATGCCTCGATCATGGGCTGGCATATGCAAATATTGGGGTGCGTACATATTAATTATCTCGACTGTTACGTCGGTGTCGGTGTTATGTTGAGATTTGCCTGTTCTTCAGAGGTCGTTTAAACAAATGAGATTTATATAAGAAGGTTGAAACAATGGAGTTTGAGACTCACTGTATGTCATTTCCATGTACTGAACTCTTGTTATTTGACTATGCAAAGATAAATTCAATTTTTCATTCTAGGGCATCTTTAAAGCAACAAAGAAATTAATACTTTTAACAAATTGTTCGAAAATGACAGTAAAGACATTTATAATGTAATAAAAGATTTCTATTTCAATAAATGTAGTTCTTTTGAACTTTCTATTTATCAAATAATCCTGAAAAAAATGCATCATGCTTTCCAAAAGTTTAAGCAGCACAACCATTTTCAACATTGATAATAATAAGAAATGTATCTTGAGCACCAAATCAGCATATTAGAATGATTTCTGAAGGATCATGTGATGCTGAAGATTGGAGTAATGATGCTGAAAATTCAGCTTTGCCATAACAGGAATAAATCATATAAAATATATTAAAATAGTTGTAATAATATTTCAAAGTATTACTGTTTTTACTGTATTTTTTATCAAATAAATGCAGCCCTGGTAAGCATAAGACACTTCTTTCAAAAACATGTAAAAATACCAAACTTTTCAATGGTAGTGTAACAAATATATTCATATATATAATATATTTATATTTATATATATATATATATATATATATATATATATATATATATATATATATATATATATATATATATATTATAATTTTATTTATTTATTTTTTTATCAACCCATGAAACATAATGTAATTGTAACTGATAAAAACGTATTAATTGACATGAGGTCTCACTTCAGCAAGGACTTCCACCCTCTTCTTCAGGATGCCTGAGATGTAGCGGATGAGGCCCCATTCCTTACAGGCTCCCGCCCGAACATAAAGCTCCTCAAGAAGAGAGCGAACCGTCGCCTCACCTTGTCCTGACAGATTTACCACCCAATCCGGACCTCTAAACACACAAAAAGACCAGGAAGAGAGCACTTTAATGAATGATTTCAATTAAAATGGCTGTGTTAAATAACAAAATATTAGAATGGATATGCGCAGATTATTTGTATGGACGGTCTCACTTCATAGCATAGAGGACATAGAGGATATCTGCCTGGTCCTGAAGGGTTGGACAATGCTTTAGCTGATCGACCAGATAAGCAAAGTCTGTGTTCCCATGAGAATCATGTGGCAAGTGCAGGTTAACACTATCAGCCTAGAGTTTTTGCAGACAAAACCGTTACCACACATGTCATACAAATGCATTCATTTAATTCAGTTTGCTGAAGTGTGTTTGCTTGCCTTGGTGTGATGAGTAACATTGTGCTGAGCAACATCCAGCAGGTTCAGAGACTTCCTGTGTTTGCTCATGATGGGGGCAATAGGCAAATACATGGAAGACTCTGAAAAGCACATCATATAATGAGATGGCTAGCCATCCTCTAAAAGAAAGCATAAAATCAACTTAACAATTAAAGATCAACCTTGAGGGCTTACTGGGCATGTTGCGGCCCTGAACCTGGGCCATGAAAGAAAGGATGTCCCTGGTGGTGTGTTCAGCACTGAACACGTGGTGCTGCCCCCTCTGGATGGGAGGTAGATGGCATTTTGTGGCAGTGCTGTGCAACAGATCTGTGAGATACTGGTCAAACATGTCTCCTGAACCTCCTGCAAGAAATAAATTATAAATAAATAAATTAAATACTAAAAAATAAAAAAGTGCATTTAGGCATCACAACATTATAATGTACAGTATGAAAAATGGATATTCACTTTGAAATTTGCTAAAGATTACATTTATCAGTGTTAAATTCTTAAATTATTGTTAAATTTATTCATTTTTTTAAAGATTAACTTTTGAGCTAACTTCTGATTATCTAAGTGAGCTTATGGGTAAAGTGTAAAAATAAATGTTTTAAAATGCTCTAAAGTCAGTAGATAACCGTTATACAGTGTATTATTTAAATACTATTATATGTATTTATTGATATTTTGAATTAGCTTTTATTTAATAGTTTTATTTTAATTTTAGGTTGTTTTTTTTTAGTCATTTTTGTTATGTGCTTTTGTCATTTTTATTAGTTTTTATTTTAATATTTTCTATTTAGCTTTTATTTATATTTATTAAAGTTGACATTTTATTCATTTAATTTGCCAAAGCAATAATTCCGATTTTTTTATAATTTTTTAAGTTTAGGTTTTTCATGTAATATTATATTTTATTTTAGGTTACAATTTATTTTTAAGGTGAAGTAGTTACATTGTACTTACTCAAATAAGCACTGGGCAATTTTAATTAACTACATGTACTTACTATAGACTAGAGTAACGGTTAGGTGTAGTGTTTGGTTTAGGTTAAGTTACTTGTAATTATGCATAATTTAATGTTATTACTATAGCATATACATGTAGTAATGTGTAACTATGTGACCTTATGAAAGACCCAGTGAAAGACCATCAGCTTGACCAGCACTAACCAGCAAAATCCAACCTTGATCCATCATCAATTAACTAATCTGGTCTTTTCAGCAAAGTATTGATATATTTTTGGGGGACAGACTATTTCCAAAGCAGCTGTGTGTGAGTCAGTAGGGATACCTGAGGGCCCAAAACTCTCTTCTTCCTCTTCCTCTTCCTCCTCATCCTCCTCTAGCAGATTCTCTTCAGAGTCTGCGTCCAAGAAGCTGAGTTGGGTGTGGAAGGAGGTGGTGAGGAACGAAGAGAGGTTTGCCATCTGCACCCTAAACAGTAAAGGGATTTGAAATTAACCACATTTGTGCCTTAAACATCATACAATACATATTTATTTTTATTATTATTGTCACAAATGGTCTGACCTTGCACCCGCAAAGTAGCCATCTTGAAGCTTCCGCAAGGTGGACAGAATACAGGGGTCAATACTGTCACCATCTTCAACTGGACCAATAACAAAAACGAAGAAACTGTTAATATTATTTTTTGCAGATTGCATCAATATGTTCTGAGGAGAAGCAAGAACAAGTTTAACCCAGCATGCTCTGTGTAATAGGGAATGTGAGGGTAGGTCTTCCAGTCATCCGCCAGCAGGAAGACAGGTAAGCAAGCTCTGTCCGCAACATCTCTACAATCATCTGGTTATCCAAGGCCAAATAGAAGTGGTGCTGATCAATGAACTATGAGAGAAAAAAAACATAGTTATAATGATTTTAATAGACTTTACAGTATATGCATATATTTGTAGACTAACTTCCTGCCATGTGAGATCATTTTTATTTACCTGTGGAGTGAATGTGTAAGTACCATTTCTAAGCTCATAAAACTTTGAAGTCCCCAGGACACCGATGTGCCTATATGGTCGCCCGCTCAGATTCAGTTTTTTATAGTTACCTGTGCAATGAAGAAAGGAATTTAATTTTGTATCCTAGAACCTTAGAGACCTTCTTCTTAATGCAATTTTACAGATGTAGCCATTTACTCCATCTAGCTTTGTCACATTTAGATCTGAACACTTACCTAATTTCACATAAATGTGGCTCAGGATGCGAGCTGGCATGACCCGGATGGGCAAAACATCAGAAACCGTCTGAACCTCAATCCCATGATCCCTCAGCAGCTGCTGGATCTGCACTGACTCAGCCACTACACTCACTAAACAAAACAAATAGAGCTGCTAGCAAAAGGTCAATTTTCTCTGTTCAGCAAATTATAGTGCCAAGATTCAAATTCAAAATTGAGTTTCAAGTAATGAACTGAATCTACTTCAGCCCAAAGCAACCAGCTGGGTCCTTCCTACTATGTGGCAGATTCTCATATCCCCTAATATAAAATATTAAGAAAATATTAAGCTCACATATTTTATTGATGGAAATCATATGATAAAGTTATCTATTATATCATAATCATATTAGTGTATATTATATAGTGTGTTATATATGTTTAACATGAAAATCAACAGGCTAAACATAAGTATTAGCAATGAGTTTGATGATAATTGTTTTGTCTCACTTTAACACAGTGATCATTGTTCACTTTGTTAGATATGATAGAAATCGGTATGATAATATCATCATTTAAATAGTTAATTAATTCTCATGTGAGCTGTCACTCCCTTACTGAGCAACTTTTGCCCTTTATCTCTTTATTTCCTTTAAATCCTGTATCACTTTATATCTTGTTAATTTTGTTCTAAAACTATTGTGTAATTAATCAAATTATACTGGAATTAAATAAGCAAAAGTGCCTGAGCTTAACCAAAATATATTTCTAAAAATCTTGCATATACTATTCCCCTGAATTACAGATAAGATTAAAAGGTAAAATTTAAGATATTGTACAAATACTGTAGGTCTGTGTCTTGCATTAATGTCTATATTCCTTATAAAATAGGAAATAATATTCACAAACCTTGCACAACAACATCAGGCTTGAATTCTTTAGAAAATCGCCGATTAAGAGGATCAATCTCTCCAGGGGCCAGAAATCCCTGATAAAAAGGAGTAGTTTGTCAAATAATAGTAAAAGGAGCAGAACAGATAAAACATAAAGGACTGCACAAGAAACACTGAGATAAATACCTAGATGGCACAGATTGATAGTTCCTTTACATGTAATCTGCAAGCTATCACACCACTACCACATGGCAAGCTGATTGACTTCTACTGATTCTGCAGGCAAATGAGATTGCTTGCTCAACTTTCAAATAGTCTGGTTCAGTGTTTGATGTAAGCTGGTCCTGCAGCACGCTATCAGAGTTCCTGCCTGGGAATTACATATGTCTATTCATGCAGCAGCATCATATATTACATGCTCACAGCAGTGTATCTAATGTCAGTAGCAAGTCCATTATTGCTCTGCAGCAGCAGCATGCATAGCAGGTCTAGTCCACAGAGACCAAATACATTAACATTGCCAAAACTGTCTCAAAGAGTTGTGATGACTGAACTCTATTTTGGCATTTCACATGTGCACTTAATCAACAAAGATACCAAAGTTAGCCCTTCAACATTTGACATGATATAACATTAATTTTCAGATTACATATAACGTGTTTAAGAAAGTAGATCCTGTCTTTCCAGGCTTCAGTACCTCAACCAGCAGACTGCCCAGGATATACAGTGACTGGCCCCACATATGCGGGAGCTGACCAGCGGCCACACGCTCCACAGAGCGAGGATTCCTATACTCCTCCTCAACCTGAACAAGAAACAAACACACAGATGAGCAACAGATTAAAATATTTCACCCACAATTGCTTGCTGTCACAGTAACTGAACAAAGCGCAAACACTCATTCAACCTGAATTACTTCTCAGAACTGGCATACTTTGGTATACATTTAATGTACAATTGCATCTTTGTACAGTAAAAAAAATGAGTATTTGACATAATAAATGTGTATGACAGCTCAGTATGATAAATGATAAATTGTTGCAGATGAAAATCGAACATTTATGAAATGTTCATGATCCTGATCTGAGTAACTAAACTAGTTCTAAACAGTTTAAACTCACTTTGTCAGCAGGTACAGCATAGAGTTCAGGCACCAGACGAATCCCATGTTTGCCCCTGATCAAAACTCCATCAAGAGCCTCTTTATATTCCTGCACCTATGAGGAATGACACAGCCGTCAATCGTTTCTACAAGCAGCCTCCATGTGGCCATAATTCTCATTTGTTAGATTTACTAAAGCTGCTTTCAGAATACAGGTGAGTATTACAGGATAGCCTGTTCATACCTGCTCATGGTCCTCATTGAAGATGCCATCAAGTATAAGGTATGTCCAAAACACTGGCCACTCACATTCAATGTTTTCAAAGAGCTTCAGCTCCGCTGGATCATAGTGAAGTCGAGTGGGGTCCTATAACAACCATAAAAATATAGAATGCATACAGTCACATTAAAGGTGCCCTAGAATTAAAAATTGAGTTTATCTTGGCATAATTAAATAACAAGAGTTCAGTACATGGAAATGACATACAGTGAGTCTCAAACTCCATTGTTTCCTCCTTCTTATATAAATCTCATTTGTTTAAAAGACCTCCGAAGAACAGGCGAATCTCAACATAACACCGACTTTTACGTAACAGTCGGTGTACGCCCCCAATATTTGCATATGCCAGCCCATGTTCCCAACATTATGAAAGGCATTAGACAAGGGCAGGACGCCTGGATGTGCACAACTGAATCATCAGACTAGGTAAGCAAGCAAGAACAACAGCGAAAAATGGCAGATGGAGCAATAATAACTGACATGATCCATGATATCATGATATTTTTAGTGATATTTGTAAATTGTCTTTCTAAATGTTTCGTTAGCATGTTGCTAATGTACTGTTAAATGTGGTTAAAGTTACCATCGTTTCTTACTGTATTCACGGAGACAAGAGCCGTCGCTATTTTCATTTTTAAACACTTGCAGTCTGTATAATTCATAAACAACTTCATTCTTTATAAATCTCTCCAACAGTGTAGCATTAGTCGTTAGCCACGGAGCATAGCCTCAAATTCATTCAGAATCAAATGTAAACATCCAAATAAATACAAAACTCACATGATCCGATGCATGCATGCAGTATGCATGACGAACACTTTGTAAAGATCCATTTTGAGGGTTATATTAGCTGTGTGAACTTTGTTTATGCTGTTTAAGGCAAGCGCGAGCTCTGTGGGCGGAGAGCGCAAGCATTTAAAGGGGCCGCAGCCTGAATCTGCGCATTTCTAATTATGCCCCAAAATAGGCAGTTACAAAAATTAATTAAAAAAAATCTATGGGGTATTTTGAGCTGAAACTTCACAGACACATTCAGGGGACACCTTAGACTTATATTACATCTTGTGAAAAAACGTTTGATGGCACCTTTAATAGAGAAATAGCCACAAAATACTTATTTTGTGTAAAATCTGCTTACCTCTTTTGGGGTCCTGTATCCATCTCGGATAAATCGACAACAGCCGTAACGTCCCTAAAATGATTAAAATATGCTTAAACTTGTAATAAATAAATAGTAACCACAGCTGACAAACTACAGAGCCAGAAACGTTTGCGTTCTCTCACAAAACGTCTGCGTTCTCTCACAAAAGCATTGCGTTTTTTTAATAATATGTGTGTGCGTCATGGGTAATTCCATCTCAAGTGGTCCCAAAAATTGAAAAGTTGGTTGCTTGACCATTTTTAAGTTTAAAGAATTGCACTCTCCCACACATTCTCGCCCCCAAATGTAAAGGTTTCAAATGTACAGGTAAAATGTTCTACATGTACATTATACTAACTAAGGTACCCCCCAGAAAAACCCTTAAATCCTTCCCATTATAAACTGAGCCTAAATGTGGAACCCTGAGCAATCTTCGATAAAAATGGTCCATTAGATCACTTAAGATGGATTAACCCGCATAGCCTTTTCCCTGACGCCACAGTACCTGCAGCTTGGTGATGATTTCACCCTTGGTGATGTTGGCCAGATCTGCATCCTCCACTGCAAATGCAGGAAAGGAGATCACAGAGAGCAGACCAGCATCTATTTCTTTAGAGGTGGAAGCTCGAGGCAGCATGGAGCACAAGATAGACTTGAAACACAATGAGAAACAAGATGTTTGACTTGGGAAATCTTATTGATTGGAGAAACAATTTTAAATGTGAATCATTCACTTAAATACTTAAGAATAAACCTGGGCTGCATCGTAAGCCTAAGTTGATAATAGGGTGTGTTCACACTTGTCATGTTTGGTGCGATTAAAAGGAACCCTGGTGCGATTGCTTTGTCAGTGCGGTTCATTTGAATATATGTGAACGCTGCAATTCGAACCCTGGTGCGCACCAAACAAGCGGGCCGAGACCGCTGAAAAGATGGGTCTTGGCCCGCTTCCAAACGAACTCTGGTGCGGTTCGAATGATATATGAACAACACGGACCAAAGACATGTAAACGAACCAAAAACAGGAAGATGAGACCCTAAAAAGGACAGAATCCTCACGCATATCAGTTTTTTTCATCATAGTTGCGAGTTTGCCTATCACAGGCATAAAATCTGACCAATCAGGTTGTGAAAGTATCCCTATGCCTTTTGGTTCGGTGATAAAATTGCCAATCTGAACGCTAATCGGACCAGGACTAAATGTTTTTTTGTCTTGTTTTTTGGTCCGGACCAAACGAACTGAACTACAAGTGTGAAAGCACCCATAGAGATCATTTGTGCCAATGGTTTCTATGATCTACTTAGACATAACGGTGCTCTTGGGAGACGCAGCCCTGGTCTGTAATGTAATAACCAACTAAGAAGCAGGTACAAACTCTGATTAATTTACCTGACAATGTTCTACTTCATCTGGGAGAACATGAATGACTGATTTTGGGCCTCCGTGAGCTCCGAACAAGTCAAGCTCATCAATAGCCTCCAAAGCTGCCTAAAAACGTGAAGAGCAAACAACATCAAAATCAACTGAAAGAGCAGACAGAATAAACGACAACAGATAACTCTCCTACCTTAGCCATTCCAACAGAGCTGCCGTTTAGTTCAGGAATTCCCTGATTCGTCTTGTCTCCTCTCTCCCACATCCCATAATCCTGCAGGGGGAAAATGAACAGGACTGTGATGCCAGTTTGGCTCTGGTATATAACCTCTTGATAAACCGATGAGAACTCACAGCCACTTTGTAAGCTGCCTCAATGTAGAACACCAGGTTCTGGATAAACGCCACCTCGTCCAAGTTAGATATGATACGTAGACCTGCGATATGATTTCAACAACAATGAAATAAGAAATCCTACAGCACAACAAAAAGTACAACCGTCAAAAGCTAAATTTAAGTCCCTGTGGAATCAAAGCATTTTGTGCATGTGTGTTAGCTTTCAGGCATTTATATACAGAATCTGTGGACTAGTTTTACATATTTTGCTTTTGATTTTGGGGAAAATCTGCAGAATGGACTTGCTAATCTGTGCTAACTATGCTTTGCAGCTTAAAACATTTTAAAAATACCAAAATAATTAATAATATTAATTATTTTGGTACATTTACAAATGTTTTCAGCTGCAAACCATAGGTAGCACACATTAATAAACAAAGGTGTAAAAGATGTGGAAAATTTGCGAATGATAGCCATTTTAATTCTGTCATTTCTGCACGTACAGATTCTTCGAGGGCCTGGCTACTCCTAAAAGTGTACAAAATTAGCATTTACCACTTACACAAGTGTAACATTTATAGCCATTTCTCAAGAAAATGGACAATTTGATTACTTTACAGTACATATTTTTGTCAAATCAAATGTTCTCTAGAAAGAAAATGCCTCTAAATATATGCATGTGACATGCAAAACCAAGTAGCAAATACTGTGATACATTTCATCTGTTTTTTTAAAGTTTCATTCGTAAATATGTCAACACAGGAAAGAAAACTGTGCTGGTTTAAAAGCATAGTTCATCTAAAAATGAAAATTCTGCCATCATTTACTTCATCATGTCGTTCCAAACCTCAATATCAAGAAAGAACATATATTGAGGAATATATATTGGAAACCAAGCAGTTATGGTGACTATTGACTTCCAATATCTTCTTTTATGTTCCACAGATGAAAGAAAATCATACAGGTTTGGAATGAGTAAATGTTTGAATGAATGTATTTTAATTTTTGAGTGAACTATCTTTTTAAGGATCAATTGTTTTTCTCACCTGAAGCAGTCATCTGAGCCAGGATGAGCAGGTACAGAGATGTGGCATCGACCTGAAGGTGCCCCCACTGATCATCTCCAACCACAGTGGCACAGGTGGGTGTGTGATATTTGGCATGCAGGCAGTCCTTTGTGCTCTGTGTGTGTTTGAAATTCTCTACCTTTTCCACCTGCAGTAATATGAGAGTTGTTCGGATGTGTGCAGACATGAGCTCAATAAAGAATCAATGAACTAATGTATAAAATAAAGAATAAAAACTTTTATAGCTCAAATGGATGGGTTAAGTTAAATTCTGTACCTGTCTCATCATACATTGCAGCAGCCCCTGCATTAGCTTAACCACGCTCTGAAAAAACAAAATGTTATTAATAATGCGATTAGTGATTTTATCAAGAAGGAGGGAGCAGCACAATATTTTGGATATATTTATATTTACATATATTTTACATAATATCACAAATGACTAATTTTATTCAGCAAGGGCATATTAAATTGATAAAAAAAGACAGTAAAACTATTTACAAAATGTTACAAATTATTTTTATCCCAAATAAATGCTGTTCTTTTATCCTTTCTATTCATCAAATTGTATTCATCTAATGTGCTGATTTTTAAAAATCAGCATATTAGAATGATTTCTGAAGGATCGTGTGAATGGAGTAATTGCATCGCAGAAATACATTACATTTTAAAATATATTAAAATAGAACACATTTATCTAAAATAGCAATAATATTTATCGGTTTTACTTCTTTGAACAAATGTTTGGCTTCCTTGTAAACATTAAAAAATCTTACCAACCCCAAACCTTTGAACATGAGTCAATCATAAGACTTTAAGACCACATAATAAGAAGGTGTTACAGTGTTTGGTATGTGGAAGCAATCATCCAACAACATGTTATACACCACTCAACGACAATCTACTATTAAACAATGATGCAACAGATGGTCATGTATTGAAGTTCTAGTCACCTGTTCGAGCTCGTAGGCTTTGGCTTTGTCCTCATCGCGGTCTGCATTCTTGCGATAAGCCATGCCAAGGCCCCACACTGCCAAGATGCTGTAAACATTATCTCTGACCCAGGCATCCTTCTGCTGCTCACTAGCTGGCAGTAGACCAGTCACTGGATTCTATATGGAGAGGTAAAACCCATTTTTATTAGTTCAAACATATAATAGTTCAAATAATGAAATACTAGCTTGATCTGTTTGTTATGCTAATTCTTGGAGCATTGTATATATTATATACACTGAACAAAATTATTAATGCAACACTTTTGTTTTTGCCCCCATTTTTCATGAGCTGAACTCAAAGATCTAAGACTTTTTCTATGTACACAAAAGGCCTATTTCTCTCAAATATTGTTCACAATTCAGTCTAAATCCGTGTTAGTGAGCACTTCTCCATTGCCGAGATAATCCATCCACCTCACAGGTGTGGCATATCAAGATGCTGATTAGACAGCATGATTATTGCACAGGTGTGCCTTAGGCAGGCCACTCTAAAATATGCAGTTTTACTGTATTGGGGGAAGTTTGAAAACCAGTCAGTATCTGGTGTGACCACCATTTGCCTCACACAGTGCAACACATCTCCTTCTCATAGAGTTGATCAGGTTGTTGATTGAGGCCTGTGGAATGTTGGTCCACTCCTCTTTAATGGCTATGCGAAGTTGCTGGATATTGGCAGGAACTGGAACACGCTGTTGTATACACCGATCCAGAGCATCCCAAACATGCTCAATGGGAGACATGTCTGGTGAGTATGCTGGCCATGCAAGAACTGGGATGTTTTCAGCTTCCAGTAATTATGTATAGATCCTTGCAACATGGGGTCGTGCATTATCATGCTGCAACATGAGGTGATGGTCGTGGATGAATGGCACAACAATGGGCCTCAGGATCTCGTCACGGTATCTCTGTGCATTCAAAATGCCATCAATAAAATGCACCTGTGTTTGTTGTCCATAACATACGCCTGCCCATACCATAACCCCACCGCCACCATGGGCCACTCGATCCACAACGTTGACATCAGCAAACCGCTCACCCACACAACGCCATACACGCTGTCTGCCATCTGCCCTGTACAGTGAAAACCGGGATTCATCTGTGAAGAGAACACCTCTCCAAAGTGCCAGATGCCATCGAATGTGAGCATTTGCCCACTCAAGTCGGTTACAATGACGACCTGCAGTCAGGTCGAGACCCCGATGAGGACAATGAGCATGCAGATGAGCTTACCTGAGATGGTCTCTGACAGTTTGTGTAGAAACTCTTTGGTTATGCAAACCGATTGTTGCAGCAGCTGTCTGGGTGGCTGGTCTCAGATGATCTTGGAGGTGAAGATGCTGGATGTGGAGGTCCTGGGCGTGGAGGTCCTGGGCTGGTGTGGTTACACCTGGTCTGCAGTTGTGAGGCCAGTTGGACTTACTGCCAAATTCTCTGAAATGCCTTTGTAGACGGCTTATGGTAGAGAAATGAACGGGTGAATTTAATTCACGGGCAACAGCTCTGGTTGACACTGCAGTCAGCATGCCAATTGCATGGTCCCTCAAAACTTGCGACATATGTGGCGTTGTGCTGTGTGATAAAACTGCACATTTTAGAGTGGCCAGCCTAAGGCACACCTGTGTAATAATCATGCTTTCTAATCAGCATCTTGATATGCCACACCTGTGAGGTGGATGGATTATCTCGCCAAAGGAGAAGTGCTCACTAACACAGATTTAGACAGATTTGTGAACAATATTTGAGAGAAATATGCCTTTTGTGTACATAGAAAAAGTCTTAGATCTTTAAGTTCAGCTCATGAAAAATAACTTGGGTAAAGTTGGTTTTATATTCGCACATTCGGACTTCTGATAAATTCAGACTTTCCAATAAATGTGCAATAAATTAATGTTTGCAAATTTTAAGCAGTGACATGATATTGACAACCAACGATTGTCAACTTACAACATTTTTCACAGTCGATAAAAATAGGCAAGTATTGTTTTAATGCCGTATTTACTTGTGAATGTCTACTGAATGTCCAATGTAGTGTGATTAACAAGGCTATTGAATACAGATGTCCGAATGTGCGAATATAAAACCAACTTTACCCAAGTTAAAAAATGGGGGCGAAAACAAAAGTTTTGCATTTATAATTTTGTTCAGTGTATATAGTGATTTAAATATTAGATACCTGCTAAGAAAATGTAAAATCATATTATAAATAATAAAAATAATCCAATATAGTTATGGTGATGACTTATTATTACTTATACAGTGTCTTGTGTCGTGCATAAAGCATCAGCTCTGTTTTTAAAAGAATTCACATGCTGCAGATAATACAAATATTTCCCTCACTCCCAGGTTATTTAAAGGTGACCTTTGTTCAAGCCTTATTTATTTTTAGATTCCTCCAAACAAAATGGCCCCAATGGTATAGAAGAATCTCAACCACAAGACACTAGAAAGGCCTATGTTTTTATTTGAGCTGGATTTTGATATTCACAATAAAGTGTTTCACCAGTCTCTTTTAATAATTCAGGTTAACATAAAAAACACTATAGATCAGAGTACTGCAGAATAGAATAAATATGCATAATATAGATTAGAACAGTAAAGTCAAACAGAATAGTACAGAATACAGCAAAATAATACAAAACAGAATAGAACAGCATGATATAATACACTACAGTAAAATAGAATATGATACAGACGAATAGAATAGAATAGAATAGAATAGAATAGAATAGAATAGAATAGAATAGAATAGAATAGAATTTTCAATCATGTTTTGAACAAACCTGGTGACATAATATTGTTTCGTGGACAAGTCTGGCAAATCCATCCAACCTCACTCCTGAATTACTGCGGCTCCTCATGCTGTCATCTATTTATGATCTTGACATGGAATTTAAGAAGATATGAAAGAGAAAACCTTCCACTGCTCAGTCGATTACAGGAGGAGGAGAGCATGCAACCAGATCTTGTTACTGTATTAGTGAATCATGACTAGCCAAGTCATGTCCGCAATGTTGTCCATCCATTTACTTCATAATAAAAACGATTAAAATAATCAGGTTCACCACATGAACAGGCTTTTCAAAGTCATTAATCGCCCTTTTACCATTTTTAAGGACGTGTATTAAAGCTCTGTACGTTTGTTAAGTATTGTACATCCAGCATGAATGTTGACAGCAAACTTGAGCCCGCCCACATACGGCAGTTTGAGTGACAGGAAAACCGGGAAGTTTAATACTCCTCTCGCCAGCATCCAGTGACGGACGGAAGATTTATAGTTATTTAAAACAAACATTCCAGTTCGTAAGAGCCTGTTTAAATTGTCAGTGTCATTTCTAATCATCCACACCTATTCCTCGTGCTAAGCGCTACCAAACCGTTAATTAAAATGTCATGTTTTGGGGGTTTATAACGGTACAGTCCGTTTAGGTTCTCCTTTTGACATTGAGCTCTGGCTACGGTATGCGCTCTGGACCAAACGCGATTTGTTTTCATGAAGCTCGTCTTCTGATTGGTTCACGATGAGTGCACGAAAATACATCGAGTGCATTGACACTGAAAGCCAACAGTAGTTTCACTCTAGTTTTGCGAATGTGATCTTATTCTGTGCCATACTATAGTAATTTAACCATACTTTGTTTTTTAACCATACTTTAGTAAAGTACTTGAATTAATTTGTTTTCTACAACTATAGTAGGGTATATCATACTACAATACACTAGTTTCCTGTAGTAAAAACTAAACTAAATTATACCACAGTATTTATTACAGTTTATCAGTTCAATATAGTTAATATTACAGTATGCTGTAGCATTCATTATCAAAGTGTTGTAAATACTATAATATATACAGTATACTACAAGTCACTATAATATGTCTATAGTATTTACTATAAATTACTATAGTATTTTTTTATTTTATTTTTTGCATGTGGGACATTTCAGGTCTGTATATTTTCTCCAACTTTCAGAGACTTTGTAAACCAATGAACAGATTGACCTTAAATTGAATTATTACTTGGACAAATCCAAAGTCCAAGTTTTTAGTGACGATAAGTCAGCTCGATTTCTCAATTTGTTGTTCAGTAAAAACAAAAACTACAGAATGCTGCTTCTATATTACATAATATAGAGCGTATAATAGAACAGACATTGAAATAATATTGTATCTTGAACAAAAACCACAGAGACCTCAGTTGTGTTACCACAGCTTGATTTATTGTACTAAAATTTAAGTTTGACAGCAACAATGGAAATAATCATTCAAGTGTCCAACAGCATGTCAAATATTCAAATGTTAATTTTTGGTTCTTCGAATTAAATGACTGTTTACAGTGCTAATAATAGTCTAATAATTATTCTTTGCATTAAAATGTAGGTGAAGAAACCTATATTTCACTATAAGTAAATGTTTAATCTGAAACACTGGACTCCTAAGCATGTGTTGGATCAAGATTGCATGTGCTGTGGAAGGTGAAATAGATTTATTTTAGCTACTGCAGGCCCTTTTTAAGTCAATGGCTTAAACAATGTTTTTTAGATATATAGGTATCCTAAGTGAATGACACAGAATGAATGTGGCAAGTGTATTTGTTGAATTCTTGTACCCCTGAATTAGTGCACTTTTTTTTTACCAATGTGCATCTGATAATGATATGCAGGAAAAACTCCAGTCTTACTCTGGTTTAGCACCTTGTGTAGAGGAATATATACTGTAAAACACAAATTCAGTTAGAGGGCTTTCAGCAAAAAAAAAATAAAAAAATACAGAAATAAAAAACTACAATTGCAACTTTGTCAAAATACACATTCAGTACATATTCTTTGGAGTGTTACTAGTAACTTGACTTCTTGGTTTTAATGCAGTGTCTTCCTGTACCCACAACCCATTTCCACTGGTGCATCATTGAGTTCAGGCTAATGACAGAGTTGCATTCTTTCTAAGGTCTTCCTAAGTTGTCATTTCAGTTATGATATGCATAACAAACCATTTTTACCTCTTTTGCTTGAATTGCATAAATTTAGATCCATTCTACTCTAACCATTATACTGAACCCTATGACACTCCAATCCCCCTCTTTACTAAAAACCCACCCAACCCCTCAGCAGATCCACCGAACGAATCGCTCAAAGAAGCTGGCTTTGTTTAAATGGGCAAAATCCTGACCCCTGAAAATGGCCGTCTGGTCTCCAAGCGAAAGCTTCGCCAGGATTTCCTTGTCGACGTCGCTGCCCATGGCAATCACTGTGGGAACGCCCTCTGCCCTGCGCATCGCGCTAATGCCTTCCTCCAGGTTCTTGTTGCTGGTCACCCCGTCAGTGATGAAGACAATCGACAGCTCTGCATTTCGTCTGGCCAGTCGGGTGCCTCTGGCAGTGACAATGTTGTTGATGGCGTAGATAATACCACTTCCCACATTGGAAGTAGAATCCAGGTACCTCATGCTGGCCAGGCCGTCAGAGATGACGGTGAAGTTGTTGGTAAGTTTGAAAGCCAGTTGGTGTTGGTTTTCATCGCCATACTGCAGAAGAGCCACCCTGGCGTTACGTTCATCGTCATCTCCCCGGGCTAGGGTCAGACGGTTAGCGACGCTCTCCACGAACTCGCGTGCATAGCGGAAATTCTCCTGACCCATGCGCTCCGAGCCATCCAGCATAAAGATGAGATCAACAGGCCTCTGGATGCAGTTGGCTACGGCTGGCTCTATAAAATACAAAAACAGCAATGATTATCTAGGTTGCCATGCTTTGGATTTAGGTGGTACTTCAATCTTGAATTGAACCAATAAAAAAATCCTAAGGCATCCGAAATCGAATACTTCCCTATTATACAGTATGTGAAAGGCGAAAAGTACCCAGATGACCTACTACTTCGGCTGAGTTTTTTAAGTGCGCATTCGATGGACACTTTACTATCCCATGAGGCCATGGGAGAGGATTTATGAATTGCAGTGAAGCGACGCAACTGAAGCTGGTAGGTCATGTGACAATACAAAATGGCGGATGTCATTTCATTCATACTTCCCATGTGTATACTGTACAGAATGTACTTTAAATAGAATGTAGTAACGGTTGCGAAGTAAATTCAAATGTAGTACCAACTCAGTATGCAATTTCGGATGCACCATTTTTTTATTATTATTACTAATTGTACAAAGTTAAATTGAGATGATAAAGTTAATTTAAGAGTAAGTAAACCTAACATGAATTTCATTGCTAAAGATATTTATTTGTTACAAATAATTCAAGTTGCATTTCTTGCAGTCCAATAGCTTGCCATTTTTTCATTGCACATTTCTGATATACAGTGTCATATATATATAATACTTGCTACTAAATTTACATAATTTTGTATCACCAAGAAAAATCTCATTATTTACCATAATGGCAGACTGAAAAAAATATTCTCACTGAATTGTGCATAGTCCATATATCTCAGACATCTTTTTTTTTTTTCACTCACAGTTGGCTAATTCACATTCATATGTATTTCACCAAAAAAAAAAAAAAAAAAAATCACTGAGATAATCATCAATCATGCAATATATGTCACATAAATGGCCATTAACATTTATATAAGGAGCCTACAAAAAAGTATGACTGAACTGCCATTGCACATACATGCTTTAAGAATTATATACTCTCTAAAGTTACCTGTTGCCTAAAAATCACATTAATTCTAGGGGCAATTATTTAGAAAATATACTTAAATTTAAAAATAAACATTGTTGAAATACTTTTTGAAACCTGAATACTATAACAATGGTAAAGCAATTTTCTCAATTGATCATCATACAAATTATTTGTCTATAATATAATGGGCATTTGAAGGTCGACAATGGTAAATCAGCACTAAAAATCTTCATAGATATTTCACCAACCTATGAGAATCTACATGGCTTGAAAACTCAGTCTTATTGTGCAAAGTGCAAAACTGATATGAGTATTATCAAAATTAATTGTACAGATGCTTTAAAGGAATAGATCAACCAAAAATGAACATTCTGTCATCATTGCGTGTTATTCCAAACCTGTATGACTTTCTTTCCATGTACTAATTTTATGGAGTTATTTTCCTTTCAGGAGCTCGACAGCCCTTGGTCACTATATGTTTTTATTGTATGGAAAAGCTTACTTTTTAATTAATTTCCTTTTGTTTTCCATAGTAGAAAGAAATTCATATAGGTTTGGAACAACAAGAGGATGAGTAAATTATTTTTTCCAGATTTTTTTGTGCTAAAAATCATTCAAAAAAATCTCTTCAAATCCTAGAAACCCTGAGGATTTCAAATTTCAAATTAGGGTAAGCTAAAGATAGCATGCTATGCAAGCAAAGTGTTGAAAAATTCTCTTCATTTGCAAATTTGAATGCAAACAATTATTACAGCGCAGCAGGCGTCGATGTCAAGAGGCAAAGTTTGCCATTTCACATTTTTGTAGCAGGGAATTGCTTTTAGCAGAGGTTAGCAAAGAATTATAAGTGGTTGTTAACTAGCCATGATGCTAACATGCTAGTTTCGTGCAAATTGCATCTTTAAGAGAGGTATTAGCAACTGCATTCGATTATTATTAACGCAAATACTACATTCATGCATAGACCAGCTAGCTTTTTACTTAACTGTCCTTATTAAGCACAATTCTACAGCGAGGCCAAGTGCTTCCTACTATATCCTTTTAGTCAAGCTATCAATTAATTTTTTTTGGAAATGCCCAATCCCATGCTTCCTAACACAAGCCAAGAGCTTTGTTTGGGTCTCCCATCTCAGAATAGATTAATCTAAACGAGTCAATGAACAGATCAGTCCATCTCTGTTTGTCAGGTTCAGGGGTCAGTTTAGCCATCTGGGCTGCGTAAGCCAATGTAGCTACAGCCTTGGTGTAGATATCAGGGTGTTTGGCCTCTTGTAGATTGTTCATTAAGTCTGAGATGCTTAGTACAGTGGTTGGGATGGGACTGTCCTTCCACTCCTCTGCAAGGGCATCATCTGCAAGTGAGTGTTGAAACAATAGTTTTAGGGGCCTCCTAGCAACTGGCTCCCTTTAGATGCTGTTTTGATTGATTTGAGATTTTTGTGCGCTGATTATTGTGCGATTAGCTGGCATGCTCAAAAGGAAATGTCACTCAATGACTGTTTACACTCCACTAAAATCTTCAGATAACTTTTTTCCCTCAGTTCGGTGGATTCCTGCAGCCTCTGTTATCCTTTAATGTATTTTCACATGATTTGTTAATTAATTCCATGAGGAATTCTTTTAATATTGATTTCATGTATGATTTTAGTTGCTTGGTAGTAGTTTGATACTGTACAAATGTGTATGTCATTCAAAGAATACATAAAAAAAAAAAAATCCATATTAACTGGTCAAACTGCTTATTTACTATACAGTAAATTAATCTGATTATTATAGGTATTGAACATTTGTACTTGTTTTTGAAAGAAGTCTCTTAAGCTCACCAGGACTGCATTTATTTGATCAAAAATACAGTACAAACAGTAATATTCTTATAATTCAAAATAACTGTTTTCTATTTTAATATATTTTAAAATGTAACTTATTCCTGTGATGACAAAGCATCATTACTCCAGTCTTCAGTGTCACATGATCCTTCAGAAATCATTCAAATATGATGATTTGCTGCTCAAGAAACATTTCTTATTGTTATCAGTGTTGAAAACATTTGTGTGCTTAATATTTTTGTGAAAACCATGATTTCTGAGGATTTTCTGAGGAAAAAAGAACATTTATTTGAAATAGAAATTTTTGTAACATTATAAATGTCTTTCCTGTCACTTTTGATCAATTTAATGCACCCTTACTGAATAAAAGTACTTTTTAAAAAAAAGAAAAAAGGAAAAAAGAACTTTATAACCACAATTTTTTGAGCATTTGTACAACAGCAACTTTGTACTTAACATTCTTTATAGAATCGAAACAAGGTGAAAAAGTTTCCAATGCAATTTTTAGTTTCTGCAAACGGCGCTACAGTGACATTTCCCTTGTGAGACTGGGCTGGTCATCACACATAACAAATGTATGCTTAACATTCATTACATATACATTTGAGATGCATAACCTAACAAATGTATAACATTTGTTATGTGTACTAAACCGTTAATGTATAAAAATGACCTTCATGAATATGATGATTATTTACTAATACTAGTCCAAATCTGGACAGTTCTGTGCATTTTATTATTTTGCAGAGAAAACATCATTAATATGGCTTCATATATATATATATATATATATATATATATATATATATATATATATATATATATATATATATATATATATATAATGTCATCCAATAATTGGCCATGAATAATATTGTATGCAGTGTTGTTATTGGTAACTAAAACAATTAAAAATCGTTTTTGGTAAATAAAATAAAATAAAATAAAATAAAATAAAATAAAATAAAATAAAATAAAATAAAATAAAATAAAATAAAATAAAATAAAATAAAATAAAATAAAATAAAATAAAATAAAATAAAATAAAATAAAATGTTAGATGACAAAATTATATAAATAAATATAATTAAATAATAAATGTTATAAAATATTAGATGACAAACTGAAACAAATACATTTTTAAAGTATTAAAAAATACAAAATCTGAAACTGAAAAAAAAAAATTAAATCTAAATAGAAATATTTAAAAAACTAATAAAAATGGTGATAGCACAACAAAATAAAATAAAAAAACTAATAAAAATGGTGATAGTACAACAAAATTACTAAAACTGAAATAAAACATGAAAATATCAAAACAAAAATTAATTAAAAATATGAATAAATACTATAACAGTACAATAATACTAAAATAACACTGATTGTATGCATAGAGTACATAGCTTCTATTTAAACCCATTCAAACCCTGTGAAAAAGGACATTTAAAAACAAGAAGGTAAAGAAGAAAATAATAAGATGTAGGTATATTTGGGCTACACTGACTTAGCTAAAACAAAAACATGTAGAATTTATTTTTTACAAATTAGGAACCTTCATCTTTTGCTCATGGACCACTGATCTATTTAAAAGACTGGATTGCCTCATTGCGTTCATTTATATATAGATATCAGTGGTAAGGACAGATTAGGAAAGAACACTCACCACTTTTACATGGAAGATCTGGGCAAACGATCACTGGATCTAAAACATATAAAGAAAAGTAATGAAAAGAAAGCTCTATTTTTATAATTTTGGATATCAAGACAGCATGCTAAAAACATTGTAAAGTCAGGCCAGGTCACATGACTCACCTGGGCAAAGTACGGTCTCAATCCTATCGATGAAATCCTCTGCAACCAGGTCGGCGAAACGCCTCATGCCCATGACCCTTCCATCTTTTCTGCAAGCGATGGACTTCAGGCTTTCATTCTCTTCCGGCTGGTCGAACATGTCACCAATACCGATGGCATTCACGTCAATGCTGGTGTCCGTGCAGAGGTAATTGAGCAGTTTGTCGTCATCACGGGGGTCATACCGGCCGTCTGTGATCACAACCACTGTGACGTTAGCCTTCGCACGACGGCTGTCACGAATCAGGTTATCGTAGGCGAACTTCAGGGCAGAAGGTGTCCACGTTCCTCCAGCGATCCACTCAAGCTTCTTCACAGCATCTTTGAAGGCGGCCATAGAGTCGATCTTGGAGTCGTTGAGGCGAATTGCCTGGAATGTTCCGTTGTGACTGTACTGGACAACGCCGACTCGAGTTCCTGAGAAATTTAGCAAATACAAATTTTGTTAGTTTAAATTAAACCACTTCTACATTGCTACTAATTGTATTTAAAATCTAATTTTACCTGTTTCAGAACTGGGATCTTTTGCTATTGAGCCCAGTCTGTTGATGGTATTGATCACGAAGTTCTTCTCCAGGGTGAAGTTGGTCAACCCTACACTCTCAGAGCTGTCAATCACAAACACAATATCCAGGGCACCGCATCTCTTTTCACAATCTGAAACGAACAAGAAAATTGTGTAACAAAAGCAAATATACTGTAGCAATCAATTAATTTCTTCTGAAAAGTTATAAGAATCTTACCACAGCATCCACAGGTCTCTCTGATGTAGTTCATGACATCACATTCCTGAAAAAATGTATTCAACATTCATCCTTGATGTAATTATGTGCTATTTAATTACAAAAACTGAATTTTAATGCTCACAGTAAGGCCAGGATCTCCCTCTGGTCCAGGGTCACCCTGTTAAGGACATAATTTAAAATCATTTAATACCAAATTCACATAAATTGCACTGATGTTGCCATTTACTGTTGTTTAAGCTCTTTTCTGTGACTGAATAGATCAAATATCCCATCCTTTATATGCACAAAAAATTAAGCCTACATCTCTTCCTCCATCTCCTCTAGGCCCTCTTTGTCCAGGCTCTCCTGGGGGTCCGGGCTCTCCCTGAAACACAATGAAGAAATATTATTGATATATATTTAAATATATATATATATATATATATATATATATATATATATATATATATATATATATATATAAAAATTGACAATTTTTTTTTTATTAATGGAATATTGCAGTTTTTATTATAAAGGATTTATCCAATCTTTAATCAAAATAACTTCTCTTCTCTGATGACGTTTATACTGGAGTGAGGTAGGACAACCTGTCTCTCACATGAAATCGGCCAATAGCAAACCACAACTATCCAATCATCTAATCAATTCTCGATGGATGAAACAAAAATCAAGTGCCGTCCTACATTTTGTCTTGTTCGAGAAACAGTTAAAGGATTAGTTCACTTTAAAATGAAAATTACCCCAATATTTACTCACCCTCAAGCCATCCTAGGTGTGTATGACTTTCTTCTTTCTGATGAACACAATCTGAGTTATATTAATAAATATCCTTATGCGTCCAGGGTTTATAATGCCAGTGAACAGGACCAACAAGTATGAATCTCAAGAAAGTGCATCCATCCATCATAAACGTACTCCACACGGCTCAGGGGGCTAATAACGGCCTTCTGAAGTGAAGTGATGCGTTTGTGTAAGAAAAATATCCATATTTAACAAGTTATGAAGTAAAATATCTAGCTTCCGGACGGCCTTCTGTATTCGACTTACGAAGAATTTGTAACGCCTCTCGCAGTTCAAAAAGCTTATACTACATCTTACGCCTTCCATATTCAACTTATGAAAAAAGCTTGGGGTTATTTTCATTTTAAAGTGAACTAATCCTTTAACTTACATATACATCACAATAGAGACTATCACAACTTCTGTTTCATGCTGACTTTTGAGAAAATTTCTGAATAGCTAACGTGCAGCTAAAATGAGTCAATTTGCTCACTGGCTCTCCTGAAGTTCCCTTTAGACCTGGGTCGCCCTTTGGTCCGCAGTCTCCTCTACTTCCTCTGGGTCCAGGTGTACCTTTATCACCCCTGTCACCCTGTAGAACAAATATATATTATATAATATATAAACATTTGGCAGAAATAATTAGATATATTGTAAATGGCTTTGAAAATTTGTTTATATTACAAAATAACGTAATCTAAAGCTCTGTGAACTGAAATAACTTTCAGTATCAGTACAACTTTTTAACTAGTTGCTTACTAGCCTGCATACTGGATGCTTATTAGTACTTATTAAGCACATATTTTACATCCCTTAATCCTACCCAACACCTGAACTTAACCATTACAACAACTACCTTACTAACTAGGAGTTTATTGAGGGAAAAGTCATAGTTAATAGTGAATATGTGTTACCACAAATTTAACTAATTACAGTACCGTAGGTCCTCTTGGTCCAGGATAGCTGAACCCAGGTCTGCCAGAATCACCCTATGGCAAGAGAAACAACATCTTGTTTTTATAATAGACAAGCATTGTAAAATCACCATTTTTAAACCATTAGATTTTTTTTGTGTGTGTGATGTACCTTTGGTCCTGGGGGACCGGGATCACCTCTAGGGCCAGAATCACCTGGGTCACCTTGGGAACCCTATAATGGAGATATTACGTTCATTACCAATTCTAGCTAAATAAGTTCATCATATGACTGGGCAATGATACAAGAAGGCAGCTGCCTTTGGTTTTCGGTCACTTTCAGCCAATGAGTACTGTGAGACAGCTGGCAAACATGACTTGACATTTTTTTTATTTAACAAGAGAAAATTATGTATTTTTTTTACATTTCTGCCTGGTTCTCCAGGAGCTCCTGGTGGGCCTCTTGGTCCTGGAAGTCCGTTATCACCCTAAAAGTTAAAAACAACAGCCCCAATTTATTTTATTATTTTTTTAAACTACATCCACCTTAAAATCAATAACAAATCATATTTTTTCAGTTTTTAAGCAACCAGATCACAAAATCACCAAATTACCTTGGTTCCTTTGCTGCCAACTTCTCCTGCGAGACCCCTGGGTCCCTCAGGACCTGGTTCACCCTGTGAAACATTATAAATATTTAAATTAATCATCTAGGACATTGATAAAATATTTATAACATTAAAGTCTCCCCTCATGCAATCTGAGTTTACAACAGAAAAAGAGCTATTTAACACCTTTTTTATATAATTTTCAGTGAACCAAAACACTGACCTTGTCTCCTTTTGGCCCATTAGGTCCAGTGCTGCCTTTAGGTCCAAAGTCTCCTCTTCTTCCCTAAAAATGCAATGGTAAATATTACAATTCTGACACAGGTCAACCTATTGTAGTTTTACATGTCCAAAAACTATTCCTCACAGCGTCGCCTTTAGGTCCAAGTCCTCCAGCTGTCCCCTATAAAATAAAAGGAAAGTTTCCTATAACATCAAATCAAAATTGATTTAGAGTGTTAAAATGAAAATAACAACATTACAGTAAGGCCAAAACAAATACATACAGGAGATCCTTTCTGGCCAGGAAATCCAGGAGATCCAGGGCTTCCTCTCTCTCCCTGTAGGGGGTGTCAGTGCTACATTACAATACATTACAAAATGATGGATAGGCAATATTAATGTAATCTTTGTGTTTATGAGATCTTACTTTGGGTCCAGGATCTCCAGCTGGGCCGAGTGGACCTGGTCTTCCTGGACGACCTGGATCACCCTGAGAACAAAGTGAAAAACCATGACACCTCAAAGTAATATGCCTAATTAATGGCTTTTAAAGGTAGGGTAGGCAATTTGTTATACTGGTTGAAACTCTCTTCACATCCTGATAGCAATCAATAATAGAAGTGGTCTAAATATTAAAATATGTATGTATATATATATATATATATATATATATATATATATATATATATATATATATATATATATATATATATATATCTTCTGTGGAAGTCACAGGACCAAAAAAAAATGTCATCCAATCATTGAATTCAGTCCGAATGCAATGATAGGATGTCCTACCTGCCATACCTCCGCACACCCTGCTCGTGCAGACATCACATCTCATCAGCGCAAGGCTATGCAAAATAAACAGCATCCGGCTTTTACAGTTCCTCCTCAATCTTAAAACAACAAGCTTATACTCCGTACCTGTGACCTTCTACCCAGAACTGTTCAAGTTCTCAGACTCAGATTTATGTTTCTAGTATGTCAACACTGTCAACGGCGAAATAAATCTGCAGCAGTCAGGTGGTACAACTAGAGCTCTGTAAGTTGTTTACGTTTTATTTATTATTATAATGATATGTACTTTGAGACGTGAGGTAATTTAACACCGTCTCTCGTCTCTTGACACTTTGTGGACACTGCTGTGTGTGTTCCTGTGTTTTGAAGGAGGCGTGGCTTTGGAGAACACTCTGAAGGGTGGGAGGGTGTGATCTTATGCTTTTAAAGCTAGCTTGCTATTGCTAGCCTGTCCAAAATTGCCTACCCTACCTTTAAATGTCAAGTTCTTATTTTTTCTCTAATTTATCAGGTACCTTTTCTCCCAGAGTCCCTGGAAGGCCAGATTCTCCAACATCTCCAGGATAGCCATCAGGACCCTGTGAAAGGCACATTCATTAATTGACTAGTATAACTCAAGTAACAGATATTCAAAAGAATAGACTCACATACCTTGTCACCTGGGTCACCTTTGCAGCCAGGAGCACCGATCCTGCCGATTTTTCCCTGTTAAAAAACAGACATTTGTATTTTATTTGTAAATTTTTTATTATTTATTTCAATGTATTTTTTGACAGTCTAATGATGTGTTATCCAAACTTCACTTTGAGTCTACCCAGTGGCGTAGCGCAAATCTGCGGGCCTCCACATGAACCTCAAGTCCGTGGCTCCGCTCAGTAGAAATCGTGTTCAGTGGTTCCGGTTGTAATCGCGTTCCGGAGAGGGGGGGTGTGTGTGTGGTGTGGGGGGTTGGTTGTTGGTCCCCCTCAGGTAGAAATCACGTTCCCCTCGACAACGGATATAACAACACGCGGGGCCCCCCCGCAGTGCGTGCCCGTACGCTACGCCACTGAGTCTACCCCACTTTTACCATAACTAACCTTCTGCCCATCCGTTCCATTGCGGCCAGCTATTCCTGCAACACCCTGTTAGAATAAAAATGTCTTATAATTATTTAAAAATACATGCAGCATGTAAGATTCTGTATTCAGAGAAAATATAAAGTGAAAAGTAAATGTTATGAGGAACTTACCTTTTTCCCTTGTGCTCCGATTTCTCCCTAAAAACAGATTATTTCCATATAAGTTTTTGGTGCATTATCAATATGCCAACTATATTTATCAGATATTTATTAGAAAAGTCATACCTTTTCTCCTTTGATACCAGGCTCTCCCTAAACAAGAAAAAGAAACAGTAAGGTGGTTACAACTAGTAAATTGGACATTTCGAGCATCATAAGGCTGACGTATGCACAATTTAATGCAATGACAGCTAATTAGATGTTCACAAAATTTAAAATGAAACGCTGAACTGAGAATTTAACAGAATGTTTACTTAAAAACCACTAAAAATAAATGACATATTGTCAAGGCTGTCTGAGCCTTCCTTTCTGGTAATCAGTTAAGCAAATATGGTTACCATTTAATGCCAATAATGTCAAAATAGCCAAATATGTGCAGATTAATTGGTCTGACTGATATATATTGGTCTATGACTAGACATTTTATTGCACATGAGGAATGTGAAGAACTTACTTTAGGTCCAGGATGTCCAATGGGTCCTTCAATACCTGGATCTCCCTGTAGGTTTTGACAAGAGTTAATACAAATAGCACTGGTGTAAGAGCTTCACTGAATACAAATATGATTTAGTATAGTCTTTGGTTGAAATGCAGTATTTTACCAAATGCTTTCATGGGAAGTGTTTTGTACTCACAGGACGTCCTCTTTGACCTTTAGGGCCAGGGTCACCGTTATCTCCTTTAGCTCCCTGTAATAATCAAGGCACCAGATGAAGTGTTAAACAGTAGTGAAATTAGTTGTTAGTAAAGATTTTTACTTGTGTTTTTTGAGATTCATTTGAGATTTTGAGACTCACTTTCTGTCCCCTGTGTCCTGATGGACCTGGAGGTCCTGGAGTCTCCAAACATTTAGCAGAGTAGCACTGGAACATTATAATGAAATTGAGTAAGAAATCTAATACAATGTAAGATATTTTCCATTTTTTGAGATGTTTCCTCACTTATTTGATGAAGGACAATAAAGTCCAAATGCTTTAAACAAATTAGATTAGATTTTTCTGGGAGAAAGACAGAAATCCTTTGTAGACTTATCAGACATTGGCATTGATGGTACCATGAAGATCCTTTAACATTCATTGAACCTTTCCATTGCACAAAAGGTTCTATTTAGTGGGGAAAAGCTGAAAAATATGGTTCTTTGAAGAACTGTTCACTGAAAGGTTCTTTGTGGAACCCAAAAATGGCTCTTCTATTTTTAAGAATGTAGTGACAGCGCTGAGGAAAGTGATTCAACATGTTGGCACCCAATGAAAAAAAAAAGGATGTGGATCTCACCTCTTGATAAGCCAGATGAAGCTGTAAGAGAGAACAAGACCAAAGAAAAATGAATAAAATACTAAATCATGTCTAAAACTTCTGTTGTCTTAAAATGAGTTTTCATATCAGATTATTATGCCACTGAATACTCAAAAGAAAGGTATAAAAGGCATTGCACTACCATTGTGTTAAAAATGCGGTCAATTGTTGATGTCACTATGACAGGCCGCACTCCTGTGAGATCAACCGCCATGAATTTATCCCGAAAAACTCCAGCGGGAGAGTTAGCAATCTCCCTGAGTCCCGTCTCCTCCAGGTTCCTGGACGATGCGACAGCGAAGATCTTAATTGACTCATCCCGTGCTCGTTCCGCCGCCACTTTTATCCCACCACATGGGTTTCCTGTCACATGACCATCGGTGATGACCACCGCAAAGCGCTTGGCATTGGGTTTGGATGGAAATCGGACGAGTTGTTGGGTCATGTTGGTGATGGCGCAGTCAATATAAGTGCCCTTGCCCAAGTATGTGATCGGTTGGAGCTTCCTGATGAATTCATCTTTATTGGTGATTGCGCTGATGATCTCCTGCTTCTGGGAGAAGTGAAGGCCTCCTACAGACCAGCTGATCTGAACCGAACCTCTGTAATTAACGTCTTCTAGTTTCCTAGCAAAGGTAGTGGTAAACCTTTTGATGCTCTCTACCAAGCTGCCCGGTGGGTTCTCCTGCAGCGCTATGGTCTCAGATGTGTCGATGACAAAGTACAAGTCGATTGGGCATTCGATCTGTTCTGGAGGGACAGAACATACATAGCAACATATGTTACTAAAACGACATATATTTGTTAGTATGGGGTCTTTTTTATTTTAGAAATGAATACTTTTATTCAGCACGCATGCTTTACACAAGTAAGAGTAGGTATGCAAAATATTCATACTACAAATAAATGCTGTTTTTTTAACTTTCTATTAGTCAAAGATTTTTTTTTAAAGAAATTAATACTTTTATTCAGCAATGGTCCAGAAATTATTCACAAGTGACAGTGAAGACATTTTTAATATGGCACACTGTAAAAAAAATCCCAGTAAAATTTACAGTAAAAAACAGCAGCTGTGGTTGCCAGAACTTTACCGTAAAAAATACAGTAGCAACGTAAAAAAAAAAAAATCTGTTAAATTTACGGTAAAATAACATATTTCATTAACTGATATAATATTAATTTACCAACCTAATGAAGTACTAATATCTGTTTTGTACCTTTATAATACACTGACAGTCACCAAACACAGTGGTGATGAGAGTCACATGATGAATCAAAGTTCATCACAAGCAGATTTTCCACAAGCTGAGAAGGACAACACTAATACACCATCAAAACACCATCATGGTAACATGCATGAAAATGTAAAAATGCAATAAACATTAATTTAACAACATTAGATGTAACATAAAACCCTAATGTACATAACTGATTTGAAAAAAATGAGAAAAACTAAGAAGAAACAGAGTTATTTCAACGAAAATATATCAAATGTGAAGTGTCACGCAGGGAATTGTGGGAATGTCAATTTACAGTTTTTCACTGTAAATTTTACAATAAATTGTTATTTTTCACTTCCAAAAACTGAATTTAGCGGTATTTCACCATAAAATTACATTAAATGTACCGTTAGATATATTACAGTTATTCACCGTATATAGTACGGAAACTTTCTGTAAAACAACTGACAGTTTTTCACTGCAGCATTTTTACAGTCTTTTACTGTTAAAATCACGGTCATTTTTTACAGTGCAGGATTTTTAATGTTTTTGAAATAAGATTCTTATGCTCACCAAGGCTGCATTTATTTGATCACAAATACTGTAAAAACGTTAATATTGTGAAATATTATTACAATTTAAAATAACTGTTATCTTTTTAAATATACTGTCAAATTTAATTTAGTATTATTATGCAGAGCTGAATTTTCAGCATCATCACACCAGTCTTCAATGTCCTTTAGAAATTATTCTAATATGCTGATTTGAAATATTTCTTCTTATTATTAATGATGTAAACAGTTGGCTTAATATTTTTGTGTAACCCGTCATACATTTCTATTCTTTGATGAAATTCTGATGTTCAAAAGAACAACATTTATTTGAAAAATATTTTGGAATCACTAAATGTCACTTTTGATCAATTTAATCTGTCTATCTATATTGTAAAATAAAACATATATGTATTAAATTAATCAAAAGTGTAATGAGCATAGAAATAATGCATTCAAAGAATACTCACTTGCGCAAGAAGAGCTGACTGGAACCTGGCCCAGTGTGTGATCGCCCACAAACAAAAGGAGGAGGATAGATAGTCTCATCATCCTCATTCTCCTTCCTAAAAAGACAAGTAAACAGGATGTGTTGACCATGATCACAACATCTGTTATCTTCTAGCAGGACCATTTATAAAGCATAAGGACTTTTACAAGAGGGTAAAATATGTCTCTGCAGTGCCAGAAATTGGGGAATGTGACTGTTTTACCACTTTAAATTAAAGTACTCTGATGCACATTCATGAAATTATGAACTAACAATCTATATAAATTCAGTTTCACATAATGTATCTTTTGCATCAGCATTATCCACCAGTACTAGAGGCATACAAACAGCTTAACTGGTCAAACAATCAATATTTAATTTATTAATAAATTATTAAAGGATTAGTTTTGAAATAAAAAAAATTACCCCATGATTTACTCATTCTCGATCCATCCTAGGTTAGTATGTGTATTCTTCTTTCAGACAAATACAATCAAAGTTATATTAAAAAGTTACGCGTAAGTTACGCTTTAGAATCCGTATGGCAGTTTGGCCAGAAGCTATTTATTTTACTTTATAACGTGTTAAATATGGGTATTTTTCTTACACAGATGCATCGCTTCGTTTCAGAAGGCCTTTACCCCCGGACCCAAGTGGAGTACGTTTATGATGGATGGATCTTGAGTTTTTAAACTCGTGACCCTGTTCAAAGCGTCAGGGTGTTTATTTACATAACTCTGACTGTATTCAGCTGAAACAAGAAAGTCATGTACACCTTGGATGGCTTGAGGGTGAGTAAAGCTTGGGGTAATTTTCATTGTGAACATTCTTTAAGAGATTTTTTTTTTTTTAATTATTGGATTTGTGTCAAATATAATATAGAAATGCCATTATAAATGCTCAGAGTTAAGTGACAAATGGAAAAAGTACTTAGCCACACCCATAGGAAGTTTTGAAAATTGAAAGACAGGAAGATGCCAATGGCATTCTGGGAAATGAAGTGTTCTTCTACAACATTCAAAGTTTGTCTTCTTGACAAACTTTCATTTTTCTTATTAAAAATTACTTGTATTGTTGGTGCCGATAGCCTCGTGGTCAGCACACCAACATATAGCGCCATTGCGAATTTATATTTATTATTATTTGTGACGAGCAGGGCGGCGAGAGCCGCGAGGGAACGGCGCGAGGCCGGTGATGCTCATTATCACTCGCGTCACCGGCCTCGCGCCGTTCCCTCACGGCTCTCGCCCGCCCTGGTCGCCACATTACTATTATTATCTACTTAAATGAATTCGAATTTTAGTTCTAGTTCCTGTCTGCTTCCTCAATTCAAATCCACTTCAAATTCAATTTGGAAAAATCCTTTTGGAAATTAGCTATCATATTATTCGAGGTACAAGTCCATGTATTTGCTTCCAATATGTATAAATACAGGAGCCAGAGATTCATCAACTGTCAGTAGAATAAGAGCTTGCGCATGTTTCTGAATGTTGTCAAATGACAATAGATCTGTTCAGTTTGTAGTCCTAAACTCCAGAAGAGAATAATTTAGCATTTCAAGGCATAACATTTTAAATGGGGTTTTCCAATGGAGTTTTAAGTTAGGATTAAAATAGTGTCATGATTAACATTACCTGAAGAGACTTTCATGTTTTATTCTACGACATATGTTACACAAAGTTCACACCAGTTTTGAATAGTTTTTAAAATGGAAGTTGCTAACAAGTTGCTAAATAATGATATATTGCAATAGACATACAATATCTATATATAATCAACATCTTTAAATGAATAGTTCTATATTTATGTTGTTTTTAATTCGACTATGCCATTTGCAATGCTTCATGGGATTGTAGTTCTTTCTCTTATTAAAGCCATACTCAGTCCTGTACTTTTTGTGTTTTGATTTTTTTTTTTTTTTTGCTGATTGCCTTGGTTCATGGCTCATAATTCTTTAACAAAGACTATATCAAAATCCCTATAGGAAAAATGAATGAAAAAAAAAAATCCGGAACCACCGCCACTGAAAAGGGGGGCGGGGCAGGGACTGTTGTACTCTATTAGCTTTAAATAAGGGCGTGGCTTAGCTGACCGGAAGTTGTTTCTAATTGTCTCCATAGACTCCATAATAATTATCCTAGGTTATTTGAACTTTTCACTGTTTTTTCAATGGAATGGTTAATAAAGTTTCTCAGTGTCATTATTCACATGTGAATTATTGTCCAGGCTGCTGCTGAAGCACCAAACAGACGGCCTGTAACTTTTCTCTGCGCTGGTCAAAACTGACCAATCAGGGTCTTTGCAATTACTGTATAAAGATTAAATAAAAATATACATTTTATAGAGATTTCTGTGGTGGATTTTCATCCGCATGTCAGATATAAATCACTAGAATTAATAGATTCAAACAATTGTACAGTTTAGTACATCAAATGTCTCCAATAATAAAAAAAATGACTCAACGTGACTTTCTGAGCCTCTATTCATCCCCTGAAGTAAGACAACTTTTTTTCTCACAATCACATTACTTGCTAGCTTTCTGAATAGGATCTGTTGAAAACTAATCTGAGGTCATTTTCTCTCTGGACCTTATTTGTCAGATGCCAATTCAGACTAACTACTGAAAGCTTCTTCCATTAAAACAGCTGATTAATATGAGGGTTTAGTTGAATAAATATTCCACAATTAGTACAGTTTTACTCAAACTTTTTATTTGAAACCATTATCTCATCTAGGCCTTCACGTTTATTCAAATGAGCCAATCTGCTATATGCATAGTTTAATAGGTTATATATATATGGCCTCTGCCTCTAGACACAGTGTTATTCCTGCTTACATCCAAATAGCACAGGTGATCCAATGACATTATGAATTATCAAGTATTTATATAATATTTATGATGCATATATTGTTGCAAATATTATATATGCATTACACAAAAATTTTATTTTTTAAATTAAAAAAAAAGAAGTTATTTTACATTAAATTTACATTTGATTTTCAAGGTCTGTCTGTTAATCATACTGATTACACCATAACCAGGTATTTGAGGCCCGTTCTATATGAAATATGAAATATAGGCTGTAGTCATAATATAAACAGAAGAACAGCAGACAATCTACGACATCTAGCATGAATAAGTGCATGCAGCACAGAGTTATAAAAACCTCTAATAATACAGCATGCAAAACCCATCTATTCTTTTCACTGTTTTTCAGCAAATATAAGAAGCAGGTGAGAATGTACAGTTAACTGAATAACTGGACAATATGCAACAAAGTGATAGCATAAGTGCCTGAGCATTTCCACACTTCCACTCATCAGAGACAGAAACGCACTGCCAAAGTTACATAAAAGTTAGTCTGCACTTACCCACCAAAGATCAGAAAATCTGAAGATCTTTTCGAGCGCTGATTTATGTTTAGGGTTATCAAGCATACATTCCAAACTAGGTAAAGCAGAAATCAGATTAGTCCAAAATAAGGGAGTGAGTGAGAAGAAAAGCTGCAGGAGAAGTTTCCTCTGCGCTTCTCCCAGCTTGAACAGAAGTCTGGTCCCTCCTTCATCAGCGACAGAGGACCGAGCATCTGTGAAGAGTCTATTCTATCCGCATGGCGGCGCTGTGCATCCACACTAATGGACTACACTCCCACTCCTCGCGATTTTTGATGGATGTCTGCTGATAAGGTGGGGGGTTTGTGGATCACCCACACATGTTCACAAAGACCTGAGCGAGGACATCTTATTGAATTATATTTATTTATTTATGTATTTGGTAAAAAGTATGCGTTGTATTAATCGCAGGAGCTCTCATATGGCCTTTCTTCTGTGGAAGAGCATTAATGAAACGCACATGGGTATCTGTCGACAGAATGACCACAGCTCATTTTCAAAGGAAATAGGCGTTATGGCAAATCTTTTGAGTTCTATTTGCAGTTTTCTTGCATGGGAAAAACACTATCAGATGTTATATAAAATTTTGTAGACTACATAATCCGTATAGGTACTTTAACATGTAAAAGTTAACGTGAAAACATGAATTTTTACCATTATATATCGCCATTTTTTTAATAATACAGGAATCAATTATTTATTTATTTTGTTTATTTTAGGAAGAAATGTGACCTCTCATCTCTTGAGAGTCTTCATGAGCTTCGCCAAGTTTTTTTCCTTCAGTCATTATGTGACCATGGTTACAGCTGTAGTCATTTCCTTTGCCAGTTGCATAGCATAACAAGGTATTTCCAATTGTAGGCATCTGACAGAGCATGTGCATGTCCACTGAGTCACATAAACCAAAAGATATCAACATAACATCCATATTCCAGTAAACTTTCCCATAAAAATGAGTAAGTGCATGCCCACAACTCACTCCTGTTCAATGCGTTTAAACACAGAACTGCTCATACTACAAAAAATAAGCATAAAAAAACTCAAAAGCATACATTCATATGACACCACATGAGAGGAGGAAATTACTGATCATCATGCTGCCTGTATGCCATGTGTCCTGTAATGTTGGGTTGGGGAGAGGGGGGTGGCGGATTTGTGATTTTCCCTGTGTGGAGAGAGAAAGGTGAACAAGAGCATGAGAGAGAAAAGAAGATCTTTAACATCCTTTCCAAAGTTCCACAGAATTTCATATCACTTGCACAAATATCCCCTTGAACACAGGTTATGTAAGATAGTAAAGCAGCACAGAAAGCTCTTTATATGTGGGAGGAAGAGAGAGGGAAACTAATGCTCTATAATATAAACATGATTTTTATTTTCTGACGAAAATGTGAGTGCTATTTGCTCATGCAAATCTCTCCATCATAATGCTAGTGGTTAAGTGGTTGCTGGGATGTCAAAGGGTTAGATATATCCTAGATATAGCTTGCTTCCTGCCTTCAGTGTTAGTCACATTAAGAATTGTATTTTTCCTCTTTTCAAGAAGCGGCATGATTTGAGGTATCATTCGATGCGGGATGAGTTACATTGAAGTTTGTTCCTATTCTTGTCACTTTATCTTAAAAATAAAGGTTCCAAAGGCAAGTTTTCAAAGCAATGCCATAAACATTTTTTTGTTCCCCAAAGAACCTTTTAACAATCTAAAGAACCTTTTTCCACTACACAGAAACTTTTGTGCAATGAAAAGATTCCATGAATGTTAGTTTCTTTATCGATGCCATTTATTTTTAAACAGTTAGTTCACCCAAAAATTTAATTTCTGTCATTAATTACTCACCCTCATGTCGTTCCAAACCTGTAAGACCTTCATTCATCTTCAGAACTAGGGCTGTCAAACGATTAATCGCTATTAATCGCATACAAAATAAAAGTCTGAGTTTGCCTAATATATGTGTGAGAACTGTGTGTAATTATTATGTATATATAAATACAAACAAATTAATGTATATAGTTGAGAGAAATATCTTATTTATGAACAAAATATTTGTATTTATATATAATATAAATGATATAAAAATATAAATAAATACATATATGTGGCGACCAGGGCGGGCGAGAGCCGTGAGGGAACGGCGCGAGGCCGGTGACGCGAGTGTTAATGAGCTTCACCTGGGAGGCGCACCGGCCTTGAGTCCCTCACGGAGGAGCTCCGGGAGCATAAAAGGAGGAGCGACTACCGTGGAGGACGAGAGAGGACCAGGCCTGGACTTTATTTTATGTTTTATTATGTTTGTGTGGCCGGCAGACGTCCGCGAGGGTCTGCCGGCATTACTTTCGTTTTGTTGTTTGTTTATGTTTGAATTAAAGTTACGTTGAATGTTCGACGGTTCCCGCCTCCTTCTTCCCATATCTACTAACCTTGTTACAATATACTTGTAAATATTTCTCAACTATATACATGAATGTGTTTGTATTTATATATACATAATAATTACACACAGTACTCACACATATATTAGGCAAACTCAAACTTTTATTTTGTATGTGATTAATCGCGATTATTCGCTTGACAGCCCTATTCAGAACAGAAAATAAATTTTTTTTTTGATGAAATAATACTTTTTGTGCGCAAAAACATATAAATAACGACTTTATTCAACTATTTCCTCTCTACCCTGTCATTCTCCTACGCAGTTTACGTTGGAGACGCATTGCAGAGCTTGTGTTGTCAGAACTCAGTATTGGCTGGCTCCTGCGTAAGCATCGCACGCATGTGTCGTGGTGCTCACATGAACAGCGTCGGCCAATACTGGGCCAGCGTTCGGACGTAAACACGGAAGCGCTGCACTGCATTCACTGCATCAGCTGCGTAAAAGAATGACAGGGTAGAGAAGAAATTGTTGAACAAAGTCATTATTTTTGTTTTATTTTTAAGCACAGAAAGTTTTCTCGTCGTTTCACAACATTAAGGTTGAAGTCACATGGACTATTTTAACAATGTCTTTATTACTTCTCTGGACCTTGAATGTAGTAATTTCATTGCTTTCTATAGGAGATTAAAAAAGCTCTTGAATTTCATCAATAAATATCTTAATTTGTGTTCTAAAGATGGTTATATTACAAAGGTGCAATATTTAAGTCACATACCTCGTCATATGTAAAAGTATGTATATTGTGATTGTTTTATGGTGGAAAAACTAAAATTATAATCATAAATCTACTTTTTTCCAAATTTTGTTCATAATTTACATAATGTGTGTCAAATGCAAATGCACAAAGATGCTTCCTTTTGTGTTGTTTTGTGTGGAATAAAACAGGGCCATTTAAACCAATTCAAATGGAGCTGTTTTATAAGGCATTTAAGCAAAATAACATGAAACTGATGCCAGGAGTGAGAGAAGGATTGGACTGATTCTAACTTAGTAGTTCTGCTATTTATTACCATAACAGAGGCTCAGACAGTAACACATTCAATTCATACACAAACAGGTTTGTTTTTGTGAGCTGTGGGGACATTCCGTAGATGTAATGGTTTTTATACTGTACAAACCGTATCTTCTATTTTCTACCCATCAGAGGAAACTATACACATTTTTACTTTCTCAAAAAAAAAAAAAAAATTATGTAAGATTTATAAGTCTTTTGAATAAAGGGGACATGGGGTAATGTCCTCATAAGTCACCCTCTCATTGTAATACCTATGTCATATCCATGTTATTATACAAATTTGTGTCCTGATGTCACAAAAACGTGCACACATACACACACGCAGGTTTGTTTTGCTATCAAAGTGTGGACTCTCCAAGTCAAGTCAAATTTATTTATATAGCGCTTTTACAATTGGTAATTGTTCAAAGCAGCTTTACATATTAGAAGCACAGAAAAAGGGAAGTGGTTAAAAATAAACTGTACAACCAAGCGTGGTAATATGTAACATATACAAGATGGTGCTACATTAAGCCAATTTCGGCTGACTCCCAGGGGTGGAAAAAAAACCCTAGGAGAAAAAAGTCCTAGGAGGGAAAAAACCCCTTGGAAGATATATATAATTTATGTAAATGGATATGGAGATCAAAATCTGAATTATACATTTTTATTATAGAGATTAAAAATAGATTATATATAAATATATGTAAGCGGATACGGGGATTAAAAATCTGAATTATAGATGCAGCCAGAACTGGGTCTGTAGGCCCATTGTCTCCTGGGCTACGTTGTAGTCAGGTCCAGACACAGGTTCTCCATCTGATCTGGATACAGCCTGGATCCAGCACCCGGCAAACCTCAGGATAAGCAGAGAGACTGATATTAGCGTAGATGCCATTCTTATTCTGATGTACAGGTATATCTAGTGTTATAGTTAATGTTCTCGGTTCCGGCCGACCTAAATATTGCAGCGTAACAATCCTTTAACGGATTTGAAAAATGTTAATGTATTGATAATGTGTTATGTGTATGCAAGAGCAAAGAGATGTGTTTTTAGTCTAGATTTAAACTGACAGAGTGTGTCTGCTTCCCGAACAATGCTAGGAAGATTGTTCCAGAATTTAGGTGCTAAATAGGAAAAGGATCTGCCGCCTTCAGTTGATTTTGATATTCTGGGTATAATCAACTGGCCTGAATTCTGAGATCGCAATAAACGTGAAGGACTATAATGCATTAAGAGCTCACTTAGGTACTGGGGAGCTAAACCATTTAGAGCTTTATAAGTAAGTAGCAAGATTTTAAAATCTATACGATGTTTAATAGGGAGCCAATGTAATGTTGACAGAACTGGGCTAATATGGTCATACTTTCTGGTTCTAGTAAGAACTCTAGCTGCCGCATTTTGGACCAACTGTAGCCGAGCAGAACAACCACCCAGTAGAGCGTTACAATAATCTAGTCTTGAGGTCATAGGCATAATGGTTTTTATACTGTACATTCTCTCCCCCTACACTACCCCATACCCCTAAATCTACCCATCACAGAAAACATTCTGCATTTTTACATTTTTAATAAAACATTGCTTAGTATGTTTTTAAAGCTATTTTAAATATGAGGACTCGTGAAATGTCCTCATAAAACATGTTTACATCAGTGAAATATCTGTCATTATATAAATTTGTGTCCTCATAAATCATGAAATCAAGCATACACACACACACATTTCCATGGTCACACTCATAAACTCACAGATGTGCATGCACTCTCTTTCTCACACCCACCCATACACACACACACACACACACACAAGAATAACAACAACTTCCAGCTGGATTTTATCCTTTTTTGCTACCCTTTCACTTTTAAACACTTCGTGTGTGGCATGTTTGTATGCATGCATACACGCACTGTATCTCAAGTTCAAACAGACAAAAAAAATGTACATACATAGATCTGTTTCAGAGTCACCTGACCTTGAGCTCTACATGTAAGTTAGCCTACTTCATACAGACGACTAGCAGATGAAAGCAGTTAGGACTTTAATCACCTCTTTTTTTCTTAATTTAATGTCTGTGTCCGGATATAACCACCTTGTATCCAAACAACAAACTTCCATGTTCTATGTAAATGTTTCTCAATTCTACACATTTTAGCTGTTGCATGTTTAACTAAAAAGCATGTACTTTGCTAATAATCGGAAAGTACATTTCAGTCATCCAGCTAACTGGGAACATTCTCAGAATTTTAGCTATAATGTACGGTGGCCCAGTAGTGCACAACACAACGAAATTAAAAAAGCAAACATAAGTTCACAACACAACGAAATCGAGTCACAACACAACGGAATAAAGCCACAACACAACGGAAATGCTCCCGACCACTAGGGGGCTCTCAGAGCTCGTTAATATTAGTATTCCTTGCCAATGTTCTATAAAGTCGACAGTCGTACAAAGATATCAATACCGTGATTCGTTTTAAGTATGTAAACGTTGTATATCGACATGAAATATTAATTTAAAATCCCTTGAGTGCACAATAGCTTCATATTTATACCTGAGAATGATTTGACGCGCTACCACGGATGAAGGGAACGTCTGACAATTCCACCAAGTGGTTAAAACGTATAATTTGTATTCATTATGACTTTGTTTAACATTTAAAAACAGACATGTTCAAATTCCAAAGCTTGTTACTTCCTGTTGGTAAGACTGACAAGCTTTGTAATTTGAACATGTCTGTTTTTCAATGTTAAAAGTAATTTTTATTAATACAAATTATACGTTTTAACCACTTGGTGGAATGGTCAGACGTTCCCTTCATCATTCGCCGTGGTGGCGCGTCAAATCATTCACAGGTATAAATATGAAGCTATTGTGAACTCAAGTGATTTTGAATTAATATTTCATGTCGATATACAGTGGTTATATACTGTTGAAACTAACCGTTGTATTCATATCACTGCATACTAACAATACCGAGCTCTGACAGCCCCCTAGTGGTCGGGAGCATTTCCTTTAACGTTCATATAAACATGAAATAAAAAAACAGAGAACATCCAGAAATAATGTTTTCATAACTTTAAGAAAGCATATTTTTGTTAGCTGGAAAGGTATGTTGGTGCAGATAAATATTTCTAACAGATTCAGCTGCACCTTCCTTGATACTTTTCTCAACCTAAAAAAATTAAAAAAGAACCGTCAATAATTATTTTCCTGACAGTTAAAGCTGCAGTCCGTAAGTTTTGCCTCTTTGTCGCCATCTCTGTTCGAAACATGCAATTGCAATTATTTGTGGGATTATCATGTTTACGGCTCCTCAGCGAGGATGAATCTAATGTTTTGAGGAGAATGTTTGCTGTCAGTCACCGCCAGTCAGCGCCATTTAATAGACAGATCACTGACAAGCTACGCAATATCGCGTTCATATCGCAGATGAACCGCCTTTGATAATTAACGCTATATTGGGTAGCTTGTCAGTGATCTACGGCTCTGTCTATTAAATGCCGCTCCATTTGAAAGCAGGTGATGGCGATTTAGCGGTAATCAGGGAACCGGCTTTACTGACGAAATGCGTGTGACAATCACATGCGATATATCGCCCAGCCCTATTACAAGCTTACTGTTGTGAATCGGGCTAAGGTAAGGAGGTAGTTTCATTGCTGTATCATAGTCAAAAAAAAATAGCATTTTATAGATAGATAGATTAGCATTCATAAGTCTATCTCAAATAGTATATATTTAAGACTTTCAGCTTTCTGTTATGTGATTTAATATTTAATATGATTTAGGTAGCACTAACTAAAATCTTACACACTGTTTACGATGGATAGTATATGCAAATTGGCATGCAGAGACTTCATTCTGATAAACGCATTTTAAATCACGTGCATTAGATTAGCCTGAAATGTAAAATGCACAGCTGGAGCAAGATTGATGAACAGATTTGTGAGACAGCCAGGACTCTGGACTTTATCTGATTAGCTGAAATGTTTCTCTGGAAAAATTCTGATGTCAAGCACCTGTGTGAAGAGACATGCACTGTGGAGTTAGAAGAGAGGAAACATCATTTCAGCTCAACTTCTGCAGAATAATCAGGCAGTGCTTGTGAAACAGTGATGGTTTGTATTTTTTCCATGTTTCTTGGCGACGCTTGCATATTTCCTTAAAAAGGAGAGAAAGGAACCGAGGGGGGAAAAAAATAAAGGATGGAAGGGGTCTAAATGAGGGGGACTGAGTCTGTTTTGTCTCAGAGGCACTGGATGACTAACACTGCAAGAATGATTCCACACTTCCCTCCAGTTACAAGCTCACAAATGAAAAACTACATCAAGACCTCGCTGAACAACTCTGCTACAGAATAACATATACGTGATCACATTTCTATACTGTTTTGTAAATCACCAGCTATTTATGGTAAAGCAATTCTGACACATAAGAAAAAATATATACTTTAAGTTAAAGTCATCATTATGAGATAGAATGTCAAAATTTTTGACATATTAAGCCACAATTATGAGATAAAAAAGTAAATAATGAAATGAAATAATGAATAATGAAATAAAAAGTCATAATTATGACATAGAAGTCAAATGGTCAAAAAACTATTATAAAAATTATGAAATAAAAAGTAAAAAAATTTGACATATTAAGTCATAATTATGAGATAAAAAGTCAAAATTAAAAAGTAAAAATTCTGACATACTAAGTCATAATTATGAGATAAAAAGTTGAAATTATGAGATAAGTCATGATAAAAGTCAGAATTATTTCAAAAGTTCAAAATGATGAGATAAAAAGAAAATTATGACAAGTCATAAAAAGTAAATTGACAAAACTCAGAATTGTCCAAAAACATAAAAATTATGAGATAAAAAGTAAAAATGTTTTGACATATTAAGTCATAATTATGAGATAAAAAGTTGAAATAAAAAAGTAAAAAATTCTGACATACTAATGAGATAAAAAGTCAAAATTAAAAAGTAAAAAATTCTGACAATTATGAGATAAAAAGTTGAAATTATGAGATAAGTCATGATAAAAGTCCGAATTTTTTCAAAAGTTTGAAATTATGAGATAAAAAGTAAATTATGACAAGTCATAAAAAGTAAATTGACAAAACTCAGAATTGTCAAAAAACTATTATAAAAAATTATGAGACAAAAGTAAAAATTATGACATAAGTTATGATAAAAAGTCAAAATTATTACAAAAAGTTTAAAATTATGAAATAAAAGGTCAATTTTGACAAAACTCAAAATTGACATAAAAAACTATTTATATATATATATATATATATATATATATATATATATATATATATATATATATATATATATATATATATTATAAAATTCAAAATTATGACCATACTAAGTCATAATTATGAGATAAAAAGTCAAAATAAAAATATAATATTATGAATTATAAAAATTACTTTATGAAGTCATAATTATGGCACAAAGGACAAAATTCATAATTATGACTTAAAGACTAAATTATGAGATAAAAAGACATAAAAGACATGACATAAAAGTAAAAATTGACAATGATACAATGATATAAAAGTATGAGTTATGGCATAAAAAGGTCATAATTATGACAAAAACAATTACTTTATCATAATTATGACTTTTTGTCATATTTTTTTATGTTTTATCGTACAATTATGCTTTTATGTCATGATTTACAAAAGCATTTTTTTTTGTCCATACAACTCCATATGTGATTAAAAAGAAAACTGGCCCCATGTCTGTCATTCTGAAGAACTCACAAGAACTCTTTCTTCTGAAATTTGAAGTTCCTGCTTGTGTACATCTGAAAAATAAGACGTTAAATAAAAAAAGTCATGTTCGTGCAACTGATGAAACTTCAGAATATGTGTGCGTGCCATCGGTCCTCTCGTCTCAGAATCATGGAGCCCTGTGTTTGAATCCAGAGCTCCTCTGAAATCTTGGAATTAGCCGCAGAACCAATTTCCTTATTCAAACCAAACCACAGGTTTAGAAAAACAGAAGCACAACAAAAAAAAAGCATATCGTCATTTTAGTGCACCCACACCATCCAGCTCTGTTTTAAATAAAAGCAATCATAGTTTACTATGACATTTAGCTTGTGATAACATTTAGTCTGCTGTTTGAAACCAGATATGCAATATTGCAATTGGCATACAGGCAGAGTTATTCACAATAATTCCAAGTTTTTAGTCATCACATAACGCTCTCTCCTTCTCACTAACCAATGACTCGTGCTGGACGGAGCTTCAGAACAGTGGATCCCTTTGAGAACACTGACTTGCCCTCAACAGGGAAAGATTGCCTCAGTGGGAACATAACGTAAAACATATTCACAGAATATCCTTATTTAAGTGTGCAGTGTGTGTTGACCGTTCCATTGAGTCATCTACTTTTTGCACAACTGTGTATTGTAAACGCAGTGTGGTTTGTTAGTCAGTTGGGCTGTGCTCACATCAGGTCCAGGTTAAACAGAGGTGGGTCGAATTTGTAATTCGTCATTTGATGAGGCGTTATAACTGATATTTTGGCTGATGCAGGTGCAAATCTGAGGAAGACATATTCATTTCTCATTTTATGATGTTTAGCTGGATGATTGTCAGTCGCAACCTATAATTACATACTGAAGTCTTTGGAGATTCAAAGGGGAGTCAGTGCAAACACTCACATTTCTCAGTGGGTGGCCTTTGTGGTGGGTGACCTACTCCTCACACTGAAGAACAAGATTGTCCTGCTCAGATCTGCTGACTGTATCTATGATTATTGTGTCACTAATAGAGTGGTGCAAAACTCTCAAGTGTGAATTTAAATTTAATTGAATTAATTTTCTTCATAAGTAAATTGATTTTGAATGATAACTTATAAACCTTTAAAGATAGACCGACTGTGAGCTATGAGGTTGGAATAATTGTGTTGAACAGTGCAATTACTGGTGAAAAACTACATTACCCATGATGCACAAAGACTATTTTAAAATCCCTGTGGGAAAAAAATGAATAAAAAAAATACTTCCAGAGTCAGACAGGGCAATTTTTTTTTTTTTTTTTTTTACCAGCCATGACACAAAATCAGGCAGTTATGACACCAAAATTTTAGATTGTCCATTGTTGTTTGGTTAACATTAAAAACGCAGACAGTAGCAGGGTTATTAGGATACTGTCACTTTAAGACCGAATGCACACACGGATTATGCATTTTGTGTTTGTGTTCATTTAACTGAATATGTTCACTTCAGTGCCCAAGGAAGTCGACCGGAAGTTGAAGTCAGCCGGGTGCCGCCATCTTGTAGCAGAACTTCACTTGCGTTAGCATCCCCATTGACTCCCATTCATTTTGGCGTCACTTTGACAGTGAATAACTTTACATCTGAGGCGTTTAAAGACTTCATTTGTCCCTTATTTATTTCTAAAGATACACGACAATGTATAAAGAGCTCCATTACCTTCTATGTTACATTATGGCCCCGTAGAAACAGTTTTTGTAAAAATAAGCTAACGATTACGTCATAACCACTCGACTCTCTGTCGCACAGTAGAGAAATTACCGTACAGACAGGAGGAGAAGCTCGCAGGCAATCGGGGAGATTATCTTAATATGGCGTACTGGCGTTACATTTTAAAATACTATACAAACTAATTAATCAGAATACTTACTCCTGCTCACTCACGGCAAACAACTCCCCGCTCAATCTCGCCGTCTCTGCAAGATTAACGATGGCAGTTTGCACGCACAGCTACTAGAAGATTTACAGCTGTCAGACAGGTTGCTGACGTCATCAAGCTTAGTGTGAGTCTGTGCGTCAGAAACGGAAGTGCTAAAAATCGCTAAAAATGGGCTTCACTTGACTCAATTGAGTTCCAATGGGGTCGCTGTGTCCATTTCTTTTACTGTCTATGGTTCACTTCACTAGTCCACTACTATGGATTTTTTTTTTTTTTTTTTTACATAATTGATAATCGACATAATGTGAATTTGTCCACCGAAGCGCAGGAAGTCATGAAAGATAGCTCAAGTTAGCTTTCAGGTTGCACGCTTCGAAACTTCCCACACAGCGCGTGAGTAACAAATTCCCTTTCGCAGCGCTTGAACATTGGAAAGGCTGAAACTTTTGTGGTGATGAAGCACTGAACCGTACTGTACAGAGCATGGTTCACGTTTGTTCACGTTCATGTTGTCGCAATATCGCATTGTTAGAATAAGAAAAATAAAATTTCTGGCCAACTTGCGACTTACACAGTTTCATACTTTTATATGAAATACTCCAGAACAAGCACCGCTGAAAAAGGTGGTGGGCTCTCTAGGGACTTAAAAATTTCTTCGTTAACGAATTATAATCCATGAACAATACCAACAAGCTACAAACTGATTTACAACAAAAATTTGAATTGAAACAACAACAAAAAAAGTATTTGAAAATGGTTCTTTTGGTGCGATTCTCTGATTCGTGGAGATTTCTTTGTAGAATCATGGGCAGGGGCGCCGTTAGGGGGGGTGCAGAGTATGCCAGGCATATGGCCCAGGACGCTAGGGGGCCCCAAATCACGACTTTGGATTTTGTGTGTGTGTAATTTTCTTTTACATACACAAACACGTTAACTAATAATATTGTAATAAAATACAATTTAAATCTGTGAATTATAGAATGTAAGAAGTGAATGTGAGCACGCTCTCTCGTCACTTAAAAATACAGCGCATGACGTTTTAACTGCAAAAAGAACATAATGGATGGAAAGAAGCGTCTATCAGGAACAAGCGAAAATGTAAAAAAAAAAAAGTATGGATGAAGACGTTAAAAGAAGGTTTCCCTTACGTAATTGGCCTTTAAATAAACGAAATATTGGAGATGATTGTTGGTCGCGAATGTGTCGAAACACCTTAAAGAAGTCTATAGTGCAAGCGGTCTTCTGTGTGGCTGCAAAACAGAATTTGGTTGTGTTGGCTGGGGAAGTCTCTATATTCTACTCAGCAAAATCTCCAGAGTTAAATCAACTCTGCTCAGAGTACATATGGTCCCTCTCTAAACAGTGTTAAAATAACACTGAAGCAGAGTTAAAGACAATGAGATAATTAAGCAATTAATTAAGTGATGATTGTGCATTAGTGATGAACACCTGCTGTTAACAAGCAGAATCACTGAAGAAAAGAGAAACACAAGAACTACAACTGACTTCAGTCACAGCCTTATTAATTGCTTAATTATCTCATTAACTTTAACTCTGCTTCAGTGTTATTTCAACACTATTTAGAGAGGGACCATATGTACTCTGAGCAGAGTTGATTTAACTCTGGGGATTTTACTATGCATGGGCTCTATATAGGCTATTGTAGCCACCAGCGTGAGATATTAAGAACATTTATTTATTTATTTTAGAAAGTATTAATTAATTGATGATGCATCATTAGAGAAACCATAAATGCTCATCTTGAACTAGCTCTCTTCTTCTCTATTTGAATTCCACCAGTGTAGACACTGCTAAGTATATTACTGCCCTCCACAGGTCAAAGTTTGAACTAAATTGTGATATATAATATGCTAGTGCAAGTTTATAACAATTAGTTCAAACTTTGACCTGAGGAGGGCAGTAATACACTTCTAATAGAGAAGAAGAAGAGAGCTAGTTCAAGATGAGCATTTATTGTTAAAACTTATGTAATTTATTTATTTATTTTTAAGAAAATGTGCAATGGTTTCTCTAGATAAGACCCTTACTCCTCGTCTGGGATCATGTAGAACACTTTGAAGCTGCACTGAAACTGTAATTTTGACCTTCAACCGTTTGGGCTCCAGTGAAGTCCACTATATGGAGAAAAATCCTGGAATGTTTTCATCAAAAACCTTCATTTCTTTTCAACTGAAGAAAGAAAGACATGAACATCTTGGATGACATGGGGGTGAGTAAATTATCAGGAAATATTAATTTGAAAGTGAACTAATCCTTTAATTGCGCCCCTGATTATGGGAAATGTAGATTTTCACAAAAATGTAAAAAATAATTTGAAATAATGCTGACTATGGCTTCAACAAAAGCATATAACCAACGATTTAACCTCATAGCTCAAAGTATGTCCATCTTTTAATGTTTATAAATTGTTTAAAGATAAATAATTCTCCTATGGAGAAAATTAATGGGATTTGTTTGGTTCAAAATAGACTTATTGGGGTTATATGATTTTGTTTTTAAATTGTAACTTTAGTTCCTGTTTGCTTCCTCAATTCAGAACTTCAGGATTTGAATTGGAATTTAAAAAGCATTCTTATTACAATTCAGAATGGCAAACAGCCCTTCGTGCCAGCCTTGCTGTCTTATCAGGCACTGACTTTGCAGGCAGCGTTTGCACACAAAGGTAGCCTACCTCACGAAACTGATTTCGGACTCTGAGGCAGCGTAACGCTTTAACGATCTACAACAAAATAAAATGAGCTTTGGTAATAACTATAAATTTCCATTCATTTCTCACTAGAAATAATACAAAAAGTGGAAAAAGATGGTCAAAAATGTACATTTACACACCACCAACTGCAATCTTCAGATGCCATCTTTATTTTTTATTTGAAGCTCAACTGTCACGGAAAGGAACGCACAGGATTGTGGGATATCAAAGTCAGCGAAGGACACAGCTGCTGCCTTTAAAAATCAATCAGATGCGGGTATCTGAGAAGTGAAGATAACATTGGATTCGGACGTGCCTTGATGCCTTCCTTGGAATGCATTCTCAGAAGTCAGCATTTTTTTTTGTTTTCAGATGCAGCCAACCTGTTTTTCTGGGGTTCACCTTCGCTTAAATAACTAAGAAAAGACACATTTCATTGAATTACTCAATGCAAGTTACTCATGAATAACATCTTAATTCAATCCAGCAATTCCATCATTAACCAGTAAGGCCTAGGCTGATTTCCCAGTGTAGAGATCAGTTGGTTAAATGATTAATTATTCAGAAAAGTGTAATGACTCCATTATGTTATAATAATATGAAGTATTTTGTTTCAAGTGGGTTTTCCCTCCCCCTAATTTAAGCCTGTGATTCAGCTTCTCCTACAAGCTGTAACAAGATTGCGTGTGTCATTTGACTAAGTGTTTAACCGTGGTTTTGGTATCCCGGTCCTGTGGTTCACTATTGGCTGGAGTTTGTTTAAACTAAACTAAACTCCCACTATGGAGCTCTCATTGCTCAAGCAAATTACAGTGCATTGTGGGATTACCCTGCTACGCCATTCAAGCCAATTCTTTCCTTCCCCTCTCCCACCATTTTTCTCTTTTCTCTACTCCTCCATCTTCCCAAAGTTTCCTTCAATCTGTATTCATGCCCACGTCTTTGAACCAAACTTAAACAAAACATAAGTTTCAATTTCCTCCAATATATTTATTTTTTTACACATATTTCCTCTTTTGTTTTCTTTCTGCCATCTTAACCTCACCTCATAGCTTTTTTTTTTTTTTTTTTGCATCCTTTAACCGAGATATTTCTGTGACCACATGCCTCCAGATGTTGGCCCTCCATGTTCAAAGCCAGCTGGGAGTCATTAGCTGGGCACATTGTACCAAACCTCCCCGCCTCCTCTCTTTAAACCCCTCCCACACCTCCATACACTCACTTTCCATGGCCACAGTGCTTGTCTGTGGGATTTCAAACCAGGAGGATTTGGTGAATGAGTTTGGCGAATGTATGTGGTGCTCCAGGCATGATTTGGCAGAATATTGAACTAGTAACATTACTTTATATCATTGGGAAGCTCCCAAAGCCACCCATGTTGCACCACTCTTGTAACAAGAAGTGCACTGTAACACCAAATCTGGCAACATAAAGAATTAAACATGTTGAAATCAGTCAAAAGTTTGTTCATTTTAAGGCTGAATGTCTTTGTGTTATGAAACTGAAGGATTGCTAACAATAAAAAGCTGATCTGGTTCAGTCAAATATTAAGGTGCTTGTTGAGTTAAGGAAGAATTTTAAAAGGAGGCTGAATTTGCCTGATGGGAGGGGAAAAAAGTTGAATTTGGACAGGGTTTGGATGTTTTAGCAGCTGCAGAGTTTTTCCGAGTAAGACTCCAATTTGGAAGGCTTGTTCTTAGGAAAGAGGTCACTATTTAAAAGAAATTATCAAAAACTGGATTAAAAAATGAAATAAGAAATAAAAAAGAAGGGCTTGTGAATGAAACCAAATAGTACTGTTCAAAAGTTTGGGGTTGATAGGATTTTTTAAATGTTTTCCCTGCATTTATTTGGTCAAAAATACAGTAAAAGCAGTAATATTGAGAAATAATATTACAATTTGAAATAAATGTTTGCCATTTTACTATATTTTTTAAAAATGTAATTTATTATTGTTAAAGTATTAGTTCACTTCTGAATGAAATTTTCCTGATAATTTACTCACCCCCATGTCATCCATGATGTTCATGTCTTTCTTTCTTCAGTCGAAAAGAAATTAAGGTTTTTGATGAAATTGATGATTATTCTCCTTATAGTGGACTTCAATGGCTTCCAAATGGTTGAAGGTCAAAATTAGTTTCAGTGCAGCTTCAAAGGGCTTTAAACGACACCAGACGAGGAATAAGGGTCTTATCTAGCAAAACGATCAGTCATTTTCTAAAAAAAAAAAAACTGTATATGCTTTATAAACACAAATGATCGCCTTGCAAGTGCTTCCACCATTCCGCTTTCCGTATTCTTCAAAAAGCTTACGCTGTATAGGACGTCTTCCCTATTCTACTTACGGAAAAAACGGAACTTACGTTCCTTAAGGTGAATAGGGAAGGCGTACGACATACAGTGTAAGCTTTTTGAAGAAACGGAAAGCGGAAGAACTTGCAAGGCCATCATTTGTGTTTATAAATCATATATATTTGTATTTTTTTAGAAAATTATGACTGTTTCGCTAGATAAGACCCTTATTCCTTGTCTAGTGTCGTTTAAAGCCCTTTGAACTAATTTTGACCTTTAACCATTTGGAGACCACTGAAGTCCACTCTAAGGAGAATAATCCTGGAATGTTTTCATCAAAAACCTTCTTTTCTTTTCAACTGAAGAAAGAAAGACATGAACATCTTGGATGACATGGAGGTAAGTAAATTATCAGGAAAATTTTATTTGAAGGTAAACTAATCCATAAAGGAACACTCCACTTTTTTTGAAAATAGGCTAATTTTCCAACTCCTCTAGAGTTAAACAGTTGAGTTTTACCGTTTTCGAATCCATTCAGCCGATCTCCAGGTCTGGCAGTACCACTTTTAGCATAGCTTAGCATAGTTCATTGAATCTGATTAGACCATTAGCATCACGCTTAAAAATGACCAAAGAGTTTTGATATTTTTCCTATTTAAAACTTGACTCTTCTGTAGTTACATCGTGTACTAAGACCGACGGAAAATAAAAAGTTGCGATTTTCTAAGCTTATATGGCTAGGAACTATACTCTCATTCAGGCGTAATAATCAAGGAACTTTGCTGCCGTTCCATGGCTGCAGCAGTGCAATGATATTACGCAGCGCCCGTGAGCCCCTGCTTGCACAGGGAACGTGCCTTGCAACCATGGAGACGTTTGTGAGAGACGCTGCGTAATATCATTGCGCCTGCTGCAGCCATGATACAGCAGCAAAGTTCCTTGATTATTACGCCTGAATGAGAGTATAGTTCCTAGCCATATCAGCTTAGAAAATCGCAACTTTTTATTTTCCGTCGGTCTTAGTACACGATTTAACTACAGAAGAGTCAAGTTTTAAATAGGAAAAATATCAAAACTCTTTGGTCATTTTTAAACGTGATGCTAATGGTCTAATCAGATTCAATGAACTATGCTAAGCTATGCTAAAAGTGGTACTGCCAGACCCGGAGATCGGCTGAATGGATTCGAAAACGGTAAAACTCAACTGTTTAACTCTTGGGGAGTTGGAAAATGAGCCTATTTTCAAAAAAAGTGGAGTGTTCCTTTAATTTTCAGCATCATTACACCAGTCTTCAGTGTCACATGATCCTTCAAAAATATGCTGACTTGCTGCTCAAGAAACATTTCTCATTATCAATGACGAAAACAGTTGTGCTTTTGTCAGGATTTTTTGATGAATAGTAAGTTCAAAAGAACAGCGTTTATCTGAAAGAGAAATCTATTGAAACATGATACGTGTCTTTACTGTCACTTTTGATCTATTTAATGCATCGTTGCTGAATATGATCTCTGCCAGGAAAACAGAAACATACTCGTTGTTGTAAATTCAAAGTTGTAGTCATGACTGAGATAAAATTACAAAAAAAAAAAAAAAATGTTTGATAGTAGTTTAATGGTTGCTGTGGTTCTGCACCCTAGAGTTTGGAAAGGAAACGGATGGCATGGCAAAACCTCAACAGATGAAGGTGAGATTACACCGCTGCTACTTAATCCCTGACCGCAGATTACCTCGTACTACGTTTAACAACCACTTGTTGTGAAATTGGCGACACTAGCTGCACACATCATGTAGATGGGACTTCATATGGTGCTTCTGAGAGATATGAGAAACATGGTATTGGTAATTAGTAATGGGTAAACTTGAAGGCCGTCGAAAGATGCAATCCAAATTGGTAACACATTCTGGAGGGAGAAAAAAATCAGACCCTCATAGATGTTTATAAAATGTTTGTTATCTTAAAGTATTGGTTCATTACCATCTAAGAGATGCTAATGATGTACTAAAAGCAGGATGGATGAATGAATGGACAGGGTGCCAGACATCAAGCAACGCCTGCCAATGCAAATGCTAAGTGTTTTGTTTACCTGAAAGGAATCCAGTAAGACTATTATTTTAATGTTTCACAGTTGTTCTTCAATGTCTTTTCTAGGGAAAATTAGCATTAAAACTGTACAATGACTAAAACGAATCCACATGTGAACCGTTTAGATGATGTGAAGCACACTACAGCTTCCTCTCATGTTTTCTCTTCTCGATACTAAATAAACTGATTCAGGAGCTCTTAATATTAAAAGTTTGGGGTCAGTGATATGTGATTACTGTATTTTATATCAAATAAATTCAGCATTGGTCAGCAGAAATGTATATCCTTTATCATGAGGCTAGCAAGTGCATTTCTGCCCTGTTTCATGTCACTTCTCTAAACAATAATTTTATAGATAGGTTTAAATGGCCTTGTCAGATGATATCAGCTCTTAGCTGATTTGGGTTGAGGAAAGCATTATGTCTCATAGAAAAAGCACAGCCAGATCTCTAATGACATATTGAATGTTGTCAGGGAGTTGTGGTTGTTAACTGGATGTTTTCCATGTGGAGAATTTGCATTGTCAAGTTGCCATTGTGCAAATGTACAGGCAATCCCATTCTCTGTACAACAAGTGAACAAGCAACAAGTGTTCATCCTCTCCAGGATTTATTCCTTATGGGATAAACAGTACATCTCAAATCGTTTTTCAACACTAATATTCTAAGGGATGCAAAATACAGACTGCAAAAAAAAAAAAAAAA